>NC_069662.1:2198552-2512631 GCF_027244095.1 Hemicordylus capensis | reverse complement strand
GGCTCCATTAGCAACAAGGCTCCTCAGATCCAGGAAACCGCTTTCGGTGCCACGGAAAGCGTCTTCAAGCGTCTTCGTAGAGGAGGCCAGGAAGGCGAATACCTCCAAGCAGCTGCAGAGTGTCTTTGGCCTCTCCATGAGTAGGCCACACACCTTGCTGCTCATGTCTGGGATGAAGGGGCTGGTTTTCCAGGCATCCAGAGGTGATGTCCATGGAAGTGGCGACTTGAGCTCCCGCCCCTCTTGTTTGGGAAATTAGGCTCTGCTCAGCTCCAAGCTTAGTCCTGCTGCTGCTGCATCTTCTCAGTCTGCGTATTCTCTGTCTGTAAAATGGGTACAAAAGTATGGCCGTGTTGATGTAAAAGCTACTGCTGCTGCTACAAATGTGTATATCCCGCTTTTCAACAGAAGTGCTCAAAGCAGTTTGCACAGGAAAATAAGTAGGAACATAGGAAAAAGCTGCCATATACTGAGTCGGACCCTTGGTCTATCTAGCTCAGTATTGTCTGCACAGACTGGCAGCGTCTTCTCCAAGGTTGCAGGCAGGAGTCTCTCTCAGCCCTATCTTGGAGATGCTGCCAGGGAGGGCACTTGGAACCTTCTGAGGGGAATGTCTCACAGTGCTCATACATCAAGTCTCCCATTCATATTATTATTTATTTATTTTGTTTACACAGTCAGACAGGTGTTATTGACTGGTTTGTTTTATCCAGACATCGAGTCCTTCCCAAGGACCTGGGATGGCTGAATTTTATTATCAATATTGTTCTTGTTATAGATATCACCGCAGAATATAGGCTGTTCCCAGTAAAGTTGCTTTTTGTAATTGGCTGATAGTGATTTCTGTGGCCCATATGGTGTTGAGGTGCTCTTAAAGTTGTTTTGGAATTGCACCTAGGGCACCAATTACTACTGGGATTATTTTGGTCTTCTTCTGCCACAGCCTTTCAATTTCAATTTGTAGGTCTTTGTATTTTATGATTTTTTCTGTTTCTTTTTCTTCTATTCTGCTATCTCCTGGTATTGCTATGTCGATTATTTTGACTTGTTTTTCTTTCTTCTCGACTACAGTTATATCTGGTGTATTGCATGGCAGATGTTTGTCTGTTTGTAGTCGGAAGTCCCATAATATTTTTGCATCTTCATTTTCTACAACTTTTGCAGTTTTATGGTCCCACCAATGTTTGGCTACAGGTAGCTTGTATTTTTTGCAGATGTTCCAGTGTATCATCCCTGCTACTTTGTCATGCCTTTGTTTGTAGTCAGTCTGTGTGATCTTTTTACAACAGATGATTAGGTGGTCCACTGTTTCATCTGCTTCTTTACAAAGGCAGCACTTGCTGTTTGTGGTGGATTTTTCGGCTTTTGCTATTATTGCATTTGTTCTTAGTGCCTGTTCTTGTGCAGCCAATATTAAACCCTCTGTTTCTTTCTTCAAGTTGCCATTCTTAAGCCATTGCCAGGTCTTGGTGATGTTTGATTTTTCAGTTATATTGTGCAAATATTGACCATGCAGGGGCTTACTTTTCCATTTTTCTGCTCGGTTCTTGACTTGTTCTTTCTTGTAGGCTTGCTTTGTTTCATTGGCGTTGAATAGTTTCTCGTTCTTGACCATTTGAAGTGCATCTTCTTCACTGTCCTTGATATATTCTTCAAGGCCTCTTTTCTCCTCCTCTACTGTTTGATGGACTTGCAGCATTCCTCTTCCACCTGAGCTGCGAGGGAGGTAGAGCCTATCTACATCACTGCGGGGGTGCAGAGCATGATTGATGGTCATTATTTTCCTGGTCTTATAATCTAGCATCTCTATCTCTGCCTGGGCCCAGTCTATTATTCCTGCAGTGTATCTGATAATAGATATAACCTTATCAATTTAATAATAATAATAATAATAATAATAATAATAATAATAATAATAATTCGGTTTCTATACCAAAGTTCCAAAAATGGCTCAGAGCAGTTTACACAGAGAAATAATAAATAAATAAGATGGATCCCTGTCCAAAGGGCTCACAATCGAAAAGAAACATAAGACAGACACCAGCAACAGTCACTGGAGGTACTGTGCTGGGGGTGGATAGGGCCAGTTACTCTCCCCCTGCTCAATAAAGAGAATCACCATGTTAAAAGGTGCCTCTTTGCCAAGTTAGCAGGGGTGCAACATTTGCAACCAGATTGATTGATTAAGTGCTGTCAAATCGGTATCGAGTTTTAGAGACCACATAGATAGATTCTCTCCAGGCTGATCTGTCTTCCACTTGGCCTTGAAGGTCTCTCCGTGGTGCATTCATGGCTTTCGTCATCGAGTCCATGCTGCTGGTCATCCTGTTCTTCTCTTTCCTTCCACTTTCCCCAGCATTATAGATTTCTAAAGGGGGCTGGGTTTTTGCATAATGTGTCCAAAGTATGATAGTTAGAGCCTGGTCATCATTTGTGCCTTGAGTGAACATTCTGAATGGATTTGCTCTGTGATCCATTGGTTTGTTTTCGTGGCTGTCCGTGGTCTCCTCAAAAGTCTTCTCCAGCACCAAAGTTCAAAAAGGTCAGTACATTTTCTATCCTTCAAAGTCCAGCTTTTGCATCCATAGAGTGTCACCGGAAAAACCCTTGTCCGAACAATTCTAATCTTTGTAGGTATAGACATGTCATGGCATCTAAATATCCTTTCCAAGGCCTTCATTGCAACCCTACCAAGTGCTAGTCTGCAGCGTATTTCTTGACTGCTGGATCCTTTACTGTTGACGGTCGATCTCAAAAGGCAGAAGCTATCCACCACTTCCGTGTCTTCATTGTCAATTCTGAGGCTGGTTGCTGTACCTGTTGTCATTAGTTTGCTCTTTACATTTAGTCGTAGTCCCGTTTTTTCACTGTGCTGCTTGACTTTCATTACTAGAGCTTGTAGATCATCAGCATTCTCAGCTATCAGAGTGGTGTCATCAGCATAGCGCAGGTTATTGATGTTTCTTCCTCCAACTTTAAAACCACACTCATCTTCTTCCCATCCAGCTTCTCTCAGTATATGTTCAGCATATCAGTTGAATAAAGAAGGAGAAAGTAGACAGCCTTGTCTTACTCCTTTGCCGATCTGGAACCAGTCTGTCTCACCATGTCCTGCCTGAACTGTGGCTTCCTGCCCTGTGTGTAGGTTTCTCAAGAGAACAAAGAGATGTTCTGGGACGCCCATTTTCCTAAGGATATTCCACAACTGGACAAGCAACCACAGCAAGAAAATAATTGGAAAGGGTTCCTGTCCCCAGAGGAGACACCAACAACCACCACTGGGGGGATGCTGTGTGAGGCTGGGGAAAGCCAGTTGCTTTCTCCCCACTAAATCGAAGGAAGTCACCCCTTTCAAAAGGTGGCTCTTTGCTCAGCTAGCAGGGGTTAGTTAAAGACACTCTAATTCTCTTTGAATATCAGACTGTGTTGTGCAAATAGGAAACGTGATGTGTGGACACCTCTGCCTGTTTGTAACTTCCCTGCCTGATGACCTCTCTTTACCTTCAGGAAAAGGTAATGGGCAAAGGACTCACGGTGCTTTGTATGCCAGGGCTTTAGAAAGGGATGGGGCACAACTTCAGGGAGGAGGAGTGGTCCATTAGCCATAACTAAATGGAACCTCATGTTCAGGGGCAGTCTACCTCTGAATGCCAGTTGCTGCGGAGCAACAGCAGGGGACAGTTGTTGCCTTCATGCCCTCCAGAGGCATCTGGCCAGTCACTGCAGGAAGCAGGAAGTTGGACCAAATTGACTCAGCAGGGCTCCTTTATGAAGGACTAGAGACAGGGTAACCCCTGTTACCTGGGCAAAGAGGCGCCTTTTAACGTGGTGGTTCTCTTTATTTAGCAGGGGGAGAGTAACCGGCCCTATCCACCCTCAGCCCAGCCCAGTACCTCCAGTGACTGTTGCTGGTGTCTGTCTTATGTTTCTTTTTAGACTGTGCGCCCTTTGGGGACAGGGATCCATATTTATTATTTCTCTGTATGGACTGCTTTGGAAACTTATGTTGAAAAGCCCTATATAAACCTTGTTGTTAATGGTGATTACGGCTAGCAGCAGCTGTTAACCATGCTAGCCAAGCATGGAACCTCCGCGCCCAGAGGCAGTCTACCTGCGAACACCAGTTGCTGGAGGCAGCCAACTGAGGGCGCTCCCATCCCTGTCTCCTTCCTGCCCTGCTTGGGGGCTTCCCCGCGGGTCGCCCCGGGGAAGGGGAACCCAAGCCCCTCCCTCGAACCCTTTGGCCCCACGGCCGGCCGGGCTCGCATGCATCCTTCTGTCCTGTGCCTGGCCTTGACTGAGGACCGCGAGCCGGGCGCGGCGGCAAAGGCAGCGGGCTGCCCCGGAGAGCGCCTCTGTGCCCCGTCCACTTTCCCGAGGCCGCGCTTGCTTTGCATCCTGCCGCGGGTGGAGTGCGGAAGCGGCGGCAGCGGTTCGGGGAAGGCCCAGGGGAGGAAAGCGGGGCACCGCCGCCGCCGCCGCCCGGCGTACGTGCATCTACTGACATGCACGTAGGCAGAAGCATCTGCTCGGCCCCCGCTCTGGGCACTGAAGCCCGGAGGAGCCGCCAAGAGAGGCAGCAGGCAGGAGCCCGAGCGGCGCTGCTGTTGCTGCGGCGGCGCGCCGGGCGGAATCGGACTAAGAGCGCCGGCCCTGCTCTGGCTCGGGGCGGGGGGGGGGGGCAGGCGGGGGGGCTGCTGCTGTCGGGCGGGGGAGGGTGGTGGTGGCGCCAGCTGCTTCCGCCCCTCGGGACGGGCTCCGGCAAACCACCCGGCTGCTGCTGCCGCCGCCTCCGGTCCCAGCAGGACTTTCCCCTTTGGAATGAAAACGCGCCGCCGCCGCCTCCTGGAGCAGTTGTTGGCCCGGGCGGGAGGGGAGACCACTGTGGGGAGGAGGAGGAGGAGGAGGAGGAGGAGGAAGGGCTCCCGGCTCTGGAGGGTCGCTCTCGGGGTGGGAAGTGGAGAGGCGGAGACGGTGGAGACTCTGCCCCCCGCCCCAGCGCCCAGAGGGGTCCCCTCCAGCCTATCATTCGCAGATATTGTGGGTGGACTACCCCGCCCAGCATCCCCCGCCACAATGGCCAGAGGGATGGCAGGAGCGGGGTGCTGCTGACAATATTGCCCGGGGGGGGGCACGCTCTTCCAGCCCCCCCCCCGACTCCTAGTGGTGAAGATCTGGAGGGGGCGGGGGTCAAACCTTGGAAGGTCGCATACCCTGACCTGGAATGTTTTGATTTGATTTGATTCGGTTTTTATGCCGCCTTTCATAAGACGTCCCCAGGCGGTTTGCAAACGTTAAAATACAGTGAGATTCCATAAAAACTCACAGTTAAAGCCTTAAAGTCAGTTAAACAATAAGGACAACAAAGGGGACCCCAGTAAAAATACAAGCACAAGCAGGAAAGCTGAGAGGCCCAGAAATTGCATCCCCCCACCTGCTATTCCACCCATCTGATTGCAGGCATGCCAACTGTACAAGTACAGGCACTCTGTATGTTCTCACTCATTTGCTTCCCCATCTTCTCAGAAATGAGTACTGGAAATGGGCTGGGGGTGGGCAGGCTGAGTTGAGTTGAAAATTAACCCCTGCCCTTTTTTCTCTCCCCCACTACGGGCCCCTTAGAGGTCAATAGGACCCTGGCCAGCTCCCCTTCCCCTTCCCGTCCCACAGTACTAAGGAAAGGCCTCAGGAAGCGACAGGGCTCAAGACTGTTCCTTGTTTACATTTCTGCCTCTTCTCAGCTCCAGATTCATCCCCTAATATGGTCCTTTAGTGCTCGCTGCCCTTCAGGAAGGCCCTCCCTTGGGATGTGGGGGAGTCTGTCCTGGATTGCTGGGAAACAAATCATATTTTATCCACACACCACTAGGCTGAGCCAGGCTGCAGTCTCCTGTTTCCAGCAGAGGACAGATCTGCTGCGGTTCCGTGGAAAGCCCGTCCTCTGCTGGGCCCCAGCCCTCATCCCAAGCCGTACCCAGGTGTCCTGCCTGCTTCTCAGCTGAGCTCTCCTCCAAGTGACATGCCACAGCTGTCTCCTAAAGGACCCAGAAGTCCAGACGGCCAGCCCTTCTGCCTGCATCCCAAAGAATTCAGGAATTTCCATGTTCCAGAGAACCCAGGAGTCCAAGTGGCTCCAGTTCTCTCTGCCCTAACCCAACACAGTTGCAGGACTTCTACTTGTTCCTGTAGTGGCAGGCAGAAAACCAACGGATGAGAAGCCTCCCCACCATGCCTGGGGAAAGCCCCACCAGTGGAATATCTGCCTGCCACCCCTAAAAGTCCACTTAACTGTCCAGTCGGGAAAACAATGAGATCAGCCCGATAGGTAGCCACTAGGCCCACATGCCTTGCCTTTCTTCTGCACCTTTTCCCTGGAAACCAGCAGCAGCAGCCTCGCCCCAAATACCAAACCCAGGAAGAGGGAGGGACGCAGCGGCAGCAGCCGGCATTCTGACTCATTTGAACGCACTCTTTGCTAGCCGGCTCAGGATGGTCCCTGGTAGGAGGGTATGTGAACTTCTCTTCCCCCGCTTTGGATTCTCCTTGCAGCAGGCTGGGCTGGGGGGCGGGGGGTGGTCCTAGGCTGCTCCTCCCCAGCACGGCTGCTGCCCCCTGGAGACTGTTTGGCTGGGGAAAGGCCCCCTCCCCCTCGCTCAGCCTTGAGATGCAGCTGGCTCTGGTGTGGACCGCATGGCTCCAGGGATGCTTGGCGGAGCTCTCGACCCAGCTGCCCCAGGGTGGGGGGCGGAGGCGGCCGGTTCTTTGGGGGGGGGGTTCTCTCCTTCATTGAGAAGGGGACGGGCGGCGGTTTGGGCAGCAGAATTGCGCTTGGTGGCTCCCCAGGAAAGAGCCCCACTCAACAGTCTACCGGAAGCCCCGGCTTAATTGGGAGGAAGCCGCCAAGAAACGTTTTAAGAGAGTGTCTGGCCTGGTGGAGAAAGATAAGCAGGAAAGGGCTCTGTGGAATGGCTGGGGTGCCTCGGGGCTGAGCAAGGCCGGCCAGCCCTGAGCCGCTTTTGCGCAAGAAGGAGCATGAAAAGGTTTAACAGCCATGACTCGGCAAGAAAGGAAGGAAGATAGTTGGCGGGTGTGAGTGTGTGTGTGTGTGTGTGTGACCCAAACACCCTCAGGTGGCCACTCTCTGGGTGTCTGTGGCAAGCCACCAGAGGCCCCTGGCCCAAACAGGAGGACAGGGTGACGCTTCCAGCCCACTGGGCACCCGGCAAGCTACCCTTTGACCTTGAGGCCCTGCCAGGCCCACCCTGACCCTGAGGGGAGGTGCCAGACGTGGGCTTAACACCCAGCCCACGTGAGGCCTGTGCATGCAAGGCCTGAACGGGGTCCGCGGTCTGCATATCCTTCTTGCTCTCCTCGGGCCGCTGAGACGGTGGTTGACCTTGAGGTCCCCCTCCGGGCCTGTGGATTCGGGTGATATGCACGGGCTCTCTACCTGTGTGCATGCCGCACAAGCGTGTCAGCGTGTGGCACACTTTGTGCAAGTCTGGACGTGTCTGGTTTTTTGTGGATTTCTCGTTTCTCTCTTCTCTCGCCCTTAAAATGTGGTCGGGCGATTCAGGGGGACGGGCGAGCTCCTTCATTTATCTCGTCTACCAGGCTGATCTTGGCAGCAGTGAGGAGGGAGGAGCCACGAGAGAGGATTTTATAGTGCCAGGATCGAATGTTGACATTTCTCCTGCCGGCCTGGGCACAGCTTCATTTGAGTAAGGCTGGACAATGGGCCCCACCTTACAGGGTGTCAAGGGAAACGAGAAGCAGCTGGCAATCTGCCCTCCCCATCTGCTTCCCGTTCCCTACTATACATAGCTTTGAAGGGTGATGGGGTTACACCTCCAGAATACTCTTTGTGCCATTTGGGGCGGAAGAAACCTGGGGCACGTGGTTGCCAAGGGCAAGAAGCAAGAGGCTTAACCTGGAGAGGGGAATGTGCAGCCCATGAGCGCCTGCCAAGGAGAGACCCAGGATCCAGCCCCCTCATCTGGTATATTCAAGGAAAAAGCAGAAAAGAATCAAAGGCATCCTGCAGTGTAGACACACTCACAGTACAGGGCGCAGTGCATCACGAAGTTCTCTTGCACGAGCCTCATTGCAAAATAGGAGCTGCACAATAAAAATAATAACAACAGCAACTTTATTTGTTAGACACCCCATAACAAATTGTTCTCTGGGCGGCTTACAACACAACATTAAAACATGAGATTTAAAATGCACAACAAATTAAATTGTAACAGACCAAAAAGGTGGGGGAGGGGAGTAGCCGTGCCATATCCCCCGAAATTTAGGGTAACCCCCGGATTTTGGCTCCTCCACCCGGTTGCTAAATTCCACCCGGATTTACACGGATTTCAAATGCGCTGCCCGGATTGCTTGGGTTTTACTCTGGATCCGATCACAGAGAAAGAGGGGAAAGTATACAAATCTGTCAAATACATAAATAAAATGCAAGTTAGTTGCTGCATGATTTGCATAATATGCAAATTAGGCCACCTGGATTTGGGAAGCTTGAATATGGCAAGAGAGAAAATTCAAAATACAGTAGAAAACAATTTAAAAGACCTTTTAAAACAATTAGTTAAAGTAGATCAAAATGTAACAGGCCTGAGTGAACAAAAAGGTCTTCACCTGGAGTCTAAAAGAACAAAGTGATGAAGCCAGGCGAACCTCACTGGGTGGGGAGGCTATTCCATATAAATGGGGTGCAACCACCAAAAAGGCCCTCTCCCTAGTAGCCACCCGCCTCACCTCATTTAGCAGGGGCACTCGAAGGAGGGCCTCCGAAGAAGGTCCAACAGCCCTACTTATCTGCAGGGTCCATATGAAACTGCCAGGGGCCCTCAGAATGGCATCTCCGGCCCTGCTCTCGGCCTCACCACAGAGAAGGATCGGGCTGACAGGGCCAGGGCCTTCCCAGTGGCGGCTCCCAGTGGCTTTGGAATGCCCTCCCAGGATCTCCCTTCCTCAGCCTCCCTCCTTGATTGGTTTTAAAATGAATCTGTAAAGCCTCCTTTATGAAGAAGCATTTTAAAATTGGGTTTAATTGGGTTTTCTGGTTTTAGTTCAGTTTCACTCCCATCTTGCTGTTTTGTTTTTATTATTATTTATTGTTCTATTGTGGTTGTGTGGTTTTATTGTAAGTTGTCTCAGGCAGCAGTGTGCTGGGAGAGCGGGAGGGGGATACTGTAAGTAAGTAAATAAATAAATAAACAAACAACTAAATAAATTGTGGCCAGCATCCAAGCTAACAAATCGTTCATGCAGTGAATGTGTGTTGGGATGGGTGATCTTTGTTGATTTCTCCTTCCTTCTGTAGCTGTGATTCCCAAAAATGTGTCCCTGAGGGCCACACAGTGAAGGGAAGATCAACAAAAAAGATCCCCCTCCTCCTTAGACTGTTCAACATGTTTGCTGTACGTGCACTTTGTCTGGACATTGGCCATGGTATTCATTTTGCGTGGGAGAATTTCTCCCTGGATTGGGGCCCGTGGGTGCAGATCTGTCTGTTACTTGCTCACCCACCCTCAGCAGCACCCCAAATCTGTACCCCTTTAGTGACCAGCCCCTACCAAGTGGGAGGAGAGCTGGTTTTGTATTAGCAAGCATGAATTGTCCCCTTTTGCTAAGGAAGGCCCACGCTGGTTTGCATTTGAATGGGAGACTTGATGTGTGAGCTCTGCAAGAAGATATTTCCCTCAGGGGATGGGGCCTTAGCTCAGTAGAAGAGCACCTGCCGGCTTGCATGCCGAAGGTTCCTCCTAGCTAGCATCTCCAGGCAGGCCTGAGAGAGACTCTTGCCTGCAGCCGTGGAGAAGTTGCTGGCAGTCTGTGTTGACAATACTGAGCTAGATGGACCAAGGGTCTGACTCAGTATATGGCAGCTTCCTAAGTTCCTAAGATGTAACAGGATCCAAAAGTGTCCCCTTCTCTTGTGTGTGCTTTTGCAGGAAGCCGAGGAGGGTGCTGGAACGGGGATAACCTCCACCTTGATTTTGTCTGTGTTCACGGCTGTCTTGGGTTCCCTGCAGTTTGGATACAACATTGGAGTCATCAACGCTCCACAAAAGGTACAGGGAAGGGAGGGGCTCCAGAAAGGGGAGAGGTCAAAGTCCCAAGGCCGGGAGGACTAATCTGGCACCAGTGTATAGAGCAGGACTGAAATCACATTAGTGCCTCTGAGCATGTGCAGATCTTTATTTATTTATTTAGTTGATTCATTTGTTGTGAAAGCACCTTAGCCTTCGTTCCAGCTGCCCCTCCGCACGAGGGATAGCATCTATTTTCTGATATGGATCCCTGGTAAGTCTCTGTCACCACATTTGCTTTTGGGGGGTCCCATGTCAAGACCTTCTTAGCACAACTAATGACATTCTGGTGTCACCATCCTTTAGTTCAGCCTCTCATCCAGATTCTCTAGGACCTAAATTTCCACGTGGCACAAGGACAGGTCTTGTTTCTAGCACCCATGCACAGGAATGCCCAAGCGCTTTTCCACACCCTGCATATGTTTCTGAATGGCTGAAAACCCGTCAGAGGACCATTATGTTTTTTTTCAGGCATTGCCCTCTTGAGTCCAGGAGCCAGCTGGGCTGGTCGTACCATCTTGCAGGGTGAGGTCGGGGGGGGGGGCATGGGGGACGAATGCTCACGGTGATTTCCGACAAGGTCTGCACCCCGAGAGATGGAAAAACATTGCAAGACTTTCAGCTTTCAGGGTGTTCTCATGCTTTTATTGTTTTGACCATCTGCCTTGCAGCGGTCAAATTTGCAATGGTGTTTTTAAAAGCTTTTAAAACAAGAAAAACTAGTATAGAATTTCATAAATGTTGTCAGAAGAACTTCAGAAGAGGAGACCTCTTTTGAGAAGGGCTTAGATAACTTCATGGAGGAAAGCGTCTATCAACGGCTACTAGTCGGAGGGCTATGGGCCACCTCCAGCCTCAGAGGCAAGATGCCTCTGAATCCTAGTTGCAGGGAAGCAACGGGAGGAAAGAGGGCCTGCCCTCCCTTCTTGCTTGTGGGCTCCCTAGAGGCATCTGGTGGGCCACTGTGGGAAACAGGATGCTGGACTGGATGGGCCTGATCCAGCAGGGCTGTTCTTGTGTTAGGAATGTCCTCCAGAGATTACTCCATGGAGAGCAACCATTTCTTTCATTGTCCCCTCAACCCTTTCCTCTGTGCAAAAATGGTTGCCATTTCACCCTGTTTGCTTAGGGTTAGGGACAAAGAAGGGGCGAACACACAGAGAACGCTGCTCAGTGCAGCAATGCCATCACCGGTTTGGCATCTCTAGGGGGACAGACCAGACGCCACCAGACATCACTCTGAGCATTTGTCCCCTGAGACAGTCCAGATGGCCATAACCTGCTGTGGGCTTGCTGATGGGCTGCTTCTTTCTAGGGCGATGGAGGACTGGCTATTGCATGGTCAGTCTTCCCAGCAGCCCCTCGGCTACTGTTGGACTACAGCTCCCATCATCCTCAGCCACAGTGGCAGCTGGGGATGATGGGAGGGGCAGTCCAATAACAGCTGGAGAGCCCCAGGTTGGCCACCTCCACCCTGCCAGATTTCCCAGATGCTGAGTTCATTTACACCACCGTCGCTTCTCCTCCCCTAGTTCAAATAGCAAAGGGTGTTTCTTCTTTTGGCTCCTAAGGAAACCTTTTTCCTCAGGGAAATTAGCAGCCATGTGGGGTGTGTGTGTGTGTGTGTGTGTGTGTGAGGGCGGGGGACTTGGATCAGGAGTGTGGTGGAGTGGAGGGCTAAATCTCCCTGCCTGCCTTGCTACAGTCCTGATCTGCCGGTTCCCTGATCCAGCTGTTAATTAAACAAGCATGCTGGTCCCAGTCTTTCCTTAAAGCCACGACTGGTTGGACCCTCAAACTAGCAATGTTTGCATAAGCATCCCAGTGGTGTAGTCACAAATCCAGGTGCTCTCAGCCCCCATAGCCACACCTACTCTGACAGCCACACCCCCATGGCCACACCCACCCCAAAGACCACAGCCCTCACTTAGATAGATGCAGTGATGTCGGGGTTTCAGTTACAAGACGTTAAGGGGAGTTTCCTAATCCTGCAGAGCTTGAACCTCAGGTGGGTCATTCCCCCAGAAGAGCAGTCTGGATTCTCAACCACAAAAGGTGGAGGATATTATTCATTATTATTATTATTTATTATTAAAACTTTTATACCGCCCTTCCAAAAGGCTCAGGGCAGTTTACATTAAAAATTCCTTGTAACAGAAGACAGGAAGAGTGGTAATGAAATCAATGATGGTCTAATATTCAGTCATGAAACAAGCTGTTGGAATTCCTAGAGCAGCATATGGTTTCCTTTTCTAGAAAGCCAAGGACTTTGCATCTCTGCCGGGACAGTGTCCCTGCCCATCCCAGCACCATTACCCCACTGAGAATCCCCAAAAGACCAAGACGGGGCAGCAATTTACCAGGGACCAAGAACTAGGAACTGTCTCTGGTAAATAGAGGGGGTAGAACCATATATCTGAGGTAGGGATGTGCATGAAACGAATTTTGCGTTTTGTTTCGAGCTCGAAACAAAACAGACAGCCAAAATGTTTCGTCAAAAAGAGCAGTCAGCCTGGTTGATTCAAGGAAACAAAACTAGTTTCACCCATAGGGAACAATAGGGAAACTTGAAATACCCCATTGTTCCTCATGGATAGCTCCTAGGGACACCAAAATGGGTTGGGTGGTAGGGCATGATGGATGCTACCTATCACTCAACCCTCAAAAGAAATGGGCAAGCAGGCGATGTTTAACAGTTTTTTAAAGAAACAAGGCGATTGCAAGCCAATTGGAAGTCAGTGCCAGAAAAACCAATCAGCAAGAGAAAAACAGGCCTCTAAAATGGTATTCAAAATGTCGAAACGTTTTGACCCGAAACAGGGTTCTGAACTCGAAACAGGCCCTTTATTTAAAGGGTGTTTTGTTTCAAGCTTGAAACACTTGAAACGGCTCGTTTCGAGTCGAAACGTTTTGCACATCCCTTGTCAGGGCTGGGCTTCTAAAGCTTGGGTCCCCCGATGCTATTGGGCTGCAACTCCTATCAGCCCATCATGATGAGAGTTGTAGCCCAACAACTTCAGCGGGGGGGGGGGCACAAGCTTCAGAAGCCCTGACATATGGCATTATGGGGAGAGGCAAGCGGTGATCCGTGGGGTGAAAATCTGGATGTTGCAGAAGTCTTCCTGTTATTATCGGTGAAATTTTGGAGGGGACAGGAAGGGGTCACAGTCTGCAGCTTTGGACTGAGGGACATGGTAGGTTGCGGACCAGTCTCTTAATTGACCCCCACCCTCCTTCCCTCAGATAATTGAACAGAGTTACAATGCCACATGGATGGAACGCCAGGGCTCCGAGGACCCGACGCCCATCGACCCTGGCACCCTCACCACGCTGTGGTCTTTGTCCGTTGCCATCTTCTCCATCGGAGGCATGCTGTCCTCCTTCTCAGTGGGCATTGTCTCGGAATGGCTTGGCAGGTGAGTCGACCTAAAGGAGAGGGTGACTCTGTACATGTGCAGAGTGCCTTCATTGAGGTCATCACTGAGGCAATGCAGCCAGCTGCTACAGATTGTGAAAGCACCTTCTACAGAACTCATTGCCAATATTGTTTTCTGGCGTTATTTCCTGTGACTTTTCACTGCGGTGTGATAAGCAGCAATTCAGTAGGTGAATGTTACAAACAAGATAGAAATTCAGCAGGTCGTGCTTCCCCCTGCATAAGAATTCAGTGAAGCTTTTTGTGGGCATTAAAGCGGGTCTTGCAGTAGTGAGCATGAATTGTCCCCTTTGCTAAGCAGGACCTGTCCTGGTTTGTATTTGGATGGGTGACTGCATGTGTCTGCTGTAAGATAGTCCCCTGAGGGGGTAGGACCACAGCTCAGTGGCGGAGCCTCTGCTTACGTGCAGAAGGCCCCAGGTTCATTCCCTGGCCTCTCTAGGTAGGGCTGGGAGAGACTCCTGCCTGAATCCTTGAAGAACTGCTGCCAGCCTGTGTAGCCCGTACTGGGTTAGATGGACCAAGGGTCTGACTTGGTACATGGCAGCTTCCTATGTTCTCTCATCACTGCATTCTTATGGAGAAATAAGCAACACCTGTTGAGTTTCCACTTGTTACGTAGCATAGGAACAAGTAGCAGCCCTAATGGTTAGCCTACAAAGAGCTCCTCAGAGAGAAGTCGTTTTGAGACTCCCTGTCTGACACAAGATGGGGTGACAGCCACCAGCCAGGGTGGCTTTAAATGGGGCTTAGACAAATTCACAGAGGAGGACAGGGGGTCTATCCATGGCTACTAGTCTGAGGGCTCTAGGCCACCTCCAGCCTCAGAGGCAAGAGGCCTCTCCATCCCAGTGGCAGGGGAGCAGCAGCAGGAGAGAGGAAGGAAGGCCTGCCCTCCCCTCTTGCCGGTGGGCTGTGGGAAATGCCGGACTAGGTAGGCTTCCTTGGGCCTGATCCAGCAGGGCTGTTCTTACGTTCTTATCTGTCAGATATAAAATCTAAGTCCGATTGTAGTAGCTGCTGGTTTGGCCCATTTGGGGGCCGTTTTGGCCCGGTTTGCACACGGAGAAGCCATTTTTGGGCCACTGCTCATGCACGTGGGCCAAAAAATGGCTGCCGCATGTGCAAACAGGGAAACAAGCCAAACCAGCCCCTAGGGAGATGGGAGGCCGGTAGGGTGAGCCTCTGGAGAGACTCCCCCCAAGGCCACAGAAGCCCTCAGAGGCAGTACCTCAACCTTTTAAAAAACCAAATTTATTGGCACCTCCAAACTGGCCTGAGGGTTCGGCTTGACCACAAGCTGAACTGGGCCTGGTCCAAGGTTGAGCCCTCAAATTGAACCAGTTCGAGCTCTAACCAGCTTGAGATTGAGCCAGTTTGCACATCCCTAATAGGAAGAAAAGGCTTCTAGGGGAGACAGTGCAACTTTGGAGTACACTTGGACCTTTAGGAATCCTATATAATAAAGTGCTTGGTGTGCGTCCGTGTCTCCCTCGGCTGTTCTGGGCATGCGCACAGCGCATGCCCAGAACACACCGAGGGAGACACGACCGCCGGCACCAGGCGGCCATGTTGGCCGGTTGGTCGGCCCAGCCGCGGGGAGGCCAGATGCAGCAGCGGCGGGTCCGGACCGGCCGTGGGGAGGGCAGATGCGGCAGCGGCG
Organism: Hemicordylus capensis; assembly: GCF_027244095.1. Taxonomy (NCBI): domain Eukaryota; kingdom Metazoa; phylum Chordata; class Lepidosauria; order Squamata; family Cordylidae; genus Hemicordylus; species Hemicordylus capensis. The sequence goes on along the minus strand of NC_069662.1, from coordinate 2,497,435 downwards.
GGTCCGGACCGGCCGCGGGGAGGGCAGATGCGGCAGCGGCGGGTCCGGGCCGGCCGCGGGGAGGGCAGATGCGGCAGCGGCGGGTCCGGGCCGGCCGCGGGGAGGGCAGATGCGGCAGCGGCGGGTCCGGGCCGGCCGCTGGGAGGCCAGATGCAGCAGCGGCGGGTCCGGGCCGGCCGCGGGGAGGGCAGATGCGGCAACGGCGGGTTGGGCCCGGCCCCGAGGAGAGCAGAGGAGACAGCGGGTCCGGACCGGCCGCGGGGAGGGGAAAAACGGCGGCGGCGGGTGGCATTCTGGGTGGCGGCGGAACTCTCCGCCCGGCCAGGAGGCCAGAGGCGGTGTCGGCAGGCGACACTCTTGGCAGCGGTGGTGGAAATTTCCGCCCGGCCGGGAGGCCAGAGGCGGTGGCGGCGGGTCCAGCCGGCCCGCACAAAGGCCAGAGGCGGCGACAGCGGGTCCGGCCCGCCCCTACTAGCGCCTGTTATTTAACGGGCTTAAAAATACTAGTATTGTATGAAGCTCTTCCAAATAGACACACACACACAGCCTGCATCATTAGCCTGGTGGTGTAGTGGTTAGTGTGTTGAACTAGGACTGGAGAGGTTTAAATCCCAGTTCAGCCATGAAACTCACTGGGTGACTCTGGGCCAGAAATTTATCTCTCAGTATCATTGAAGATAAATTTATCTCAGTATCATTGAATTGAGAAATCATTGAGAAATTTATCTCAGTATCATTGCTGTGAGGATAAACATAACCATGTCCACTGCTCTGGACTCTTCGGAGGAAGAAAGAGTTTGATAGAAATGGAAAACAATTTTGTTTAAACACTCATACAAGGAGTGGTCAGTGTACACAGGTGCAGATCTGTAGAGAGGGAGAGACATGCACATGTTATGTTGGACACAGGTACACCAGTACGCTCCCTATATGCACCCTGCATTCGAGGGGCCTGTACCCAGGTTCACGTTTAAAATGAACACAGGTACAGTCTTTCACACAAAAACACGTACAAGTGTACAGACCTAAATGCAGGTACAACATAATGTCTGAACAGGGATATTGTATGAAGCTCTTCCAAACAAATATCCCATAATTTTTTCCATGATTTTAGGAAGAGGGCCATAATCGTGAATAATGCCCTATCTTTTCTCGGTGGCGCTTTCATGGGTCTGGCCCAGCTCGGCAAATCCTACGAGATGATGATTCTGGGACGCTTCTTCATTGGGGCTTTCTCAGGTAAACAAGGGACCCTCTGCCCTGGGAGTGGGAAGAGGCAGGGAGGGAGACCCACCTTCCGCTGGACCTCAGGGGCCGTGGTAATGGCCAGTGGGGCAGAGAGGACAGAAGCAGTTGCTCTCCAGGGCTTGGTCCCAGAATCTGTTTCCAGCTCCAGCTCTGGAACATTATCATAAAAGAAGAGATTGTCACTGAGCATGATTGCCCATGTCTTGGCACAGCGTTATCGCAATCCGCACTCCTGAGATTGAGGGTGTGTTTTGGGTGGCCAATATTGGCAATTCAGATACAATTACAAAAGGTTCTCTTTGCAACAGAAATGTACAGGCTCCCTATCTGCAGGTCAGGTTGCAGAAACGCTGTGGAAATTGATTTCTCCCTCCCCTTTGCCTGTCAGATTACCTAACAATCCTTAAGAAGGTGACAGCTGCGAGATCGGCTGCATTTATCCAAGTTCTCTGTCTGGGAAGAGGAGAGCTGGTCTCGCGGCAGTGAGCCTGGATTGTCCCCTTTGCTAAGCAGGGTCTGCCCTGGTTTGCATTTGGATGGGGGAAACTACATTTGGCCACTGACTGCTGGAAGATATTCCCCTTAGGGCAGGGCTTCCCAACCTGTGGTACTCCAGATGTTGCTAAACTACAACTCCCATCATCCCCAGCCACAATTTTGGTTGTGGCCCCTTGGCTTTGGAACACCCTCCCTGAAGAGCTTTGCCATGCTCCCTCCCCCTCAGTGGTTTTTTTAAAAAACCTGTTAAAAACACATGTTATGTTGAACACAGGTATACCAGTACACTCCCTATATGTACCCTGCATTCGAGGGGCCTGTACCCAGCTTCACTTTTAAAATGAACGCAGGTACAGTCATTCACACAAAAACACGTACAAGTGTACAGACCTAAATGCAGGTACAACATAATTTTTACAGACCTAAATGCAGGTACAATGTTTTAAAAGAGGCTTTTGAATGTTTTATCCGCTGCTGCTGTCTGGTAGGTTCTTTCGTTTTGTAGTCCTCCGTTTTTAGCTTTTTTATAATATTTTTAAATTTGAAACTTTTGAAAATTGGATTTTTAAATGTGGTTTTAGCCTGGTCTTTTACCTGTTTAATTTTATTAATCTTAATTTTATTTATTAACACACTAGCTGAACCCGCAGAGAGCATCTGTGCTCGAGGACTTTGTTGCAGTCCTTGCCCGCCACCAGTGCCTGCTTTATTGCTGTGTCAGCCCCCCCACTCTCAGCTGCTCCTCTTCCTTACCTGCAGGGTTGTAGCCATAATTGAGTGGATGGGTTCAATGAACCGGGCCACCAGCTCCATCCCCCCAGGGCCATCCCTCCCTGTATTCTTCATGATCTCCCTCACTCTGAAGGGCTGCTGGGGAGAGGGTTGAACACAGGCCCCCTCTCCCCTAGCCACGCCCCTGCCTATCTGCATATGGAATCCCCACTGCCCAATCGCCTTGGTGCTTCAGTTCTGTTACCTCGGATTGGTAAAGCACTGTGTGGGCGGGGCTTGCTACATACAACCTTAGTGTACTATATAGATAGATAGATCGTATCTATGTTATTAATGTTGTGAGCCGCCCCAAACAGTAGTGTGCTGGAGGGGCGGGGTATAAATATTTTTGATGATGATGATAAATGTAGCTGGGGATGATGGGAGTTGTAATTCAGCAACATCTGGAGTCCCACAGGTTAGGGGCCATAGCACAGGGGTAGAGCATTTGCTTGCAGGCACAAGGTCCTCGATCCACTCCCCTGGTGGCATCTTCAGGTAGGGCTGGGAGAGACCCCTTATCTGAAACCTTGGAGAAGCTGCTGCCAGTCAGTGTAGACAATCCTGAGCTAGGTGGACCAATGCTCTGACTCAGTAAATGGCAGATTCCTACACTGGCTGAATTTGCGGGTCTTCTTACAAGCCTCCTTTGCTGCTTCCAACCCAGGATTCGCCTCTGGTCTCATCCCCATGTACGTGGGTGAAATCTCCCCTACCCACCTGCGGGGAGCACTGGGCACGTTGAATCAGTTGGCCATTGTCATCGGAATCCTTATTGCACAGGTAAAGCACACCTGCACACTTCCCACAACCAGCACCACTAGCCGCTTTCAAAAGTAATGTTGCACCCCTGGAGAATATCAGGGGGCGGCTGCATGAATGTCAGGGTGGAGAGATGGTCTGGTGGGAGCAAGCCTGACTTGTCTCCTTAGCTAAGCAGGGTCCGCCCTGGTTGCATACAAATGGGAGACTAGAAGTGTGAGCACTGTCAGATGCTCACACCCTTAGGGGATGGAGCCGCTCCGGGAAGAGCATCTAGGTTCCAAGTTCCCTCCCTGGCAGCATCTCCAAGATAAGACTGAGAGAGACTCCTGCCTGCCACCTTGGAGAAGCCACTGCCAGTCTGTGCAGACAATACTGAGCTAGATGGACCAAGGGTCTGACTCAGTATATGGCAGCTTCCTATGTTCCTAACAGGCCATGCGGAAGTTTGGCCGTGAAGGTGAGCATTTTGTGATGGGAAGGGACCCTGATGATGTGTCAGTGTTTAAGCCAGCGTGGTTTTATTTTATTGTATATATTTTGTGTGTGTGTGTGTGTGTGTGTGTGTGTGTGTTGCTAAACCCACACACCAAACATACAGCATTTTTTAGCTTGTTTAGTGCACAGGCTGGAAACCAGGAAGTCCCCATTCCAGCTCCTGCCTTTGTGATTAATTCATTAGGTAGTCTGAAATATTTGCCACTCCCTAGGCTCGTTCATGTGATCAGAAACAGAATAGGGGATGTGTCCTACCCACGTTTGGGAGCTGTATGTGCTTCCGTTTTCCAGTTGTGTGCAGGTAGAAGACAAGGTGGCTGGGGGGAGCTGACTGTCTGTTAAGTGGCAGCTGGGCCCAAGGGCTCCGTCCTACCCAGCAGCTGTACCCAGCTCTTTTGACGAGGTAGGAGGAAAAGCCCTCTGACCCAGCTGCTGCTCAGGAAGGAGGAGCTGGCCTTGTGGTAGTGAGCATGAATGGTCTCCTCTGCTAAGCAGAGTCTGCTCTGGTTTGCACTTGAATGGGAGACTACATGTGTGAGCACTGTCAGATATTCCCCTCAGGGGATGCAGCCGCTCTGGGAAGAGCAGAAGGTTCCAAGTTCCCTCCCTGGCAGCATCTCCAAGATAGGGCTGAGAGAGAGATTCCTGCCTGCAACCTTGGAGAAGCCGCTGCCAGTCTGGGGAGACAATACTGAGCTAGATGGACCAAAGGTCTGACTCAGTATACAACAACAAATATTTATATACCACCTTTCAACAAAAGCTTCCAAAGCGGTTTACAGAGAGAGCGAGAGAGAGGGAGAGATGGAGCCCTGTCCCTAAAGGGCTCACAATCTGAAAAAGAAACATAAGACAGACACCAGCAACAGCCACTGGAGGGATGCTGTGCTGGGGCTGGATAGGGCCACTTGCTCTCCCCCTGTTGAATAAAGAGAATCACCATGCTAAAAAGGTGCCTCTTTGCCCAGGTAGCAGAGGTGATCATTGTAAGGCAGTTTCCTCTGTGCCTCAGGCAATCACTTCCTCCCCCTCCTACCTTGCTTTTTATTCACAGACAACTGGAAAATGGAAGCATGCACAGCTCCTGAATTTGGGTAGGATGCGCCTCCTACTTTATTTCCGATCATGTGAGGGAGCTCTCCTTTCAGCCCCTTCTGCATTGTGGGGAGAATAAGGCCCGCTTACCTTACAGTAGCAATTCCAACCCAGGAGCCCCCAGGTGCTGGTGGACTGCAGCTCCCATCCTTCCCAGCCACCAACTGGGAACTGTAGTCCAACCATATCTGCAGACCAGTGTTCCCCCTCACAGGGATAGCCAGATGTTGTTGACTACAATTCCCAGGATCCCCAAGCAAAATCCATTGCAGCTGGGGGATTCTGAGAGTTGTAGTCAGCAACATCCGGGGACCCCTGTGAGAGGGAACACTGCTGGGGACCCGAGATTGGGAAACCCTGATGTAAGGTGAGCGAGTATCATCCTCCCCTGCCCTATAGGGTCGTATAAAGATGACAACAAGACGACCATATAGGTGAAGTGCTTTGAATGCTCAAAAGCACTCTACAGATGCTATTATTATTATTAATTCAGAACTGGGCATTTCATTCCATTCCATTGTCTTTACCAAGACCTCGGAAATCTGCTTGTATTTGTCTCATTTAAATGTGAAATATCCTGTCTAGTCAGGAGAAGCCCTGGTTTGGTTCACACAATCATTCAAATCTAGGTCTAATGTGGGTTACCAACATTAGTGTGGTTGTGTTAACCCATGCCAAGGCAGGAATCCCAGATTCATCTTAGGCCTTAAGCCACCTTGGCATGGATTCACACAATCACTCATGTTGGTAACCCACATTAGACCTCGATTCAAATGACCGCATGAACCATGCTCATGTCTTTGGCATGCAGAGAAGAGGGCTTTTTCAGGTTCAATTTCCATCATCTCCAGTTTAAAACTCCTTGGGGCTATTCTTACGATCACAAAAACCGGGCTAGGAAAATCCTAGCCCGATTTTTGTGATTGTTAGAACCACTGGGCTTGCAGCCGAGCCCGGTGGTTCTGGAGCGGCTAACCCGCTCCTGTAGCCCACCTCTTAGCCCGAGTTTGCGAGTGCTCCGCAAACCCGGGCTAACTGCTCGTGAGTAGCTGCAACGCGGCTCTGCGCCGCAGCTACTCGCAAGTAGACCCCCGGCGGGAGGCTTAAAAGCTCGCGCAGGGCATACTGGGGCTTCTGGGGGCTGTGCGGCTCCCGAGCTCCCCAGCCCCCGCCGTCTCCGTCTCGGGGCCGGCCATCGTGTGGGCGGCCGATCTGGCCACACAGGGCTCCCTCCCCGCTCATGAGCTGGGAGAGCAGGCTTAGTCCGCTCTTCCCGCTCACCAAATGAAACCGGGTCTCACGGATCGTGAGACCTGGCTCCTTGGGTAGTAGATGAAGGGAGAGGGCTCTCTCTGCCTAACACCTTGGAAAGCTGCTGCCAGTCAGAGCAGGCAGTCATGGGCTAGACGGACTGAGGGCCTGACTCAGTATATGGCATCTTCCTATTAAATGTTTATCTGGTTAATCCCGTTGTCTACACACACACAATGCAGACTGTAACCTTTGTTCAGAATCTATGAAAGACATTCCTGATCTCTCCTGCTGCAGGTGTTTGGCCTGGAGGGGCTCCTGGGGACCGAGAAGCTGTGGCCCCTCCTGATGGGTCTCACGGTGCTCCCCTCTGCTCTCCAGCTCCTATTCTTCCCCTTCTGCCCGGAGAGTCCCCGCTACCTCTACATTGTCCGCAACAAGGAGTCCAAAGCCAAAGAAAGTGAGCCTAACCCTTTGCCCTGAAGGAGGAGAGCTGGTCTTGTGGCAGCCAGCATGAGGGGCCCCCTTTGCTAAGCAGGGTCTGCCCAGGATTGCATTTGGATGGGAGGGTTATGTGAGCAGCACTGTAAGATCTTCCCCTCAGGGGGTGGAGCCGCTCTGGGAAGAGCAGCTGCCTGCTTGCAAGCAGAAGGTTCCAAGTTCCCTCCCTGGCGGCTTCTCTGAGACGGGGCTGAGAGAGACTCCTGCCTGCAGCTGTCCTGGAGAAGCCGCTGCCAGTCTGTGAAGACAATACTGAGCTAGATCGACCCGTGGTCTGAGTCGGTAGAAGGCAACATCCTCTGCCCTCCGTGTTTGCTCTCTCATCTCTCCCCTCGCCTGTCCAGCCATTTGCCCCTCGCTGATACACACCCACGCACTTCACATGTGACTTGCCTCTGGGGGGCCCCTCGAGGCGTGGGGGCCCCCAGGCAGCCCCCTCCCCTTGCCTAAGGGTAGTTACGCCCCTGAGTCCTGAGTACCAGCACCTTTCCCCAGCTGCGATCAGAGCAGGGAGGCAGGCAGGGGATGAAGACAAAATCCTGCCGGGCGCAACGATCCTGGCTGGGAAGTGAGCTCAGAAGTGCTGGGCACTTCCGGAGCTTGGCCATGCCTCTTTGCACGCAGTGGGTCGCGAGAGGGTTGCCCATGGAGATAATGCCTCTCTGGGTGCTTACCTCCGGGAGGAGTGTGCAGCTATCAGAGGAAAACTGTCCATTGGACTATGCAGCAACTGCGAGGGATCCTGCAAACTCCTGCACCTGCTGACGTCTGTGGCATGTAATGCCATGCACAGCAAGTAAGACAAGAGCATTGCTTGGGAGCATGCCCAACTTACCTTACTCCCAGGTAAGCATGCTTCAGGGCCAGTTGCTCTTCTGCCTGCTCCATCAAGAGAATGAACTGCCACTTTCAAAAGGTGCCTCTTTGCCCAGTTAGCAGGGTCACCATCGCCACAGCTGTCTTTTGTACTCCTCCCCCCTTCCCATCCCTCCGTGGGCCTTCCAGTTCCTGCCTTCCACTCTCATTTCTGCCTCCCCTCCCCTGTTAGCCCCCCGGCTCCCCGTTTCTATGCTCCCCCCAGCACTGCATCCTAAACAGCCCCCTCTCCTGTCCCCTCAAGGCCTCAAGCGGCTGACGGGCCACGCGGACGTCACCGCGGCTCTCACGGAGATGAAGGAGGAGAAGCGGCGCATGGACCTGGAGCGCAAGGTCTCCATCCTCCAGCTCTTCCGCTGCCGTATATACCGCCAGCCCCTGCTGATCGCGGTGGTCCTTCAGCTGTCCCAGCAGCTCTCTGGCATCAATGCGGTGAGTGGTGGCAGCTGGAGGCAGCCGGAAGGACCAGGAGGGAGTGTGGGGAGGGATGCCGCTTGGGAAGCCCTTGCCTGACCACGGATGCTTGTCATTGTTTAGATATTCTATTACTCCACCGACATCTTCACAAAGGCTGGGCTGGAGAAACCCATCTATGCCACCATCGGAGCAGGTGTGGTCAACACGGTTTTCACCATCATTTCGGTAAGTGCCTCCAGCCCTACCAAACCCCACCCTGCCAGATTGGAAGCCACGTTCTCACAAACGGCTGCTTCAGCCCCACAGCACCGCTTACAGTGTGGCATTCTCTCGGAGGGCCGCTTCCAGCGCCCACCCAGGACACAGGCTTGTTCACATGATCAGGACCTGGGTAGAAGGCATGTCCTACCCAAGGGAGCTGTGCACATGCCCTTTACAAAAAACATGTTTGTGAGTTAAACCCAAGGACAGAGGCAGGGAGCTTGAGCCTGAGCTAAGCCCCAGCTGGGTAGAATGAGCATGCTTTGCCCGGATTCCATCCCCAGCTTCGGAAGGAGGTAGGAGGAAAAGTTGTCCCACCCAGTCGGGGCTTAGCACATGATCAAGCACCCTGCCTGCTACCTTGTTTTTAACTTGTCTCCTATCCAGGTGAATGAGACCAGTATCAAGTGCAGGGATATTCGGGGGAGAGGAGGAGAGGAGAGCTCTTAGGCTGACCTCCTGTTATTTCAAAAGCCCTCTCCTCAGCTCTGTTTCTAGAGAGGAAGTGAAGACAAGCAAGAGCTTCCGGAAGAACAGATTTCTTGTGGCTCTTCAGCTTTGGTGGACTAAAGCCAGTGAGTTGCCAGCTTTCGTGTGACTGTGTGAATCCACACCAAGGTGATATATTGCCCAAGTGGAAGCTGTGATTCCTGCCTTGGTGTAGGTTCACAAAGGCACACTAATGATGGTGACCCACCTTAAACCTAAATCTGAATGGTGCCTGCCCCCTTAAAGAACACCCTCTGCTTCTGCTCCTTTTTCTTTCCGTGGACAGTACGAGAGGTTAGATGCATTTAGCGGGTTGGTGAACTGGATGAGCATCCCAGGGTCTTCCCATTCCCTTTGGTTTCATGAATCCACCAAGTCTGTGACAGTTTACCTAGGAAGCATGCCAAACTAGACCTTGGGCCCATCTGTCTACCCTCCTGGCAGCAGCTCTCCAGGACTTCAGAGGTGTTTCCCAGACTTACCTAGAGATGCTCCAGAGACTGAACCTGCGGCCTTCTGCATGTAATCCCTTCTCTCATGAGGTGTTCCATTGGAGGTGCTCCTTGGATCCAAGTTTTAATCACCCTCTCACTCAATCTCTCTCTCTCCTTCCTGTTGTTTTCCATCTCCTTATCCCTCTCTGACCCTCTCATCCTCCTCCATGTTTCCTCCCTGCTTAGGTGTTCTTGGTAGAGCGGGCAGGACGGCGAACCCTGCATCTTTTGGGGCTGAGTGGAATGTGTGTGTGCGCTATCCTTATGACGGTGTCTCTTCTATTGTTGGTGAGTATCTGTGCAAAGAACGGAGCCTCTGATAGGCCCAGACCGATCCTCTGTAGATTTATGTAATCTGTTCTTAAAGCCATTGCCACATCCTCTGGCAATGAGTTCCCTTGAGTGAAATGGTGCTTCCTGTCATTCATCCTGAATTTGACATTTGTGCAACTGAATTGCAGTCAGTTTCTGCATGGGCTGAGCCTGAGGTAAGTTTACTCTGAAGTAAGTCCCACTGTGTTAAGTGGGATTTGCTCCCAGGTAAATGTGCACAGGATTGCCTCATGGCTTCTGGAGTTCTGATAATGTCTCACAACAAAGACGTCTTTCTTCACAGGATGCAGAATTAATTTGCATAATTCACTGCCACAAGATATTTCAGGTGATATTTCAGGGGTTCTCAAACTTGGGTCCCCAGATGTTGAGCTAATGGGCTAAAGACCACTGTGGCTGAGGATGATGGGAGTTGTAGTCCAAAAAGATGAGAACCCACACTGGAGGATCTCTGTGTTTCAAGTGGGGTTTGCACTCATTAAAGGATCAAGCAGGAGTATATAACAAAAAGCCTTTTTATTTTTTAAGAGAAGTCAACTTCAACATGCATCTGAATCCCTCCTTCATGCTATAACAACAAGCACCTCCTAGTAGCTGTTGCTCCTATCTGTATCTTCACAGCAACATTGGAAGCTGCCATATACCAAGTCAGGCCATTGGTCCATCTAGCTCAGTATTGTCTTCACAGACTGGCAGTGGCTTCTCCAAGGTTGCAGACAGGAGTCTTTCTCAGCCCTGTCTTGAAGATGCTGCCAGGGAGGGAACCTGGAACCTTCTGCATGCAAGCAGGCAGGTGCTCTTCCCAGAGCGGTCCCGCCCCCTAAGGGGACTATCTGACAGTGCTCACGCATGGAGCCTTCCATACAAACACAAACCAGGGCAGACCCTGCTTAGCAGGGATCCCCCTGTGTTGCTGTGTTATTGTTCCTGACTGCTGCCTCACCTCTCCAACTTAGTTCCATATACATTAATATATCTTTTCTTTTTCTAACACTAACAAAAGAAACTCTTTTTTAAAAAAACAAGAAAGGCACATAGGAAGCTGCCATATACTGAGTCAAACCATTGGTCCATCTCGCTCAGTATTGTCTGCACAGACTTGCAGCAGCTTCTCCAAGGTTGCAGGGAGGAATCTCTCTCAGACCGATCTTGGAGATGCCGCCAGGGAGGGAACTTGGAACCTTCTTTCTCTTCCCAGAGCGGCTCCGCCCCCTTAGGGGAAGATCTTACAGTGCTGCTCACATAAGCCTCCTATCCAAATGCAACCAGGGCAGATCCTGCTTAGCTAAGGGGAAAAGTCATGCTTGCTACCACAAGACCTCCTCTCTTTTCTTCCAGGAGGAAGGGGAATTAACAATAACATTTCACAAAATCACCCCATTTACCCCTTTGGTTTAGACAAAGTCTTTTATGTGGTGGTCTCTGAACCAGTCTACCTACCCGAGTTTTGATCAATTTAGCTAGAGAAGAAGTCGTTCGTTCCTGACGAAGGCTGGCATATGTGGCATCTGGGAGGCCAAGATGAGCCCCGTCACCCTCTGGCTCACCTGGGCAGGGGAATCTGGATTGACTCTAGCTGATGGAGATTCAGATAGTGGAGTGGAGTCCTTTCCCTCCTGGAGTTGACTGCCTCCCCTCACTCTCTCCAGTTGGTTCCAGGGGCATAGCTATAATTGAACGAAAGGGTTCAAAGAACACGGGCCCCCAGCTCCTGAGGGCCCTCCAGCTCCATCCCTCCCTGTTTTCTTCATTGTGTCCCTCACTCTGGGGGGCCGCCCGAGAAAAGGATGAACATGGGCCCCCTCACCCCTAGCTACGCCCCTGGCTGGTTCCATTGTAGGCTGGCTGCTGCTCAGCATTGTCTTCGGTTTCTTCTCAAGACTTGGCCTTTAGGTGTCATCACTTCAAATGATCGCGTGTTCACTTGTCTTTGGACCTCAGCTTTCTGCCACTCTTTATTCTGTCGGTTGAATCCAAACTTCCTCACCCACATGGAGTTCAGGTAGATCTCTGGGTGACTTCTTGTAATAATGGACCTGCCTTAATTTCTGTTCTGTTAAAAGTTCTACTCATCTGTTGTGGTGCTCTGGCTGAATGTAGTAAGTTGCCTTGCATAGGCAGTAAAGTTTTTGTCCATCAGACCCTGTGCTGGTCTCCCATCCAAACCTTGTGAAAGGGTGTTTCAGTGGTCCAGAATAGCTAGGTATGCATCAGTTCCAGCTTTCTTGGCTTTATCATCATCAACAGATATTGATATACCACTTTTCAACAGAAGTTCCCAAAGTGGTTTACAAAGAGAAATAAAAATAAATAGTCAGACTTTAATCAGAGTTCGCTTAGCCATTTTGATAGCTGATTCCACTTTCCCATTTATTTGGGGAGAAGCAGGTGAAGATGTCTGATGATCAAATTCCCACTGACTGAATTCTGTGACACAAACTGTGGTCTGTTATCTGAGAACAGAGTATCGGTTATTCCATTCTAAACCACTGCCACCATGTTTCAAGTGGGGTTTGCACTCATTAAAGGATCAAAAGTAAAGGTAAAGTGTGCTGTCGAGTCGGTGTTGACTCCTGGCGACCACAGGGCCCTGTGGCTGTCTTTGGTAGAATACAGGAGGGGTTTACCATTGCCTCCTCCCACGCAGCATGAGATGATGCTTGTCAGCATCTTCCTGTCTCGCTGCTGCCCGATAGAGGTGTTTCCCATAGTCTGGGAAACAGACCAGCAGGGATTCAAACCGGCAACCTCTGGCTTGCTAGTCAAGTCATTTCCCCACTGCACCATTAGGTGGCTTAAAGGATCAAGCAGGAGTATATAACAAAAGTCTTTGCTAGAAAAGTCAACTTCAACGTCTATCTGAGTCCATGCTGTAATAACAAGCACTTCCTACTAGCTGTTCCCTCCATCTGTGTCTTCCCCCTGTGTCGCAGTGCTATTGTTCCTGACTGCTGCCCCAGCTCCCCTACTTGGTTCCACACACATTGATACACTCTGGGTTACTTTAAAAGGGGATTGGAGACATTAATGCAGCATTGATCTCTCAGCAGCTGTTAGCCGTAATGGCCATACAGGCCCAGCAGGGATCTGCTGATAAGTCCCACCTCCCCTCTACACACTTGCCCCGGCTGACCCAAACACTCCAAGTTTCCTTGGATGCAATCCACTTGTACAATGCACACTTAGTCCATTTTGGACGCTGTTGCCAGGACTTATTTGCACTATCAAATTAAACTGGGATGAAAGCACTTTAATTGGCAATCCTTGCACCACCTAGCTGTGGGAACTACAATTTTGCAAGGCCTCTGCTGAGAAATCTTCATCAGGGATCCTTAGCTGCTTGGTAAAACTAGAATTCCCAGAGTCTCTTGGGTGGGAGGTGCAGCAGATCTGAAGGGGCTTTCAGTTCAAAAAGGGCCTTTAAGACGGTCCATGATGCAGTGAATGGATTGGGAGCACCTGATGCTTTGGAGTTGTGGGAGTTTAGGCACGGTGGACCTGATCCATAGAGAGGGATAGAAGCATGACAGGGAGGGCTGCAAAGTGTAGTTGATTAAAAACCATTTGATCAGCTAGTGAGGCAGTAGCAGATTGGGTAGGATATTTAAATATATATAATCATGGATTAAAGCAAAGGTTCTCAAGCTTGGGTGCCCAGAAGTTGGACTACAACTCCCATCATCCCCAGCCACAATGGCCTTCATGACTGGGGTTGATGGGAGTTGTAGTTCAACAACATCTGGGCACCCAAGTTTGAGATCCCCTGGATTAAAGGATTATTTTTAGGACAAATACTTATAAAAACTGCAGTCAGCAACTGCCATCTTAGGAGAGACATTCCCATGTCATTCTCACACAGCAGGGGATGCCTCCTCTGAAATGAGGCCTGTTACAATACACAGATGCATCCACTACAAAGAAAAGAAAATGTGCTTCTTGCTTCAGAACCCATATGCAAAGGTAATCCACTAAAACTGTATGACTCGTCAACTAAGATTTCTTTAAATTTTATAGAGGAAATGGGTCTGTCTCGAAGGTGCCTCCTTGCTAGTGTTCTTGTCGTTAGAGAGTTAACGCAGTGATTCCCATTTCTCTCCACCCCAGGAGCGTGTGCCAGTAATGAGCTACCTCAGCATGGTGGCCATCTTTGGCTTTGTGGCGTTCTTTGAGATTGGGCCAGGGCCCATCCCGTGGTTCATCGTGGCCGAGCTCTTCAGTCAGGGCCCTCGCCCAGCTGCTATGGCCGTGGCCGGCTTTGCCAACTGGACCTGCAATTTCATCATTGGCATGAGCTTTCCGTCAATTGTGGTGAGTGTTGCTCATCGGCCTGGTTGATGTGGCTGGGGAAGAGATGGCCTACTATGCATGACAGTGTCTACGCATATGAATGAGTGTTGATATCTGCAAGCAGGGCTGAGTGTCTTGGGGAGTGGGATGCGATATTCAACATGGAATTTTAGGAATTTCCAACACTGTTCAGGTGTTACGTTGTTCCTACATTCAGATGCCTACACTCACACATGAGTAGGGATGTGCATGTAACCGGCACCCTTTGAGCCGATGGGGGAATAGCTTTAAGGATCGGGGAGGGTGCCGGGCCAGAGCCACCATTGGGCGAACAGGTTCAAAAAACCTGGGCCGCCACTAATCAGGGGCCGCACCTCGTGGCCCCGACATGCCGCCCGCATCGGACGTCAGGCATGGTTGGTGGGTTATTTCACTCTCAAATGGGGCTGCGTGGCCCTGTTTGGGATTGAAATCGGCCCGTGCTGCATTGGCAGGGCGGGATGGAGTGACTCTCCCTGCCTTTAAAGGCAGGGAGAGTCGCTCCAGCCTGCGCTGCCAACGCACCATGGGCTGATTTCGTTCCCAAACAGAGTTGCACAGCCCCGTTTGGGAGTGAAATAACCCACCCCCCGCGCCTGATGTCAGACACGGGCAGGGCCAGGGTGGCCAGACACAGGCTGCCTCCAGCCTCGCTCCGCAACTGGAGGGTGCACTTCCCCCTCCAGCGCTCTGTGTAAAAATAGTCCGGCGGGGTGGCAGCATACCTCCTTGCCACCCCGTTGATCCCCCAACTGGAAGTGACCAGTGCACGTCACAGGTGCATGCACATCATGCATGCAAGTGACGTGCGCCCGCCCACAACATGCTCCCACATGCCGGGCACGCTGGTTGGGAGTCAACAGGGTGGCAAGAAGGTATACTGCCACCCTGCCGGACTATTGTTATACAGAGTGCCAGAGGGGGAAGCACAGCGTGGTGTGGGGAGGGGGAAGCACATCCTCCCCTGTCCTTAAAGCTATCCCCCACCACCTTCAAACCAGTTTGGAGGCCCGTAAAAGGGCCTCCGAACTGGTTCGTGCTCATCTCTGATGATGAGAGTTGGTCTTGTGGTAGCAAGCATGAATTGTCCCCTTCACTAAGCAGGGTCTGCCCTAGTTTACAATTGAAGGGGAGACTACACGTGTGAGCACTGTAAGATCTTCCCCTTAGGGGATGGCACCACTCTGGGAAGAGCATCTTCATGCTTGCATACAAAAGGATCCAAGTTCCCTCCCTGGCATCTCCAAGATAGGACTGAGAGAGGCTCCTGCCTACAACCTGGGAGAAGCCGCTGCCAGTCTGGGTAGACAATACTGAGCCACATAGACCAATGGTCTGCCTCAGTAGAAGGCAGCATCCTATGTTCTTTTATGAAAGATTGCACCTGTGCTCATTTTCAAAGTAAACCTGGGTACAGACCCCTTCAAATGCAGAATACAGATAGGAAGTTTATTGCCTTACCTGAGTTCAAGATAACATGTGAATAAGTGTGCCTACATACAGATCTGTACCTGTGCACTGTACACAGATTGTATGAGTGTTCAATGCAATTTGTGAATAGGGCTTCCACTTTGAAGCCCTATCTAATTTCTTTGAAGCAAGTTAGGAAGAGTGACAGAGGACTGGTTTTGCACATAGGTTCATAAGTGTTTTTAAAACACAAAAACTACTACAAAATTCCACTGATGTCAGAGGAATAGAAATGACAGTTAGCAGGAATGTTCTCCAAAGATCTCTCTATGGAGAGAGGACAACAATGTGTGCATATTTACCCTGACCCTAACCCTTTTCTCAGTGCAAAAATGACTGCAATTCTCTCCTAACCATTTGGGATTAGGCATAAAAATGGGCTGATCACACAAAGAAAGTTGTAAGTGCAACAATCTTACTACTTATTTTCCATCTCTAGAGGGTAGATGTGGCCAAAAATCACTCTGAGCATTCATCCTCCGAGATGGCCAAAATGTGTGGACCTAGTAGGATTATCAAGATCACAGCAATCCAGCAAAGCCATTTTAACAAAACTCAGGAGCTGGCTTGCACCATCTCCCCTTCCTTTCAATAGGGCTTGCAGAAGGTAACTTCCCAGTGGGTTCTCCCACATGGGTCAGTGGTGCTCTCTCACCGTGTGGTCTTTAGTGGTGCCCCCCAAACCATCCCTGAGAAAGACAGTTTTTGGAGATACGGCACAGCTGCAGTCACCCCCCATCTCTCTTCTTGCAGGAGAAAACTCACGCCTACGTCTTCCTGATCTTCGCCGGCATCCTCGTGGTGTTCATTGCTTTCACGTATTTCAAGGTGCCTGAGACTCGAGGGCGCACCTTTGATCAGATAGCTGCCACATTCCGACGCACCCCATCCTTGTTAGACCGTGAGATCAAGCCGTACACAGAGCTGGATGAACTGAGTCCGGACATGCACGAATGAGTGGAGGCAAGGCAGCTGGGGAGGGGGGAACCCCAACCACCAAGGACCCAGAAAGGGAAAACAGGAGCGGCTGGGCAGTTGGGGTGAGCAGCAAAGGTACCAGCATCTATCTTAGCACTTTAATGTTATTGTAAGGCTTAGAGAGTCTGGCCTATGGTTAGAAAGGAACCCAGTTCTCTTGAGGTCAGTTTTTAGTCTTGATGCTTTTTTTCATTTTTTAGAAAAGAAAAAATAAATAAAACTAAGGCAGGTTTATTTGCAAGGTGGCTTCCTCAGTTTTGGAAGATAAACAGGCCTGTGGCCAGCCTAAACGTTCTGACAGGGCACCAAAGAAGTAAGGGGGCAGACAGTTTGTGGCCTGGAGCACTTATTTGTAGATGATTTAGGGGGTGAAGAAAATCTAGGGGGGCTGGGCCTGCCCTATCCCCCCACCTCCAGCTGTGGGACTGAGTATAAGAAGCTCATGGCTTGAAAGACTGACAGGTAGACATAAACGTTACTGTAAATAAAGGGCTGTGGGAAATGTGTGTGGCAAAGAGAGGCCCTCCGACCCCATTTTGCTGCCCTGGGCTGGAAGAGACAGAATCTCACCAAGAAAGCAAAGACTGTAACTGCAATGGTGACTGTGGGTTTGGACATTTCGGTTATTTATGTATGTGTTGTGTCAGCTTTAATCAGAGTCAGGGGCAAGTCTTGAGTCCCTGGTAGGGCTCTGCCTGGCACATGTGAAGAAATCCTCAACAGGAAAGTGCCCCTGACCAAGCACTGAACAGTTTTCTCCTCACCGCTGGGAGGCCAGGGCTTCCAAGTACTTTTCATTTATAAAGTTAAGCACTGGAGGGGCCCTAAGTATCACTGGACCCCTTGTTCCTTGAGATATTGTATGGATGCTGAACAAGACTAGCTTGCCCTAACTTGGATAGAAAATTCATCCTTGAAGGACAACAGTCATCTTCCAGGCAGTCACAAGACTACTTGTGTCATGCTCATGCTCCTGTATTACTCCAGTCATGCCCTGAACACATGCCTCATGTTGACGTCGCCGCTGTTACCTAGCAGCAGTAGGGGAGGCCTTCCTTGGTCAGCCCCAGGTTCAGTGGCAGCCATTTTGTCTGTCTGGAAGGAAAACATGTGGTTGCCTAGCAACCGGGGCATGCATACCCTCACTCAGGGGTTCTCAACCTGTGGTACTCCAGCTGTTGAGGCTACAATGGTCTTTGGCTGGGGATGATGGGAGTTGTAGTCCAACAACATCTGGAGACCGAAGGTTGGCTCTAACCCCATCTAGATTGGGTGGAGAAGGCAGTCCAGCCTTAGGCAGGACCGGAGAGAATAATACAGATTTAGAAAAAGAAACAAGAGTGCTGTTGACCCTGAGAGGGGACACAGACGTGAGCATGAGGAGCAGGGGAACTACCTGGGCTCCAAACTTGAATGTCAAAAGCATTTAGAGAGATGTTCTCAAATGTTTTCATACTGTGTTGAGCAGTCTCTTGCCTAATATGGAATTACGGTTCTTTTGCCAGAAGCCAGGGACAATTCAGACATGGTTTAAACAGGGGTGTGGGTTTGCCCTTTATTTCAAGTGAGTTTATGCCCACATCAAGAGCCTCAACCTGAACCCTAGATTTCATATAGCTTTTGGTGGCTCCTTTTTGGCAAACTAAGTTGACTTCAGCTCATGATGGTTTCATTCCAAGTTACCTCTTGTCTTCTGGCAGATAAAGAGGCAAAAAGTGACACAGAACTTGGGAGTGAATAAAGCTTCATACACATCTTAGGAAGGCCTCTGGAACCTCCATGTTTTGATAGTTAAGCAGGAGGGCCCCCCGGCCTTTTGACAGCCCAGAACAAGGAATGCCCAGTAATAGCTGCACATCACATTGACTTGGTGGTCTACCACACATCCTGCCCACCCCCCAAAAGCCCTACACTCCATCCTCCCTGCATTTATAAGGGTTGCCCTACTTCCTAGTTCATCTTGGTCACAAGGATTAAAAAAATATTTTGTGCACTAAACAGTCATATGGACTCACAATATGTATCATTGCTTCTAAATGAAAGAATGACCCATAATAGACCTAGTTAGTTAACTTGCCCCTTCTGTCCACATGTCTTCACCCCAAGTATGAGCTGGTTTGAAGCCAGTTTAAGTCATGGTTCCTCTCCCCCACCCTCTTTATAAAGGACCTAGCTTTGTGCCAAGAAGCTTTAGCCCTTCTGTAGAACCGTTTCCAGGGTTTCTTAGTTTGCGAACGATAGAGTTGGTCCTATGCATGATCATGCAGCACTGAAGTCAAACCATCTTGAGAGCTTTCTGAACTCAACACTAAATACGGCAACAATCCTGGATTGCTTCACATTTGGATTCCTTTTTATCTCTAATTCTTCAGCACTTTTTGAAGCATTTCTCTGCAACAGGATTTTTTAAAAGGTGGAATTCTGTACTCAGTTATGACTCAAAATATATTGTATTAAATGGGAAAAAAACTACAAGAGTTTAAATGCTTTTGAATTTCTCTCTCAAAGGCAGAGTAGAACTATACTTTGGGAAATTTTCTGATTTGTAAATGGAGGATGATATTGTCTTAAGATTAAGGGCATGTTTGTGTGTTTGCATGTTTTTTTGTATTTTAAAGAGAAAAATTTGTATATAAAGAAATAGGATACTACACAACTGTTGCTTGCTTTACACAAGGAGTTCTATCAAACTCTAGAGAAAAGCTCAAGACAACCACTACCACACTGCTGCACAATGTAGGAGGCACATCTTGTATTTAGTCAGCTGTTTGCCACTATCTTCCTTTACAAAATACTGAAGATCTGAAAGATCTTAAGCTTCCAAACATTTCTGCAGCCTTTTCCAGCTGCTGCTGAAGCTACATTATAGAGTCAGATCCTTGATTCGTCAAGCCCAGTATTTTCTACTCCGAACGGCAGCTCTCCAATGTCTTTCCCAGCCCTGCAACCAGAGATCCGCAAATGGAGATGGAATCAAGGTCTTGCTCCATGCAAGCTATGTGCTCTAACACAGAGAGCATGGCTCTTCTGTCATTAGAACTAGTAACCCCCGTTTTTAGTTAGCGGTCATGGCTTCTTCTCTGTACTGCACAGAAGTATGGATTTGTGACAGGCTAAACATATCAAAGAGGCCCAGCACTCTCAAATACAGTTTCTAGAAGTATTTTTAGGGGAAATTATAACAGTGTCATTGGTTGAGAGGTCTGGACTTGGATTCAACTCTAAGCAAATTGTGACTTTCACCTGAAGCCTTCCTGCCCAACACACTGACAGTCACACGAGTCAGTACCAAACGCAAACTGCAAAACCAGCCATCCTCCTTCCTGCAGTTACACATACCCTTGGAAACAAACAAGTGTCATTTCCTTCACAGTAGATATGGGGAGAATATCATTAGACTTTTAGATAGACTTGCAATTAAATAGAGAGTTTGCACACAGATCTATGCCTGACTTGGCTGCACACGTCAGGTGTCCCTTTCTAATTTGGAAGCTTCTTTCAAAGTAGATGATGCAGCAGTGCTTGTCACCTTTCACTACATCACAGGGTGGTTTGCACTATGGCATGCCCACTGCTCATGTCCATTTCACCTCTTTCATCCCCATCCTTTTCCTCTAGTTGGAGCTGTGACCTCTTGAGGTAGGAACAAGACCTATAGCATGCAGCAAACATTTCTAGTGCCAGGAATCATCCCTGCCCAGTTATTTTACTCATGGGTTTTAGGACTTCCCTGCTCAAGACAACAGCAAGAACCTTAACAGGTGCCCTCAACAAGAGCTGCAGGTAAAGAGATATGAAGAACCCACCCACCCCCCATGTTTAATATATTTATTACTTGACAGAACACAAACAAGATACAAGTCTGTGCAAATTTTTTTTTTTTTTACTGACGCCCAAACTGCACACAATGGTTCACACAGGGTGTTCTTCAACAATGGGGGGAGAAAAAATTTAACTGAAGATTCAAAAGCCAGTTACTTCTTCTCAAACTGGCAAAGCTGTGGAAGGGGGAAGATAAACCCCTCAGAAGGTTTTTAAAGCAAAGTGAGTTTTCTTTTTGGTCAAGTTCCCCCCTCAGGTTATTTTTTTTTTTATTTTTTTACATTCAGGGCTTCAACAGCAGCAAAGGGGGTACTGGTGAAGTTTGGGGTCTCTTCAAGTGCAGGATGAGGTAACTTGGGTTTCAGGCACATTGTGGACACCTGTAAATGGGGAAAGTGGTCAGATATTGAAGGGGACGATGGAAGCAATGGCCAACAGTTAGTGGTGTTTGTGTAGACACAATTGCAGAGCATGGCCTAGGTCAAAGACTATTCCCACAAGAACTATACCAGGTTCTAGCAAGTGTAAGGAAGCCATGGACACATTCATACTGCGGCAATACAAGTTCAAGTACCATGGTTTCCCAATGGAATTCTAGATTATGGTGAGAAGGAAACAATCTGAATCACCAGCAAAAAAGTGAATCACTCCCTCCAAGCTAGGAGATCTAGAACAAATGGAATGTGTTACATATGCCAGATTCTAAGTGGTTCCTCCTATGTCTTTAAATAGCCTCACAGCAAGGTATATATTTATATACCCCTTTTCAACAAAATAAGTTTACACAGCAAAGACTTGAAAAGGATGTTTTCCTGCCCCCAAAGGGCTCACTATTATTTAAAAAGACAAGGATGCCAGCAACAGGCACTGGAAGATACTATCCTGAGCTGAATAGGGACAGTTACGCTCCTCCTGCTAAATATGAGAGAACCACCACTTTAAAAGGTGTCTCTTTACCCAGTTAGCAGGGTTAGTAGCAATGACTTTTCATGCAGCTATTATTTTAGAGCTGTGCACGCTCCTGTTTTCCAATAATCTGTAAGTAAAAAGGAAGGAGGGGGATAAAGTGATAGTCTGCTAGGCAGCAGCTGCAGCCAGCTCTTTAAGAAGGTAGAATAAAAAGCCTTCTGACCCCGCTGCTGCTCAACCAACAGTCACTTGCTCCCTCATTTACCTTGCTTTCTACTCCCAGTCAGAAAATAGGAGTGCCCAAAGCTCCCAACCCCGGTTAAGACACATCTTTTACCCTATTTAGAATCATGTGAGCCAGCCTATGAAATGCCACAGAACTCCCTTTGGAAGAAAAAGGCACCCCAGATGACATTCCAAGCACCACCATATCCATTATTCCTCAGAAATTCCTTCTGCCTCTTTCCTGAGGAAGGTAGCACCTGGATCCTCAACTACACCATCGACAGTCAGAGACTTGAAGACTCTGCCATACATGCCACCCCGGCCCCCATACAGCCCTATTATAACTTGTCTGCATTTGTGTTGTGAGTGGCTCTAGAAGCCAATCCAGACTGAAAAACAGGGTATTAAAGTACTTGTGCATCACCTTGATGAGGCACTACTGGAGAATAGGACCATCAGCAGAGGGAACACACTCACCTACTTGAGAGATCTGACACCATCATGAAACTTGTCATCATACTGGCAAGTTGGGGGCACAAATCTCAAACCAGGAAAGTTCGCAGAGGCTTGGAACATCAGTCAGAACACAAGGCATTTCTCAGCATGGAGAATGTTTTCAAGCTCACATTTGTACTAACAGAGGACAGGTGTTAATCCAGATACTAGCCAGCTTTACTTGAATCTTGAGAATATAATGGTCACAACCAAGTCACGGAGCAGTCTTACATAGGCATCCTTACCAGATCACAGCTCTTGGCATCCCCTCACCGTGTGCAGATTCATTATGCCAGTAGGGCTGGGGCAAGCTCTCCCCCAGGCTCAGGTGTTGAAGTCTGCAGAGAACACACTCACAGTTTTGCTAACAGAGCACAGAAAGGCCAGGTCCCAATAGGGCAGTCTACCCCATGCTGGTCCGAGGGACTGTTCATCACTTTGCCTCACAGAACTCAATTCAGGAGAGACCTCTTGTGGCAAATAAAGATACAACAGAGCCCTAGGTCCATACTTAATGGCTCATATGAAACCTGTGTTAAAGAGATATTACCCAGGTACCTCCCCCTGCTTCCAATGATTTATCCTAGAGACAGAAAATACTAAGTCATCCTAATGCAGGGCTAAAGGACCAGCCTTTGACTATCAGCTTCCACTTACGTCCACAAGCTGTTGCTGGATTTCCGGCAGCGGCTGGGAGGGACTCTCCTGGGCTGGGGAAGCAGGCTTGCTAGCTTCCACCACTGCTTCCTGAGCCATAACAGGAGTGCTGGTGGCAGGGGTGTCTCCGCCAGCAGCAGCAGAGCTTGGAGCAGGCTGCTCTTTGGTAGTTGTGGTAGCCTGGGACAGAACAAGAGAGGGTGAGGTGCAGGAATGGATAGCTGCATTCGTGGGTGTGAATTTTTATGGTCAAAATGAGCATACATCGCATATGGTTCTTGGCTGGTACCTGCAGGCATCTTTAATTTCTAACTGTTCCAACAATCCTAAACACAGTACAGATTCACTAAAGCAATGGGAAGCGTGAGATCTTTAGTGACCCACTGAACATGAACATGCCACTTAAGTGGTCTATGGCAGAAGGGACAAAACTTCCCCCTATCAAGTGGAAGTTTGAGGAATTGGAAAAGAGACAAAGCAGCTTCTCCATGTCATCAACAGGCAGGGAGATTTCTATACCAAATACTCCTTTGCATTACATTTCTTATGAAACCCAAGTACAAAAAGAGTAGGTATAGATGAAACGGAACAAGGGCAGCCTTTCTGCCTCCACAAGAAGTCATTTAGAAGTAACAGAGATGAGGTTAAGTTCATCCCCTTACTGGAATCTCAGAGAGATACTTTCTTCTAGAGAGTTCGGTGTAGTATCAGCAACTTGGGAGAGTGAAGAAACCATAGCCATTCCTTGTAAGTTTTAGGTTTAAATCTATGAATCCTTGGTCACACTGGGTTGTACATCTTATTTTAAAAGTTTCAACTTCTATCCTTTTCCAATTTCATGGCTTTATCAGTGGCTGGTTTAGAAAGTCTGACCAGGGTTTTGGTGGTCAGGAAGTGTTGCGATACAGGAATCCATTTAAACAATGGTACAACTTAAACACACACCCCAAGAGGAACTTTGCCCACAAAAGCACTCCTCAACACTGCAAGCATTGGTTCCAGTTTGAAATATAGGAACATAGGAAGCTGCCATCTACTGAGTCAGACCATTGGTCTATCTAGCTCAGTATTGTCAACACAGACTGGCAGCGGCTTCTCCAAGGTTGCAGGCAGGAATCTCTCTCAGCACTATCTTGGAGATGCTGCCAGGGAGGGAACTCAGAACCTCAGATGCTCTTCCCAGAGCGGCTCCATCCCCTAAGGGGAATTTCTTACAGCGCTTACACTTCTAGTCTCCCTTTCGTATGCAACCAGGGAGGATCCTGCTTAGCTTAAGGGGACAAGTCATGCTTGCTACCACAAGACCAGCTCTCTTCAATATGCACAGAGTTCCCATCCATGCTGGTCTGTACAATCATCTGGCTCGCCTTAGATCTCACCTCTGCTGCAGCCTGTCGGGCTGCAGCTGTTTGCTGGCGTCTGCGCTGGAAATAAGGTCGATTGCGCTGGCGCTGGGGCTCAGGACGGATGCCATCTGCTGGGGCTTGCGCCGCTTTTGTCTCGCCATCTCCTCCCTCAGTGGTGGGCTGCTGTGGTGGGCGGGGGCGGAAAGGTCTAATCAGGCAAGTGGCCAGGGGAAAAAAGAATGAAAGGTTAAGCAGTGAAGGTTGAGCATTACATGCTGAGCTTCAACATCTAAAGCTTGCCGAGACAGAGTTAAGTTTCCCCTGTGTTCCTGGCAGCTGCTTCCCAGTTTTAAGACTCCCTGCAGCTATCTGCCAGATCTGAAGCCCGAATCTCTTCCAACATGCAGACCTTTTTAAAAGGGATGAAGTGGCTGGAGACTTCTGGAATGCATTCCCTGCCAACATGAGAGCCTCTCCACCTGACATTTTTTTTAAAAAATCCTTACTTACCTTTTCATCCAAGCTTTTTAATTTAATTGTGGTTTTAAGGTTTTCATTTTTGTGTTTTAACTTTGATATTGTTGTGAGCCGCCCAGAGATGGAAGTTTCAGGCAACATACAAACTTGATAAATAAACAAAAATAAGTACTGGAGAAACAGATTTTAAAAGCCACTCATGTGGCAAGCTCAGTCTAAGTTCTAACCACTCACGTCTAGAAAGGGAGGACATGGTAACGCTGGACTCAGTGCAAAGCTAGAGGCAACTGCTTCCACAAGGAGCTGTCATGCAGTCAAGTACTACCAGCATGGCTCCTAACCGTTCACTCTGAGAACCAGTAGAAGGAGATGAGGAAGCTGGAGGATGCACTCCATTTTAAGTCAGAGGCCTCTTCTATCCTTGAACTGTTTGAGTTATCAGCAGATTAGAACTTTCAATTTTTTTTCAGGATTCCCCTGTCCACCATAAAGAGACTGACTATTTCCTTACTGTAAAGAAAAACAGCCCTATTACTTCTTTTAACTCTGTCCTCCTAACACAGAGTCAAGAAAAAACTCCTGCACATAAGGTGCATGAACAGTACAGAAAAGAGCAAACCCTCTTAAATAATGCAACTCTTGCTTTGTTCATATTAATGGAACATCTCTCTGTGGAGCTGGAGCCAAAAAGAGATAGAGGGTTTGCAACACACACAACACACACACGTCCCATGGTGTTACTGGGCAAGGAAATAATCTTCAAGGTACTGCCTGCAGCTTTACCTGCGATATCTGGGACGGAAGCGAGGGGCTGGAGCTCTCTCACCAGCCTGGATCTGCTGTTGCTGGTCTCCCTCAGGCTGGGTGGCATCTTTGGGTTCTGTGCTTTCATTGCCCTGAGGAAGAATATCACAATGCTTTAAACACTCAAGGAAGATTCCCGAGTCAGAGGAGGTGAAGATCCAAGGCTATGATGGACCTACAGCCTAGAGCACAAAATACAACCTATATGGAGAGAGACATTTTGCACACTGACAGTCCAACATCAGTTCACTTCTGTGCAGGAACTTGTGTGAATTGTGTGTGGGGATCACCAAGTGCAAGTGGGGCTTTTTTGCACATTTGTGCTCTAATAGCCTCCAAGAGAGCTCTTACACAGCATGGGGACACAGAATAGCCACTCTGGAAGACTCCTGTCCTTGAGTGGCTGGCAAAACACCCTCACCCATCAGCAGGTTCTCCAGTGGATTTCCCCCAGAAGACTCACTTCTGCTGGCAGGGCCTGCTGCTGGGGCTGAGCCCGAGGCCCCCGCACAAATCTCCGGCGGAAGAAAAAGGGTGGGGGACGCCTCCTTCGAGGACGCTGCTGTATGCCATCGTCTGCTCTCTCCCCCTCGCTGACCGTCTCTGCTGCCCCTTCTGTCCGGGTGACATCCTGTGGCTGTGGGGCCTGCCGGGGCCTGGGAATAAACCTGCGAAAGCGGCGGCGGTTGGGAGCATAGCGGCTGCCTTTCACAGGAACGCCGCCAGGGCCAGTTACGTTGGCGGCCTCAGCACCCTGCAGAAGACAGTTAGCAGTGGGTACACTGGAGACTTCTAACACAGCACTAGACCAGCTACACCAGCAACATCCCACCCTACCTTCTCTCCTTCCACAACATCAAACTCCACCGTTTCCCCATCTCCAACACTGCGGAGGAATTTACGGGGGTTGTTTCTCTTGATTGCTGTCTGGTAGAAAGGAGACAAAAATGTGCTATTCAGAAAGAAGATGTTCATAGTGCATCTCAAATTCCTACCCAGTCCCCTAATCAGAGTTTTCTAATATGGACTTGCAAGACCCATTTACAAAAAACACCAGTGACTTGTTTGGACTGCACTAAGTTTCCACAGGATGCAGAACCAGTTTTCTTTGGAAAAGGTGAGCAAGGTGAAGCCTCTCTCCTCAAGAGACCTTCACAGGTCATGCACAGATAACCAGTGTTCCCTGTAAGAGGGAATTCCAGATGTTGTTGACTACAACTCCCAGAATCCCTAGCTGCAGTTTGCTTTGGCTAAGGATGCTGTGATTTTCTGTTAGAGAGAACATTGCAGATTACAATGAGCTGGTGTAGTGGTTAGAGTGCTGGACTAGGACCAGGGAGACCCGAGTTCAAATCCCCATTCAGCCACCCATACTTGCTGGGTGACTCTGGGCCAGTCACTTCTCTCTCAGCCTAACCTACTTCACAGGGTTGTTGTGAGGAGAAACTCAAGTATGTAGTACACCATTCTGGGCTCCTTGGAGGAAGAGCAGAATATAAATGTAAAATTAAAAATATATATATGCCAACTGAGTTAACTTCAGAGAACTGGGAAATGATCTTTTGTTAAACAAATATTCCTTTGGCTATTTGGTTGAGTTTTAAGAAAACGGACACCCTCTGTATCATTAGTTAAGGAAGGGTGGTCTGAGGGGAATGATGCTGTTCAGGGTTTGCTTCAGCAATGCAATGCAATACATTCACTTCCCATGAGCCCATATAAGAACTCCAGCTTCACTCTAAAGCAGCTTTAACTTGGGTTTCTAGTCTGGGTGTCTAAAGAGTTGCACGTCTCTTTGTCATCCCTCCAGTTAAGTGGTGCACCTTCACTGCCTCAAGCTGATATTCTAGTGGGCATTTGATATCTTCCCACTGAAACAGAGTTCCTCAGGGGTCTGCATGGCTGTACTGAACAGTGCTGTTGCTGGTGGTGCTGCAGCATAGAATCTCACTACAGATTCCAGCATGTAAGTCTTCAGCAATTCTAATGTGCTGGAGAATCATAACCCAGTTTGCCGTTTGCAACTAACTGATCATAGCAAAGAGGATTGTGGTACCCAAGGTACAAGCCTACAGCACAACAGAGAAAAGGATACTACAGTCTTACCTGGTGCACAAAAACATCCTCCTTGGTATCATTCCTGGAAGGAAGGAAGGGAGGGAGATGCAAACAATGCTTAGAATCCTTCTAGACTGAGGGTTCCAAGCAGGTCATGTGTGCTAATTACTTGTGGCCAATACCCAGAAGCCAAGTTAGGATGGCACAGGTGTGTGCAATCTAACTTGGTGGCTAGCTAATGTCAGTGTTATTTAAGCATACAACTGGGCTAAACATCCATCTATTATTTATTTAAAACATTTATACCCTGCCCCTCCAGTACATGAATGCTCAGGGTGGCTCACAACATTTATAAAACAGTTACAATATAAAATCAGACTAATAAAATTAATAAAATTAAACAAGTTAAAAATCCAAGGGGGAAAAACACAATCAAAATTAGCTTTTAAAATTCCAAATTAAAATCTTAAAGCTAAAAACTAAGAATTATAAAAACTATAAACTAAAGAACCTACCAGATAAACACAAGAGGTTAAACATTAAAAAGCCTCTTTAAAAAGATGTGTTTTAGTTGTTTCTTAAAAACACAGAGAGGGGGCAAGGCGCAGCTCTTCAGGGAGGGCGTTCCAAAGCTGAGGGGCCACAATAGAAAAGGCCCTGTCTCTAGTCCCCGCCAATTGGATCTCTGTTAGTGACGGGGCCATAAGCAGGGCCTGAGATTATGAATGGAGGGCCCTGTCAGGTTCATATGGGCAAATGTGGTCCAACAGGTACCCCAGCCCCAAGCTGTGTAGGGCTTTAAGGGTCAAGACCAGCACCTTGAATCTAGTCCGGAAGTGGACCAGTAGCCAGTGAAGCTGCTGCAGGATGCCATAGAACCATTTCTGCCACTTTCCCCAAATTAAGTAAGTGCATGTTTACACAAGTATAGACCCAGATTGTTTAGATACTGCACTTGTAAGGTTTATCTCTGCCACCTGCTGGCAATATAAGCTTTTGTTATATACGACTGAGACATCGAGGTTTAGCAAGTGCCAGACATTCTAGCTTTGATAGAAATCCAATTTTAAAAAATCAGGAAAATTCTAGTTCTGAGCTTGACGCTGAAGGTAAATTTGACGAGGCCTCATGTGAAAGTTAAACACTGATGACATGTACACGCACACACACACACACACCCATTCCACTACTTTTAATCAGAAATTAGCACTTACTAACAGCCATTTTCCATGAATGTAACAAATTCCTATTGCATACAGACACCTTAAGAGGGCATCGTAACACAAGCACAGAGCGTGGCTAAGGAGTCCCAAGTCCTCCACAGGTTGGCTGGGAGAGGCCCCGCTACAGCTACACTACTTGGCTCAACCAGCTGTCTGTGTACTGGCCACGCCAACAAACATTCCTCCTCACTAACAGATTCGTCCAATCAGCCAACCCACTTTCTAAACTCAGAGTCAAATGCACAAGGTGTTCAGAGAAGCACCTTACTATCATTCACACACAGACTTGTTAACGTTGCTACTTGGGACCTCTGTGTTTTTAATTATATATTTAGATGTGCAAAGGAGCCTGCTTCCAATTCAGGTGAGAATTTCACTGTTATCTTCGGCAGAGTTAAGGATCTTTTCTGCAGAAATACACCTGGATAGTCAGCTGACCAGCAACCATGTTTCCAATTAATCTTTGCTCTTCCGACTCAGCCGCTTTTCTCCGGGAGGAAGTTTTGCAATTAAAAGCAGACCTCATTTGTGGAAGCAGGCTTCATTAGATGTTCACAAAGACTTAGCCCCCTGAATGCAAGTATCCAGAGAACATTTCTCCTGCTCACTGACAAACTGCAGCCTACATCTGGAAGGATACAGCTTCTAGTCCCATCTTGTGTCCTTTGCATCTCATGTTAGAAATAATTTCCCTCTGAACCAGTGGGAATTTGCAAATAGGTTAAGTATTATTTAAGTCAAACAATGTCAGCAAATTAAAGTGGAAGTATCAGCCTTAAGTAGTTTCATATTTAACTCTAATCAACTCAAAGCTTGGTGCTTTGCTGATTACAAGTTGCTTGTCAACTCCAGCTGATTTCCCAATATCCTTCAGTTGATAAAGAGCCAACATCAATTTGCCAAAACAGTACAGTTTCCAAAACAAGAGGTCTCTAGATTCATGAGTCCTTCAAGCTTTTGAAGAGGACGATGACACAGAGAGACATACCTGTTTATAAATCCATAGCCATTACGGACGTTGAACCATTTCACTGTGCCCTGCACTTGAGTGGCTGCCGATCATTGCCAAGGGAGAAAAAAATACCAGTTACACGTTGAGAGGGGCATACATTCTCCACTCCTTCAGAAAGGCTCTATACAAACCTCCTAGCCACACATAGCAGGGCCCCAGTGTCTGCAAAAGTGAAGTCAAGATCTGCTCCCCAAACAGACCTTTTTTTTTCCCAACCCAGGCACAGTGGGGAAGTGACTTGACTAGAAAGCCAGAGGTTGCTGGTTCAAATCCCTGCTGGGAAACACCTATATCAGGCAGCAGAGATATAGGAAGATGCTGAAAGGCATCATCTCATACTGTGCAGGAGATGGCAATGGTGAACCCTTCCTGTATGCTACCAGACAACCACAGGGCTCTGCGGTTGCCAGGAGTCGACACCAACTCGACGGCACACTTTACCTTTACTTCAAGGTAGTCAATATCAGGGCTCAATATCAGGTTCAGACTGTTCCTTGGATGCTTTGCTTGATAACCCCTGCTAATTTGGCAAAAAGGTGATTCCTTTTTATTTAGCAGGAGGAGAGTAACTGGCCCTATCCACCCCCAGCACAGCATCCCTCCAGTGACTGTTGCTTGTGTCTATCTTATGTTTCTTTTTAGACTGTGAGCCCTTTGGGGACAGGGATCCATATTATTATTTATTATTTCTCTGTGTAAACTGCCCTGAGCCATTTTTGGAAGAGTGGTATAGAGATCGAAGAAAGAAGAAAAATACACCTGGTCTCGGCCCCTCATCCAGTTTCCACCAGATAGGATGCTGGTGATATCCCATCAGCTGCTCACCCAAGAGCTTACAGGTGGGAAAGCTCCCCTGTGCCAGACTACCATGCTCCATTCTCAGTATCTCTCCATTACACACATCATCATTTCTAGGGAGTATTTTACTTCAGTTCCCTGGGGAATTTTTGTTCTCTGAACTAGGAGAGCCAGGGTGGTGTAGTGGTTAGAGTGCTGGAGAATCAGAGAGTCTCAAGTTCAAATTCTTGTTCAGCCATGAAACTCATTGGGTCACTTCTCTCTCTCAGCCTAAACTACCTCACAGGGTTGTTGTGAGGACTTTGATTTAAAATATTTATACCCCGCTCTCCAGCACACTACTGCTCGGGGCGGCTCAACATTAAAAAAACAGATACAATGTAAAAGTAGATTAATAAAGTTAAACATAATAACTATGTACACCACACTAGGCTCCTCAGAGAAAGAGCAGGATACAAGTGTAAAAAATAAATAATGCTGCAGGCATGGAACAAAGATGGTAGGCTCCTTCACCGCTCCATGGCATAACAATTATTATTATTATTATTGAATTTTTCTACCACCCCTCCCAATTTGGCCCAGGGTGGTTTACAAACAAAACAAAAACAGTTAATATCAGTCAACGACAAAAGCAAAAGTCTTTAAAATACCATAAAATAGTCAGTTAAAAAAACCGTTTAAAAACCCTACAAAACACCCAATTATGCCCTGCCACACACTTGCCCCACGCCAAAGCCCAACGGCGGGCGGGGGGGGGGGGGAATCCTGCCTACAGAAGTGACAGCTCATCCCCCCTCCTGAACAGGCCACACCTCTGGGATCCTAGAAGCTGCTCGCCCCGCTCGCCTTCTTCCAAGCCCATCCCCAGCAGTCGAGGAGAAAGCACCCGGGCCCTCGCCGCCTCCCCTCCTTGGAGCCGGAGCCGCCAACCCCAAGGAGGCTCGTCAGCTGTGGCCAGACTACCACTCCCATCACCCACTGCCACCGTTTGTTGCAGCTGAGGACGGCGGAGAGTCGGTAGCCCAGCCACAGCTGGCCACCCCGGAGTTACAGCACTGCCTCGCTGGCGGCGGGCCAGCGATTCTCCACGCTGGGTCCCCAGATGTTATTGGCCTTCAACTCCCCTCATCCTCAACCAGAGGCCACTGGGGCCGGGGGTGATGGGAACTGGAGTCCAACAACATCGGGGGCCCAAGGCGACCCCGCGCAGGCAGGCTCTCAGGGGGGGCTGCTCGGACGCCCCCCACCAAATCCCAAGGCGAGGCGGATCAAGGAGCCCCCGCTCCCTCCCGCAGCCCCGCCCCTTCCGAGGAAGCCCCTCCCCCAGACCCCACCGCTCTCGGGGGTCCCAGCACGTGTCCAAACCGCCCCCTCCTCCGGCCCCGCCCACCCGCCGGGCTCACCTAGGACGCGCTTGGCCGCCTGGCTCCGAGCCGCCACGCCAGCCGCGGGTACCGCGGGCTGGGCGGGTTTGGCCACCCCCGCCGCGGGTTCCCCCGCGGGGCTCTCCCCGGTGCCTGTGACGGCGGCAGCGCAGCCGCCGCCGCCGCTCTCCGCTTCGCTCAGCATCCCCGGTGCCGCCGCCGCCCGCCCGTTGGTGCCGGTGCCGCCGCCGCTGGCTCTCCCGCCGCCGCCGCTGCTGCCGCCGCTCCTGCCGCGGCCGCCGAACCCGCGCCTCGCGCCCTGGGACACACCCTCGCCCGCGCGGCGCCAACCCCCAATCAGCAACGGCCGCTTTCCTCCCCTCGCGCGCCCGCGTTCCGGCCAATCAAGAGCCGCCCTGGCCTACCGGCCGCTACCTGGGCTTATATAGACCGGCCACCGGCTCAGCCACGCCCCCTCGGCCCCTTCCTCGCCCGCCCATTGGCCGCGGGGGGCCGCTCAGGTGCGCCCGGGCCACGTGGGGCCGGCAGGTGGGTGTCCCGGCCGGGGCGGCTCCTCGGCTGGCCTTGGCCGGCCGGTCCTCCTCGTGGCACGACACCGGTGGAGAGGGCGGTGGGGGGTGCCCAGCGCGGGGTAGCAAAAGAAGCTGCCGAGGAAGGGGGGTGGTGCGGGGAACTGGCGGGCAAGCTTGTTGCGCTTCACCCCACGCTTCCTTGGGGTGGAGGACGCGCCACTGCGCTGCAGTCTGTGAGACTTGCTCGCCCGAGAAAGCCCGCCTAGGATCGGGCTGCGCACCTTGCTTCTTCCAGCATCCTCGGGACACGTCTCGTGGGTGTCGTTTCGGAGAGTGAACTGCTGTGCTGGAGGCTTTTAGGCTTGTTCTCCTCGCAAATAGGGAGCAGCCCGCTATCCAGGTGAACGGAACCGCCGCCTTCTCCCGACGGAGCCGTTTCAGTTCCACTGCCTTGGTTGGTAATACAGCATGTCCACAGTCTGCGCTCTCTCTCTGTGTATACACACATACATACACTTTTCATGATGTTTCCTTTGCCTCCATTATTTTTATTTTTGACTAGTAGTGGACATTGAACACCTGGTAGACCACAGAGCAGATGCTGAAGAACACCTGCCCTGCTACGCTTCTGCTGCCTACTACTGCCCATTAGCCCCGGGGGTCAGCAGAACTAGAAGCCAGCGCAGTTGGACTTCAGCCCAGATGAGAGTGCCCCTCCCTAGAGACTGAAACCCCCTGGCTGCAGTGGTGGATTAGAAGAGAGGCAGAGCAGGCATTTGGCTACAGCGGCAAAGTTTGAGGAGCAGTAAATTTTGCCCCTCTTGAAATTTGGCCGCCCCTCTCTGTGGGCAGTGGTGGCTGCAGCAAGGGTGGAGTGGGCGAGGAGAAAGTCTCCCCCCCCACACACACTTTTAACCTTATATTTAAAAGGCACACCTTCTTTGTTTAAAGTAAAAGGGTGGCAAAAGCCTTTTTGCCTATGGGTGGCAAAAAGCTTAATTCACCCCTGCCTGGCTGCAGCAGCATATACGTTTATGAGCCTGCTTGGACAAGCGGGGCTGTTTCACTAGCCACGGCTGTGGACCTGGTGAGGCAGCAACACCAGCAGGTGGAGCGGAAAGAGAACTTCATATACACTCCTGTTTCTCCCCACACTCCCTTGCAACAGGCAGGGGTTGTTCTGAGGCAGGGCTGGGAAACTTGGGCTGACAGCTGTTGCTGCACTACAACTCCTATCATCCTCAGCCACTGTTCTAAGGGCTGCAAGTCACTGATGCCATCCTCTCATTGTGGCATCAGAAATACCTGGTGGACAGGGGAGGGGGCTCTGAAGAACATCTGCCACCTAGGACCCCCACCCCCACTTTGCTGCCATTGTCTTTCAGAGGAACATGGTACCATCAAGAGCAACATAGTACCATTGTGTGATACAATCAACAGCCCCTGGTATTCTGGATTTGTCCTTGTGAGGGCAAGACCCTCTGCCTATAAACCAAAGTTTATTATTGTGAACTGCTTTCAGCCATGGTGGTGAAAAAGCTGTATCCGTGTTTCGTAAAATGCATTGTGTGTAGCGGGGTGGAGTTTTCTTCATCTGTTGTCATATTCCAAGTGTGTAGGGATTTGTATTTAGTGTTATATTTTGGGTGTGGGTGTGTGGAGGGGGGTTTCCTCCCAACCTCTAGTTTGCCGCGTTTATATAGATCCAGAATATGTTTATGTAGGTATTCATTACCTGGGGATAAGGGTCGTGTCCGCCACCTCAGGGACAGAATTCATTCTTTATTCAGCAGTTCTTTATTCTTGGTGCACCTTAAAGTTCTCCAGCTTGGGTCCTCAGATGTTGTTGGACTACAGCTCCCACAATCCTTTGGCCATTGTGGTGGGAGATGGCAGGAGTTGTGATCCAACATCTGGGGACCAAAGGTTGGGAACCCCTGCCTTGAAGACTAACAGAAGCTTGTTGTAACAGAATGTGCAGTCATTTCAACTCCTGCTAACCGAGCAAAGAGGCACCTTTTAAATGTGGTGATCATCTTTTTTTAGCAGGGGGAGAGCAAGTGGGCCCCTATCCACCCCCAGCACAGTACCCCTCTGGCTGTCACAGTACTGTTGTCTGTCTTATGTTTCTTTTTAGATTGTGAGCCGTTGGGAGACAGGGAGCCATCTTATCTATTTATGTTTTTATTTCTCTATGTAAACCACTTTGGGAACTTTTGTTGAAAAGGTGTATAAATATTTGTCATTGTCGTGTCATCGTTCTTCACCTGAAGTGGAGTGTAATCTGCAAAAGCGTCTGCTACAATAAATGTATTCATATTTACAATGCTACAAGATGCTTTACTGGGCTTTGTCTGTAGCTGACTAACCCAGCCACCTCTCTGGAAGTCCTTCTTGCAGGCATCTGGGTTTTGCACAGCTGTATCTGTCTTCCAAGAGCTGTCCTCTGCTAGAAGATGGAGATGAGAGCTGGTCTGGTGGGAGCAAGCAGGACTTGCCCCCTTAACTACACAGAGTCTGCCCTGGTTGCATCTGAATGGGAGACTAGAGGTGTAAGCACTGCAAGATATTCTCCTCAGGGGATGAAGCTGCTCTGGGAAGAGCAGAAGGTTCCAAGTTCCCTCCCTGGCAGCATCTCCAAGAGAGGGCTGAGAGAGACTCCCGCCTGCAACCTGGGAGAAGCTGCTGCCAGTCTGTGAAGACAATACTGAGCTAGATGGACCAATGGTCTGACTCAGTATATGGCAGCTTCCTCTGTTCCTAAGATGCTGCTGATGCTGGGGTGAGACACAGAAGCTGTGTGAAGGCAGTGTGCATGCAGCAGCACCTTTTAGCAGGAAGTCTGACAAATGTTCTCCCAAGGGAGAACTAGGACTCCCACGGTCCTCTTTTCATCTTGATTCCTTCCCTGTCCCTCCATCCCCCACCCACCCACCTGTGAATTCTAATTGGTTATCTAAGCAGGGTAAAGTCCAGCAATCTTGTTTCCCATATAACCATTAACAGAAAAGGGCGTGCTGTTGTTCCTTTGCTCGGTAAGCAGCAAAGCAAGCTGCATTGAATCAAGTGCCCATGTCAGCTGGGGACATGTTTTGAAGGCACTGCCCCTCTCTGGGACAATGTAACAAAAAGTTACTCCCTGTTTTTCCCTTTGCATCCTCTGCTTTCCTATAGCAGTTCTTCAATTTGCCTTTGGAAGCCTGAAGCTCACATTTGAAGGAGTGTGATACATTCTGGGAGCAAGCCCCCTCCCTTAGTAGTGAGGGACTTTTATGTTTACTCTTGCAAGTAAAAGTTAGGGTTACACACTCATTTACATGTCCTTCTGCTTGGTTTTCCTTTTTTCTGTTCTTGAGCCCCCTTTCCACACAGTGGAAACTCTTTGAGTACGGGGCGGGGGTAAGGTTTTGGCCTGCAGTGCCAGTCTGGAAGGACACACTTGTGCCCTCTCAGCCCACAGTCAGGGAAACAGGCAACTCCCTCCCTGTGCTGTTACAAGGCTTAAGCCCCACTCCGAAATGTGCTTATACGGAAGTGAGCTAATCAGCATTCAGTGTTGTGTATTCTCAGCTGGTCAATGACTGAAACAAAGTATAAAGTAAAAGTAAAGTCAATACCGTGTATTTTAATTAATCGTTGGCAGAAACTTGTAGAGGTAGACTGGGATGAAATGGAGGGACATCCCCTGACAGGAACATTCACGGGGTAACGAATTAATATGAATGTAGAGAGGATTATGTCAGTGATGAATGACTGAATGCAGGGAAATCCAAGCTCCCTCATTACACTCAGCACATGCTGCTACTCTAGCACACGTGCACACACACACACCACTGTATCCTTGAGCAATCCCTGCACACTGCTGGCTTCAGGCCTGGGAGTTCTCCACACCTCAGGTTTTCTGGGGGGCTTTGCTGCGAACTCAAAGTTATACCCAAAACCAGAGACAAAAAGTTAGATTTGTTTAATCCCAGATATAAATCAGGCTGCACTCTGACGCTCAGTAAAAAATCCAAATTGTGTGTGAAGTGTTCCCCGATAGCCCACAGGGACTACTTCAGGGTAAATCTGTCTGATATGTGAACGCACACCCTGAGGACGTGAGCTAAAGGCCTTTAAAAGCCCTGTGTGAAAAATGTCCTGATGTAAATACCGATTGCTGTGACCACCCCTGCTGCAATATATTACCTCTGCAAAGGAGGTGTGGAGTTAGGGAAACCACCTTCTTGCCAAGGTTTCCCTCTTGTCATGTGCTCAGACTCTTGGTCCTTCTAGCCCAGGTCTCCTTTCCTCCTGACTGGCAGTGCCTCTCCAGGGTCTCACTCAGGCAGGGATTCCCAACCTTGGGTGCCCCAGATGTTGTTGGACTATGACCCCCATGACCTCTGGCCACTATGGCTGGGAATGATTCTGGGAGGTGTGTCATCCAACATCTGGGAACTCAAGATTGAGAATTCCTAGTTCA
This sequence comes from Hemicordylus capensis, assembly GCF_027244095.1. Lineage (NCBI taxonomy): Eukaryota > Metazoa > Chordata > Lepidosauria > Squamata > Cordylidae > Hemicordylus > Hemicordylus capensis. The sequence continues at coordinate 2,460,979 of NC_069662.1, read as the reverse complement.
AGGGACCCAGAACATCTGGCGCTCAATTCCATTTTCACGTCCGGTTTGTGTGGATTTGTGCATTCCATCTTCCCCTTAGGCAGGAGTTCTCAAACGTGGGTCCCCAGGTGGCTATTGGACTTCTGCTCTCATGGTCTCCAGCCACCATGACCTTGGCCTTGGCCTTGGCCTTGGGAGCCAAGTTTGAGAACCCCTACCTGCCCTGAGGCTACCTTGAGGGAGTGTGGAAAATGCCCCCTTTGAGCACGTGGATTGGAAGTTCAAAAGAATGGTAACCCATTACAGCATCACAGAGCTACCAGATCTATCAGCAAGGGCAGTAGCTGAGAGGCAGTGCAACTGCTTCACACGCAGAATATCTCACATCCAGTCTCCAGAGTCCAGCATCTCCAGCTAAAAGGAGCCGGTGGTAGGTGGCAAGCTGCCTAATGGAGCAGCGGGGAAATGCTTGACTCACAAGCAGAAGGTTGCCGGTTCGAATCCCCACTGGTACTATATCGGGCAGCAGCCATATAGGAAGATGCTGAAAGGCACCATCAATACTGCGTGAGAGGAGGCAGTGGTCAACCCCTCCTGTATTCTACCAGAGACAACCACAGGGCTCTGTGGGTGCCAGGAGTCGACACCGACTGGACGGCACACGTTACCTTAGTAGCTGACAAGAAAGGCCTCTGCCTGAAACCTTGGAGAGCTGCTACTTGTCAGAGCAGACAACACAATCCACTCAGAGGGAAGGGGGCGGGGTGAAAGGAAGGTGCCAGCAAAGGAAAGGGGGAAACAATGCCCTCTCTGCAAGGTCATCAGTCAATCCTTGCACCTGGCTAGATGTTTAGAGGCAGAGGAGTGCTTCTTCTTCTTCTTCTTCTTCTTCTTCTTCTTCTTGTTATTATTATTATTATTATTATTATTATCATCATCATCATCATCATCATCATCATCATTATCATCATCATTATCATTATAATATTCATTCATTCATTTATTCTATTTCTATACCACTCTTCCAAAAATGGCTCAGGGTGGTTACTCCCTGTCCCCAAAGGGCTTACAATCTAAAAAGAAACATAAGATAGACACCAGCAACAGCCACTGGAGGTCCTGTGCTGGGGGTGGAGAGGGCCAGTTACTCTCCCCCTGCTCAATAAAGAGAATCACCACATTAAAAAGGTGCCTTTTTGCCAAGTTAGCAGGAGTTAACTGCTAACTGTCATTGTAGAGTGGAAGAGATAATAGGAAGGGGTGAGCAAAGCTTAACCTGCTGATATAGAGTGTGGCTATCACAACTGCTGTTGGAAGACACAGGTATTCATCAGCTCCCCCTGGCATCTGGGCACCATGCCTGATTTGTGTACTCTTGTGCGAACTGCCCCCTGGTGTCTGCACAAACATCCTGCATGCTCTACTTTTAAAACAGAACCTGATTGCGTTGTACAGTGTTGGCCCATTAGAAAAATCCCAAAAGCCACATGATCAGGAGCTACCTTTATTAGGATCAATCCAAACAACAGAAAATTTCAAGCAGCCAGTATTCGAGTTCTCTAGGTTTCTTTGTGGAGCAGGATGTCAAGCATAGCTAAATACATACATACATACATACATACATACATACATACAGTGGGAGGAGCTGAGCATAGTTAAAAAAAGTGGGGGGGCTAAGAGTCTGCATTCCTAACAGTCGTAAGAGGGGGTCCAGGATGAATTAAAGCTGGCCAGCCTCACTAGGTAGTAGACAGGCTGAACCCTGGAATTCTGGGGTGAAGAAAAGATCTGTTCTCCCCACAACTCTGTTAGAAAAACAATATTCATTCTGGGTTAATTTTGGTAATGTAATTAGCATTTGAATTTATTTTGGTAATGCAATTTGTATGTATCAAACCAGTTCATGTTTAAAATACTTACTTTGTTGTTCCCTTGAAGTTAACACTTTACAAATAGTGTGTGGGCAACATCGCATGTGCTCTAGGCTGTTGCCCTTCATGGCTAATACAATCTGCCAGGGAAGGTATGGGCAGGAGGTTGGAGGCTATAATCGATGCTTCATTAAGGGAGGGCAAGATGCCTTTAAAAAGCCCTCCCTTGACCCCTCCAACCTGAACAATTACAGACTGGTTTCTCACCTCCTCTTTTTGGGCAAGGTGATAGAGCATGTGGTGGCGTCTCAGCTGCAGGGGGTCTTGGAGGATACAGATTATCTAGAACCTTTTCAATCTGGTTTCCATCCTGGATATGGGATTGAAACTGCCTTGGTCGCCCTAGTGGATGACCTATGCCAGGAGCTTGATGGGGGAGTGTGTCCCTGCTGGTTCTTCTGGACCTCTCAGTGGCGTTCAATACCATCAATTGTAGTATCCTTCTGGACTGCCTCTTGAGTATGAGAATTGGGGGCACTGATTTTGAGTGGCTTCGATTCTTTCTTGGGGGGAGGGTCCAGAAGGTAGTGCTGGGAGACTACTGCTCGACTCCTTGGCCATTGGCTTGTGTGGGGTCCTGCAAGGTTCGGTCTTGTCCCCCATGCTGTTCAACATCTATGTGAAACTGCTGGGAGAGGTCATCCAGGTACATGGACTGCGTTGTCAGCAATATGCAGATGACACTCAGCTCTATCTCTCTGTCATCCGGTCTTAGGGAGGCAGGGGATGACCTGAATCAGGGCTTGGAAGCTGTGATGGGCTGGATGTGGGCTAGTAAACTGAGATTGAATCCAGACAAGATGGAGATCAGTAGGACAGCCAACCAGGATGAAAGGATTCGACCAGTTCTGGATGGAGTTGCACTCCCCTTGAAAGAGCAAGTGTGACGCTTGGGAGGACTGCTGGATCCAGCTCTACTTTTAGATGCTCAGGTGGAGGCGGGGGCCAGAGGGGCTCTTGCACAGCTTCGGCTAGTGCGCCAGCTGTGTCCCTTTCTCAAGAAGGCAGATATGGCCACAGTTACCCACACCCTAGTCACATCATGGCTAGATTACTGTAACACGTTCTACATGGGGCTGCCCTTGAAGAATATTCAGAAACTGCTGCTAGTGCAAAAAGTGGCAGCTAGGATTTTATCCGGAACTGCCTGTTGGGATCACATGATGCCCATTCTGAAAGAGTTGCACGGGCTACCAATTTGTTTCTGTGTCCAGTTCAAGGTGCTGCTTTTGACCTTTAAAGCCTTTAACAGTTTGGGCCATGGATATCTGAAGGGCTGCCTGCTCCCAAGGGCTTCTGCCCACTTGACAAGGTAATTGGAGCAGGCTTTGCTCTGTGTGTGCTGATGGTGAAAGAGGCTTGGCTGTCCAGCACATGGGACAGGGCCTTCTCAGTCATGGCCCCCAGGCTTTGGAATGCTCTCCCAGCTGTCATCCGCTCCTTAGCCTCCATCACATTTTTTAGGAAACAAGTAAAGACATGGCTCCTCACCCAGGATTTTAAATGAAGTATTGTGGGGTTTTTCCCCTGCTGCTGCTTTGTGTTTTATGTATTACTGTTTTTTATAGGTTTTTAAAATTCTAAATAGAGACATTCTTTTTTATATTTATATTATCTGTACTTTTGTATTTTAATTGTCATTGCTTTACTGTTAATGTAAACCGCTTTAAGATTATTTTAATGAAAAATGGTGTATAAATTGAACAATACATTTATAAAATACTTGGCCATTATTTGACTATAGGTGACCAATATTTGATCATTTGATTGATTAAAACTGTTTTGACTGGTCACATGGCCAGCCCTAACAAAGACCCTCCAGAACAACACTATTCAAGAGGTCTTGGGCTTAAACTAAGGCCGGAGACAGAACAGCCTAGCTGTTAGATTTTATATTTTGTGAAGCACTAAAGATTTAAAAATTGTAATGAATTACTATAAAGTATCCTGGGACACCAGCATCAGCTTCCAGTTACGATGTTGTTGTGGTCATTTTAAATGAAATTTACAGAACAAGGTAAGAGCAGCTATTTAAAAATACAAGTCTGCTTATAAATGCATTTGTTCTAAGTAAGCAACAGGCCAATTCTTCATGGACTATTTGGCTGTGTTCAAATCATAGGTGGTCAATTGTTCAACATGCCAACACACACTTCAGAACAGTCACATTAATGTTTCATCACTTTAAGAGTACTCAGAGCAATGTAAATATTGTAAACCGCTTTGGGTTCCTTTGTCAAGGCAGAAAGGAGGTATAAAAATGCAACAAATAAATAAAAGCAATGTGTGTATACCATTAAAGCGATAGTTATCAAGTAAAACAGCAACACACTTTTGAAACCAAACCTCTAGAATTAAAAAAAATGTATTGGACGTCAAACCTGCAGCAGGCATTGGGTGTATGAGAAGAGCGGCGGGGGGGGGAGGGGGGCTCCTCAATGTCTGGACACTGTCTGAGGTGGTCCCCCCCCCGACCCCCACCAAAGGTTAGGCAGTATGTTGGGCATTGGCTTAGTACTTGCTTCCCCTTCCCTTCCACTTGTTGGGAGAGAAAGGGGGTGACCCTGGAGCCCCCAGTGGGTGTGAATGTGTCTTGTGGCAGCAAGCATGACTTGTCCTCTTAGCTAAGCAGGGTCTATCCTGGTTGGCATTTGAATGGGAGACTACATGTGTAAGCACTGGAAGATCTTCTCCTTAGAGGATCGGGCAGCTTTGGGAAGAGCACCTAAATGCTTGCAGGATGCAGAAGGTTCCAAGTTCCCTCCCTAGCATCATCTCCAAGATAGGGCTGGGAGAGAGACTCCTGCCTGCAACCTTGGAGAAGATGCTGCCAGTCTGGGTTGACAATACTGAGCTAGATGGACCAAGGGTCTGCCTTGGTAGAAGGCAGCTTCCTATGTTCCTAAGTTCCCTCCCTGGCACCATCTCCAGGTAGGGTTGAGAGAGGAGACTCCTGCCTGCAGCCTTGGAGAAGCCGCTGCCAGTCTGTGCAGACAACGCTGAGTCATATGGACCAAGGGTCTGACTCAGCATATGGCAGCTTCCTCGGTTCCTATGTAATGTGCCCATAATTGGGTTGCTCTTGCTGCAGAGAAGCAGAAGCGGATAATTCACAGTCCTCAGCGTAGTCCATCTCACACGCTTGCGAGGATCTGCAAGGTGCAAAGTATATGGAAGTGACAGATGTATAATTCAAAAGCCTATTATATGTTCCAACAGAATACGTATTAAAAAACGTGGAATATGGTTCACGCAGAGCTTTGGCGGTCATTGGGGAAGTCATTGTTATTACTATTACTATTATTATGGCACACACACACTCCCCCCTCCCCTTTCTGAATCGCATGACGGGCTTGGTTGGGACACATTCTAAGGCTCGCAATGCACGGTTGCCGTGGGAACCACAGCGGCCCCCTCCCATCCAAAATGGCCGGCGAAGACCGCGTGGGTCCGACTCCAAACTCGGAAGAAGGCTGCGCGTGCCGCTCTGGGCTAAACTCTATGGTAGTGCAGTTATAGGTTGGACAGGGGGAGGCGAGGCTGAGAGCAGGTGCGCACGCGCTTTCATGTCTCCTCCGAAGGAGACGGTTCAAAAGCCAAAGGAGAGGCAGGCTCATTGGCACGCCGGACGCAGCTAGAACGAGGCAGGCGCGCTATATACGCATGTGCGCTGGAAAACAAATGGCCGCGGGGAAAGGGCAGAGCACTCAGCTCTATACGCATGCGTACGGCATAGGTGTGGCCCTCCGGTGATGAAGCAGGATGTTTCCTAGGGTTTTTTTTTGGTGGTTGTTTAGCTCATGCGCACTCGAGCGACACGCTTCGAGGAGCGCTCCGGGCGAGCATGCGCGCGTCCTCTTCCCCGCCCCTTGGTTCCCAACGCGCGTGCTCTGAGCCGGCTTGGGAGCGCCTCCCCCGCCCCTCCCCTCCGCCCCCCAGTAGTGCGCAGGCGCGTCGTGGCGTCAGGGGGCGGAGCCTCCTTCCTTTCCCTTTGCGGCCGCCTCCATTGGGGCGGGTCGGTTCGCAGTGCGCGTGCGGCCCGGGCGGAGGAGGGTAGGGGGAGCGTGGTGGGGGGGGAGGCGATAAGTGCGCGTGCGCACTGCGGGCTGGGTTGCAGCAGGCAGCAGCGGCGGCGGTTGAGCTCGCGGGCGGGTGAGTGTGGCTATGCGCGCGCGCGTGTGTGCCGTGGCCGTCGAGGCCGCGGCGCCCCCCGGAACCAGGCCGCGCGGCGCCCCCCGCCCCCGGCGGCCAGGAAGGAAGGACCGGAGCAAGAAGCGAGCGCCCCTCGGGGGACGGTCGGGCGGCGTCTCTCTCGCCTGCTCCCTGCCTCTCGCGTGGCGGGGAGGCCCGGGCCTAGGCCGTGGCCTGCTCGGGCCGGCCGGCCTGGCTCTCCTGGACGAGGGGGGGCCGCCTCCGCCATGTGCGGAAGGCCGCCGCGCCTGCTGGCCCCGGACGAGGCGGCCTCGAGCCGGGCGGGGGGCACCTGTGCGCCGCCGCAGCAGCAGAGCCGCCGGGGAGCCCCCTTGGGGTCCTGGAGGAGGAGAGGTCCTGGGCTGGGGGGCGGGTCGTGGATCAGCGTGGGTGGGGGCTCCTGGCCCTGCACGGGGCTTGCAGCAGGGCGGCCAGAAGAGCCGGGGGGGGGCGCTTTCCTCCTGGTCCGGGATGAGGAGCTGCACCATGGGGCTGCAGGACGGGGTGGGGCAGAACACGGGTTTGGACAGCCCCCTTGGTCCCTCTCGCCCACCTTATTGCTGGTGGGGGGCGGGGGGGAGGAATCTCAAGACTGGCTTTTTCTTTCCTAGCAGCGGGGCGTCTCCAACTGGGGTCTCCAGACGATGTTGGACTACAGTCCCCATCACCCCCAGCCACAGTGGCCTTTGGTGTTGGACTGCAGTCCCCACCCCCCCCAGGGATTTGGACAACAGTTCCCATCATCCCCAGCCACAACGGCCATTGATGTTGGACTACAATCCCGCCCCCCCAGGGAATTTGGATTACAGTTCCCATCAACCACAGTGGCGTTTAGCCATTGTGGCTGGGGCTGATGGGGGTTGTAGTCTCGCAGCCTCTGGGTGCCCAATTTTGAGAAGCCCTGCTCTGCACTCTCTGGAGAAGGGCCCTTTAGGACTCTGGGGAAAACGCTTCCTAGTGGGGGGTGGCTTCTGGGAGGTCTTGTGGGGAGGAGCCGGGGGGGGGGGGGAGAATGTTTTTGTGTTTCGTTTTACTCTGAGTTGCTGTGTGGGAGGAGTGGGCTGCTTTGGAGGAGCACACAGCAGAGAAGGGCCTGGCGCGTGTTGAGGGTGCCTTTTCTTCCCGGCTGGGGTGTGCTGCTAAATGCCAGGGGTTTCTGTTGTGGAGCCCCCCACCCCACCCCAGGGCTGGCTCTGGTGTGAATCTTGCCAGGGAGGCAGAGTGGCCTTGAGGCAAGAGGTGAGCTTGAGGAGCAGGCCGGGGGGGGGTGTTGGTGTAGGGCAGCCTCCTCTCCCCCTTCCCGCCAGCTACTGCTTTGCTTGTGGCAGGAATCGAGGGAGGATGTCTCCAAAGCGAGTGCTCAGGTTGCTGCCTCTTCCTCGTGGAGTCTGGCCGGCTGGGGAGGTCTGAGGCTCCTGTTTGGAAGAAGTGGGGTCTGGGGGGGGGGTCCTGGCAGGGGTGGTGGGGATGTCAGGCTGGCTGCTCAGGAAGGCTCACTGGCGGGGTGATTCCCCTGCAGGGTGGAGGCTGGTCCAGGGACCTGGAGAGGGACGGGTGTGGTGGCTGTGTAGGTTGAAAGGGAGAGGCTGTATCAGAGAGGAGAAGCCCTTTATTTTGGGAAAGGCCTTTTGTTGCCGGGTGGGGTGAGTCAAAGGCCCAGTCCGGCAGCTGGAGCAGTGGGAGTGGGGCAGGGAGAATGCTCCTCTTTCCCGGGAAGGCTGCTTGGTGGCCGAAGGGGTTGAGGTGTGAGTGCTTCCTGGAGTAACGGAGGCCTGTGTTGTGGGTGAAGGGCTTTGGCCTGGAGAGGAGGGCACAGCAGGGAACCCGGGTGGTCTAGAAGCCTAGAGGTGACGGGGTAGGGCTGGGAAGGGAGTGGGGCACTGGGGGGTTTCCCCTTGTAGGAGTGGGGGAAAGGTAGCCTCTTGGAGGAATCGTCTTTTGGGGATGCTTTCCCTCTGTAGAGATGTGGGCAGGGGAGGTGAGCCATGGGCTTGGAATGGATCCTGAAGGGTTGTCGAAGGGCGCAGAGGGGTGAGGAGTCTGCCTTTTGGCCACGCGGAAAGCTCTGGGCCCCCCTTCCGTGCTTGTAGTTGCCCTGCCTCAAGTGAGCGCTCAAGGAGCTGCCCACCCATCAGCAAAGTCAAGGCGGGGGTTGCCGTTTGGGGTCAGAGCAGTGGATCCGTAGGTGCATGGGCACAGGCAGGCTGCCTGGTTTTCGGTTGACCCCTCGGAGTAAAAGGCCCTGGAGCAGAGGGTTGCAGAGAGCTCTGCTCCCCCGGCAAAATGGGCCAGGCAGCCGGAGCGCTGAGCTGGGCTGTGTGTCGGGGACGCAGCTGCATGGCTCCAACTTCTCCTCCCCTCACATGGGAGCCCGAGAGGAGAGGAGCCCAGCCGAGGCTGGGGATTCCTTCCGGAATGGCAGCCCTTCAGGGGGATCCCCGCCGGAGCAGCCCTTCCTCCTCCTCCTCCTCCTCCTCCTCCTCCACACGGCCTCAGATCCAGTGCAGGGGGGGCGGGTGGCCTTCGGCGGAGTCCCTCGGCTGGGCGTCAACCAGGACTGGTGCCTGGCTGGGTGTAGCCGAGAGAGCCCTCGCCTGCCTGCCTGCCTGCCTGCCGGGTTCTTGCTGAATCAGTGTTTGGCAGTTGGGGGGCGAGTGTGGCCAAAATGACTAGGACTCCGAGGCAGCGTCCGAGTCTCTGGGGGATGAGCAGATCCAGCCATTGTGGGAGTGTCACACATTTCTCTTTGGAGGCCTTTTTCACAGCTTCCGAAAGTGGGGAGGGGAGACGGGCTGGGAGGCTGGGCTGCCACTCCGCACGTGAGTCCTGTATACAACTCTGTAGAAAAGGCGGCTTTTCCGCCCGAATGTTGGCGTGCTCCCCCCTTCCCTGGGCCACGTGGTTGGGACTGGTTTTCCGCAGTGGCAGCGGCTTAGCTGAATCATGCTTGGTGTTGGCAGGAAGAGCGGGCGTCTCGCTGCTCCACACATGTGGCACACTTGAGGGCAGCTTGCCTGCAAAGTGGGCTAGAACTTCCTGCCTTGCTCTGCAGCTCCCTCCCCAGCTGTAGACACAATCGGGAGCACGTGCGTGCGGGGGCTCCGGGGTGCCCGGTGGCGGCGGCGGCGCTATGGCCGCCACCGCCGCCGCCTCCAAAGGGGTTGTCACTTGGCCTGGGCTCTGACGGTTAACAGTTGTCCTAATCAATTATCGGAGCGGAGGGCAGGTTCAAAATGGCTTTCGGGGGAGGTGGGGCAGCAGTAGCCCTGCCAAAACTAAAACCAGCCCAGGCGCTCTCTGGAGAGGGTAAGTGAACCGTTGCGCGCTCTCCGCTTCCTGGCTCGGAGGGGCAGGAAGGTGGCCGGGGAGCAGCTGCGACTCCAGCCCCCGCCTCCGCTTTGTCTTGATGCCAGGGTGAGCCGGCAGCAGCTTCTCGGGAACCCGGTCTCATTTTTCCAGCTCCGGTGCGAGATGGGGAGGGTTCTGCTGGACAGCTTCAGAACCATGTGCCTGCAGACAGAGAAGGCGGGCCTGCCCTTTGTCCAAGCTCTCGCAGCCCTCCTAGAGCGCAAGTTCAATCTCCCAGATGGCAGAGACTGGGCCAAAAGTGTGTGTCCTTTCCCAAATGGCGGTGCTGTGTAGCCGGAATAGAGCACATGGCGTGCTTCTGCTGGGGCATTTATGGGGTTGCTGCTGCTGGAAGATCTCAAGCCCTACAGGGAGCATGGCGGGGAGGGGAGCAGAAGGGGTGGGCCTGCTCGGACCCCCCTGCGGATGCCGCAGCAGCTGCTTGTCAGCAGACTAACTCAACTGGTGGCTGATGAAGTCCTGCTAACTGAAGCGTTTAGGACAGGAGTGGTGTTCTTCTTGAAATGGGAGGCAAGCCCTGAGGGAGCACACACTCCCCCCCACGCAACGTGGAAGGCATCAAGCCTGCCTCTGCTAGAACATGGAGATTTTCACGACGAGCGTGCAGCCCCGCATTTCCAGCCCCTGGTTTTGGGATGGAGTAGGTTTGGAGAGAGGCTGGGGGGCTGCTCTGGTGGCCTGCCTGAATGCCCTTCTCGGTGCTGCAGGTGCAGAGCGGCCTCAGCCCCTCGTCGTTTGGCTTTTTCAAGTGACCTCCTGCTTTCCCATGAGTAGCCAGCAAGCATTTTAACTAGTCCAGGGGAGTTCTGCCAAGGAGGAGGGGGGAAGTGTCTCTGCCGTGTCTTTCCATGGCTCGGAGGCATTGCCCTCCTCTGGCATAGCGGCAGTTCAGAGAGCAGCATCCCTTTCAGGCGCTTGCAGTCCAGTGCTAGGGTGTCTCTGCTGCACCTCCTCAAGGTCAGGTTGCGGAGAATGGTCACTGCTTCAGATTAAGTGGTAGGAAGACATGAAAGTGGGTTGCTTGGAAAAGCCCCACCCCATTCTTGCCACCTTCCCCTGCCAAGCAACTCTTTGTAAAGAAGCTTGTGCCTCAGGAATGGTGACACAATGTTTTGGGGGTGGGGGGCGTGTTGAAGCCGCCCTGAGATGCTAGTGAAACCCACAAGCTGGTGTCGGGGCCCTGCTGGGCCTGCAGAAGCTCCCAGGTCCAGCTTCTGCCAGCCTTTCCAGTCAGGGCTGGGGAAGACCCGCCTCAAACCCTTCAGAACTGCTGCCGGTCCGTGCAGACAATCCTGAACTAGATCTGGCTCTTGGAACAGAAGACAACTTGGCATGTTCTGTGCAGGACAAGAGGGCGAAAACTTGCTTGGCTTCTCCCAAAGCTGGAAGCTAGCAAGGGCCTACAGCAGCCCAGGTGAAGGGGGATGTTGCTTTACATGGAACCTGGCTTCTGGTTTTGGAGTGTGTCATTGGCAGCTGCTTGCTGCAGTTCCAAGTGAGAATTCACTTGGTCATAAGCAGTGATGGGTCAGATCCCCCAAAGCAGGCATTTGGTGCCATTTTTGCCCATGCCAGAAATATTCCCAGTTAGACCTTGGGCCAGTGTTCCCTGTAACAGGGATTGCCAGATGGCCTTGGGCCAGTGCAGCTGGGGATTATGGATGTTGTAGTCAATAATATCTTGGAATGCCTTGGGCAAATGCTCCCTGTGCCCTGGTCTGAATTCTCCCAACCAGTCCCGAGCCACTTGCTCTCCATCCCAAAGTGTAATTAACAGAACACTATCTAATGAAATTAATTAGCTGGTGCAGTCTGGATGAACTGAAGTACTTCGCGCAATGCATAATTAACTTGTGGAATCACTGCCACAGGATGTTTTGATGCCTGACCACTAGCGTAAGCAGCGCTTTAAAAGGTTTAGGAGGTTACATTGTGGAAGACTCTGATGCATGCACTTCGATCACGGAGTGGAGTTGCCCCACGGCTGGGTTTTCTCTCTTCCTGCATCTGAGACTTGAGGCATTGGTTTTATGCCTAGAAATCTCATTTTTTTAAAAAGAAGCGAGAACTCAGCTTCTCAAGACGCTGACCACTGCGTCGGATGCCAAATGCTACATACAGGATGATGGCACACAATCCTGCTAGCCACTTTCCTGTGTGTTTGTCCTGCCACTCCCTCCCTCCTTCTGAGCGAAAGATGATGATCTGGGGGAACAGAGCCCCTTCAGCAACCTATTGAAGCGTCTTACTGAGGTGATGCAGGTGGATGTGCTGAGATCTCTCTCTCCTCCCCCCCCCCCCCGGTTCCTGCAGTTTCCATAACATCTGATCCACCATGGCTGATGACCTCGACTTTGAGACCGGCGATGCCGGGGCCTCCGCCACCTTCCCCATGCAGTGCTCCGCTCTCCGCAAGAACGGCTTTGTGGTGCTCAAAGGACGTCCCTGCAAGATTGTGGAGATGTCTACCTCCAAGACCGGCAAACACGGTCATGCCAAAGTAAGTGTGCTCCCTCCGTGGTGGCCGTAGCCTGCTTTGACACAACTCTCGGCAGCTGTGGGGTGTGGATATGCACATTTGGGACCCGGGCCAAAGGGGAGCGTTAGGTTGGAGGAGGAAAGCGCTAAGAGCACACCTGCGTTCTTTATTTCAGGGGCTGCTGGTCATGAATGCTCATGATTAGCTGACCTGGCTGGTTCCGAAGGTGGGGTGGGGTGCTGAACCTTTACCTTCCATGTTTGCTGTCCCAAACTGCCTCTCTTGAGGGGCAGGAGGAATGGAACTCTTGATAAATGAGAAGCCTGCAGCCAAGAAGACTGGCAGTTGAGTTTGGAACAATAGGCCACATTCCCCACTTAAGGCAGCCATGACCATGGAAGTTGCAACAGGCAGAATTTCCCTGGGCGCCCCTGTTCTCTCCTGACTTTGCCTACATGTATATGCCGCCTTTCTGCCAGTGTGCTCAAGCCAGCTCACAACCACAAATGCTAAAAATGAGGCCCTAGATTCAACCAAACGTGCTTCTGTGAGTTTCCTTCATGGTCCTTGCCGCAGTTGCTTGTCGCTTCTGCCTCTTTCCACAAGCTGTTGCTTCTGCGTTCCTCGAGTTCTTTGTCGTCTCTGGTCTCTCTCTCTCTCTCTCCCCCCACCCTCTGTCTGCTTTCTTCAGCCTCCTTGCCATCCTGCCCTTTAGCTTCCCTGTCTCTTGGGGTCCCAAAATGAACTCTTAGCAAAATTTCAATACCAATCAAATTAGGCAGTTCCAAAGCTGTAATTTAACCTTTTTTTTTCCTCCCCAGGACACTGTCCCTAAGAAACTTGCTTCCATATGAGACAATGGGAGCCAGTGTGGTGTAGTGGTTAGAGTGCTGGACTAGGACCAGGGAGACCCGAGTTCAAATCCCCATTCAGCCATGAAACTAGCTGGGTGACTCTGGGCCAGTCACTTCTCTCTCAGCCTGACCTACTTCACAGGGTTGTTGTGAAAGAGAAACTTAAGTATGTAGTACACCACTCTGGGCTCCTTGGAGGAAGAGTGGGATATAAATGTTTAAAAATAATAATAATAAGTGCTATGTATAAATGCATAGCTCTCAAGGTGTGCTATAATTAGTACAATAAATTTCAGAGCCTTCATCTTTTCCCTAAAATTTAAACGGCATAAGGAAGTATATGCTATTGTTGTGTCTTAAAACATTTGTAAGCATTCAAACTCATTCGGGGGATTTATTTGGAATTTTATTTTTATTGGAATACAACATTTAACCAAACTAAGGGTGCTTTATTTTTTCAGATATTTTGCCTCAAATTCTTTTGGCTATTAGAGGGGGAAATGGAGATGTGTATAAAGCATAAAAGAGAACATGTACTTTTTTCATTGATCAAATACAAGGCAAACATGCTAAATCCGATCAGTTTAGGGCATTGGAAAAAATCCCAGTTCAGAATTCTCTGGAAACCCCATATCATTGCCTGAAGGCCAGTGATGGATCTTAACTCAGTGCTGAGATGCCAAAAAGAGCTAAATGAGCTCCCCAGCTAGGAAGCGTCAGAACCTAGGGGCCACAACTGGGAAGGCCCTGTCCTTGCCTACCTATGTCTCCATCATGGTTCTGGCCATGGTTTCATGGAGCAGGGTCTCTGTAAATGGCGCCTTAGATCCCATCTGGCCACGTTAACAAGAGTGAGTTAGTTAAAAACTACAACCACTAATTACAAATCCATCACTGATTAGTATAGTGCCTAGGACCCACTTAGTGCTGTACAGCATGCAGGTCCAGGGCCCTGGTCAAAGGCTGCCTTGGTCTGCACGAGATACCACTGTCTCCCCTGCAGTTTGTTAAACAGTGTTAAGTCTCACGCATGGGCAGGGATGCTTTTGGTGGGCCCAGGTGACTGCTGGTGTACTTAAAAAACCGACAGACAAGTCGATACTGTGGGAAGGCCTTCTCAGTTGCGGGGGAAGAGGGCTGAAGGTGAACTGGGGGTGTGACAAGGGGACCAGAGCACAAGGCACAAGCACGCAAGGCAGCAAGGGAAGGCCGATGAGGCAGAGCTGAAGCGCCAAGGGGCTTGCCCTCAAGGAGCGCTGGACTCGGGTGCAGGGAGAAGGAGAGGCGGCTGCTTCCAATGCCAGACTGGCTCGTGAAGGCTGCTGTCTTGTGCTGGGCAGCCTGCCTGGCTGTGGAGAGAGCAGCTCCGCAGAAGGAGGGCCTCGGGGCAGGGAGGGGAGGAATGGGCACGCGTTCTGTGTGCAGCGAAGCACCTGCCTGTCTGCCCCCGGCAGGAGCCTCTAATGCTGCGTTGTGTGACTGTGGACGGGGCCCTATTAATCTTCCTGCCCTTCTCAATCCTAGGTGCATCTTGTTGGCATAGACATCTTCACTGGGAAGAAATATGAAGATATCTGCCCTTCCACCCACAACATGGATGTGCCCAATATTAAGAGAAATGACTTCCAGGTAGGTGGGCAGAGTTGGGGTCTATGGGGCACTCTGGGGAATGTAAGGCAGGAGGTGTGGGGGGAGAAATGGTTACATAGGAAGCTGCCATAAACTGAGTCAGACCCTTGGTCTATCTAGCTCAGTATTGTCTACACAGGCTGACAGAGGCTTCTCCCAGGTTGCGGGCAGGAGTCTCTCTCAGCCCTATCTGGAGATGCTGCCAGGGAGGGAACTTGGGACCTTCTGCTCTTCCCGGAGTGGCTCCATCCCCTGAGGGGAATCTCTGACAGTGCTCACATGTAGACCACCTCCAGCCTCAGGGGCAGGATGCCTCTGAGTACCAGTTGCAGGGGAGTCACAGCAGGAGGGAGGACATGCCCTCAACTCCTGCCTGTGGATTCCGGCAGCATCTGGTGGGCCACTGTGCGAAACGGGACGCTGGACTAGATGGGCCTCCTTGGGCCTGATCCAGCAGGGCTGTTCTGATGTAGTCTTCAATTCAAATGCAACCACGGTGGGCCCTGCTTAGCTAAGGGGACAAGTCCTGCTTGCTAGCACAAGACCAGCTCTCCTCTTGTTTATGGTGCATAACTGCCCCATCGAGCACCTTGGGCTGAACAGGCATAAGGGTGCCCCATCACAATTAGTTGGGGGATGGATCCTGGCAAGCAGGGCAGGGTGGTCATCTTTCCAGAGCCCCTGGTTCCTGCCTTTGTGTACTCCAGAGTGTTCATGGGGCCCCCTGATTGCTGGATGTGTCCTGAGGGACTGCCAGGGGTCCCCTCCCCCTCTCAGACAGCTTTCTAAAATGGCTTTTAAAGGCACATTTATTCACCCAGGCTTGTAATTAGACTTCAAGAATCTATACTGTTTTAATGTGTTAAGTTTGTTTTTAATCTTTTATTGTAATCTACCCTGAGTTTTGGGCGGATTACAAATATGCCAAATAATAAGGTGGTCACTTGATGAGGGGTCGTTAGATCTACTACTGCTGCTGGCGTTTGGGGGGAACCGCAGGGTGCCAAGGCGGGGTGGGGGTGGGTAAAGCCGCCTGTATTCCCTGTAACAGGGATTCCCAGAAGTCGTTGTCTATAACTCCCAGCATCCCCAGCTGCAGTGGCCTTTGCCTGGGAACTATGGGAGTTGTAGTCAACATCTGGGCACCCCTGTCACAGGGGCCACTCTTGGCCCCGCTTCCGTCCTCTGTCTCTAGGTAGAGCAGGAAGCAGCTGTGTGGACGGAAGTGTTGCTTCTGTTGCTGAAGCGCTTAGGGCAGGTGCTGACAGAGTGCAAATGGAGAGAAAATCCCATAGGCTTCCCGAAACCTGCGCAGTTCCAGAACTTCCAGAAGTCGCTTCTTTGGCAGTTGTCCCGCTGGCCGCCAGTGCCGGGCGCCGGGCACAGGATGGTGCTGGCCTTAAGGTGTCTCCTTTTCCCTACCCAGCTGATTGGGATCCAGGATGGATACCTCTCCCTGCTCCAGGACAGCGGGGAAGTCCGGGAGGATCTGCGTCTTCCTGAGGGAGATCTGGGCAAGGAGATTGAACAGAAATATGACTGTGGCGAAGAGATCCTGGTAAGGAGGAGGCCCCTCTGCCTTCCTCGGCACAGGGGAGTGGGGAGGGAGCAAGCAAGCAAGCAGGCTGGCCAGCCTCCCTCCCTCCCTCCCTGTGTCTGGCCTGACTCCCCTCTCCTCCTCAGATCACCGTGCTGTCTGCAATGACTGAGGAAGCTGCTGTTGCGATCAAGGCCATGGCTAAATAAAGGAACCACAGGTAAGGACCGGGTAGCCCGGCAGCAAAGCGGAAGGAGCAAGGCGGGCAGTGCCCCACCTGGGGAGGGAGCTGGCCAAGCTGGCACACCTTGCTGGCTCCCCCCACCCCGGCTGTGAGTAGCAGTGGTGTCTCACTGCCTCCCGCTTTCCCTTCTGTTGCAGGGCAGCAGCAGCAGCAGCGCCAACTTGTTCTGAACCAGAGAGGATCGCAACCCGCAGACTGTCAGATTTGGCTCCAAAACCACCCAAATCTTTTTTTTTCTCTTCCCTTCCTTTAAAAAAAAGAAGCAGAAATCCTCCCACCCCACCCTTTTGAATTAAACAAAAGAAAACAAACTTTTTATTTTGTGGTCTTTTAAAAAGAAAGCTGGATCTAAAGTATTCCTTTTTTTCCGTTTTTTGTCCCCGCCCGCCCACCCCGGTTTGGCTCCTCTCCCCTCCCCCTCCCTGTGGCCCTCCCCCTCTCGGGTGCTAGTAACACTACAGCTGTTTTCTGGCAAGAGATGTTGAGAATTTGCACTTAAAGGAAAATATTTAAACTGCTAGAAGGAGGAGGAAAAAAAACCTTGCAAAAGACTCATGTTTAATTTTGTTTTTTAGTTTAATGCTTCTGTGAAGAAGTGGTGGTGGTGGTGGTGGTGGTGGGGAGAACTTGCCTGTTCCCAGCGACAACGGAAAACGGAGCAAAACACTGTTGCGAACTGGGAAATCGCGCTCTTAACCCTATCAGATGTGTGTGTTGTGAACGTTTCTGTCGAGGGGAGGCGGGAAGGGAGGTGTGGCCCTTTTCACTGTTGGATGCTTTTGCGTACCCCCCCCCCCCATTGGTGGTTGCAGCAGTTTAGCCAATTCTCTTGGATGGCATCCTTCCTTGTCCTTGGAGGTTTATCCATTAAATGTGTTTCTTTTGGGGGGTTATTGCTCTGGTTGCTGAGTTTGCTTAACACCCCCCCCGCCCCGCCCTGAATCCCTTCTAGAGCACACAGCCCCCCTCCCCTCCACCCAGAAAGCAAGGAGGGGCAGGTCCCTGCCAGGCATGGAGCATGGCGCGCGGGTGCACTCCCGAGCAGGAGCAGAGCCGCTCATGCGGCTGTCTGGTGAAGACGCACCCTTGGTCCTCATGCCACCTGGGCTCTGGTCCCTGTCAATCATGTTCAGTACCCTTCCTACCTCCCCCCCCCGCCCCCCAGCATAGTGCTGTAGCTGCCTCTGAGCCCCCCCACCCCTGGCGCTAGCAACTCCCTAGCACGCCCCGCCCTCCGTACTGGGTCACTCTGTCCCCTCCCAAGAGCTGCTCAAGGTAGGGATCTTCTGGGGTAACAAACTAGCACCCCAACTGTCTCCTTGGTTCATATTTACCCTCCCTGCTGTTGACAGGTCAGCGCTGTGGCCTCCTCCCCCCCCTTCCTCTCCCCTGTTAATCCAACACATTTGTTAATCAACCTCAATAAAACAAGTTTAATATGAAACAAGTTGTCTTGTTTTGTTAGGGGTGGGAACTTTGAAACCGCTGCGCTCCAGTCTGTGGGTGTCATGAGTGTTGCTGGGGGTATGACACACATCCGCACCCCAGGGCAGGAGCTCCCACTGCGGCCTTGCTGGGCCCCCATTGAGGAGCTCAGGCTGGTAGCTGGAGGCCCTTCCTGGCAGTAACCCTGGGAGGGAGGTGAGGGTGAGTGGGGGGCTGGCAGCCCAGATGCTTTGTGGGGACATGAGCCCCCATTCCCCCCAAGTTCAACACTTCAGATATAGCAACGAGAGTTCCCCACCTGGCTCCCCCGATGCTGTTAACTTCAACTCCCATCATCTCCAGCCACAATGGTCAGCCATTGTGGCTGGGTGGGAATGATAGGGGTTGTAGTCGTAACAACGGCTGGGGAGGGGACCCCAGGTTGGGAGTCCTCTAACCTTTCCAGGGCTGCCCCGCAGGGGCCTTCCGCAAGTGGCAGGCCAGGGCCCAGCACCCCTCGCCTCCGTGGCCAAGAGTTGGGGATGAAGGGGGCTGCAGTCCCACAGCTGCTGGAGGGTGTCAAAGGCTGCGCAGCCCGGCATGGGGTAGTTCACTCTGCAGCACCCCAGCAGCCAGGCCGGAGCGCTTGTGCAGGCTTCATCAGCCTTCACTGTGGCAACTGCATGGAGGGCCTTGGTCTCCGCACTGCACCGAGGCAAGGCTGCGACTGATCCAGGGCAACCTCTGCAGAGGCTTCCCAGCATCGGTTGCTTCCGTGCAGGCTGACTGTTGGGAGACGGTGTGAATACCGCCTGTAGTTTGTGACACAGTGGCTGTGTGCAGGGAGCTCTGTGCCGCTAATCTGCCACATTGAGAAAGCAGGGGGTTCGCACTAGCATGTGGACTACAACTCCCATCACCCCTCATTGTGGCTGGGGTTGATGGGAGTTGGACACGTGGCGAGCGTCGGGTTCACTGCCTGCCTTGCCAGCAGAAGACCATGGGTCCTGGCAGATTGTGGACACACGTGTGCATGCACCCCACACCCACCCATTATTCCTCCTGACCATTGGACAGCTCTTACAGTTGGTTGTGGTGTGAGTCATAGGAACACAGGAAGCTGCCATATACTGAGTCAGACCATTGGCCCATCTAGCTCAGTATTGTCTTCACAGACTGGCAGCAGCTTCTCCAAGGCTGCAGGCAGGAGTCTCGCTCAGCCCTATCTTGGAGATGCTGCCAGGGAGGGGACTTGGAACCTTCTGCATGCAAGCAGAGGGGCCCCATTATCCCCTGAGGGGAATCTCTTGCAGTGCTCACATGTGGTTTCCCATTCAAATGCAGCCAGGACAGACCCTGCTTAGTCACACTTGCTGCCACAAGACCAGCTCTCCTGTCACCCAGAGAACAATTTGTTATGGGTGGCTGACAAGGTGGATTATGCATTATTACGAAGCTTCTTGTCTCTGACCGCCACGGGTTTCCCGATCTCGGGTTCCCTGGCCTTTGCAGCCCTGCTTCCCGAGCCAGCCACCAGCTGCAGCTCTTCCAGAATAGGGGGGATCTTTTGGCTTTTGCATGCTGGTTCTACGGTTTAATGGCTGAAATAAAGACATGGTGGGTCTCAAACATCCGCTGCTGCTCACCAAGCACTAAGAAACAGCGATTTGCATAGCTCAGCCCGAAAGGGAGAGGGCGCTCCTTGTTTCAGGCTGTAAACTAGCTTAAAACAGCATCACCAGCTGCAACAAATGCGACTTTTCTTCTTCAGGAGGAAAGTTGTCAACATGAAGGAACTTTGAACCCCTGGTACAGGCAGGGTCCAACTCAGCAAGGATTTAAGCCACCTCCTCTCCTCCCTGGCACTGCTCCTGGAAAGGTTTGTACGAGGCAGCAGGCCTATTTCCCCTTCCCCACCCCGAATGTGTGGGTTGCCAATTTGCAACCCCCCCTCCCCCGATGATGGGCAGGGGCTCTCAGACCTGGTCTATAGCTCCCATCATCCCATGCATCAGGGCTATCTTGGATGAAGATTTTCCTGCCTCCACACTCTTCAGGGAGGCCTTGCTTTCTGCCCCCCCCCCCATTAACAGGTGTTTGGGGGGGACAGGGCCTCCTAGACTAAAGCCCCCCTGCAAAAGCTTCCTGCTGAAGTTTCACCATCCACCTGGAAACTTTCTCCAGAGGTGCTTTTAGCAGAGAGCACTGAAGTACTGGGCTAGCTTCCAGGTCAAATGAATCCTACTGACCTGTTAAGCCTTTGCTGTTGGAAACATAGGAAGCGGCCTCCTCCTGAGCCAGTCTCTGGGTCCATCAGGCTCAGGATTGCCTTCACTGGCTCTCCAAAGTTTCAGGGAGGCGTCTTTCTCAGCTCTACCTGGAGTTGCTGCCAGGAATGGAAACTGGGACCTTCTGCATGCAAGCAAATGCCCAACCACAGCTATGGCCCCATCCCCATGTTTTTTAGCCACCTGGGGGCGTTCTGTGCATGAAATAAAGTCATATTTCCAGAGACCAAATTTTGCATGGACAATCTTGCCACTGAAATTAGCTGAATGCACTACTTTTACATTGGAATATGCTCTGGGAAAGGTGTTTATTTTAATAGAAGCAGGGGAAAGCCTTTTTAGCTGTGATTCAGCAGTCAATAATTCTGTTGTAAGCTGCCCTGAGTGGTAGTGCACTGAAGGGGGGAGGTATTTATTTTATTTTCACACTTATATCCTGCTTTTCTGTGAGGAGCTCAGAACAGTGTAGATGGTTATTTTTATCCTCACAACAACCCTGTGAGGTAGGTTAGGTTGAGAGATACATGACTGGCCCAGAGTCACCCCGCGAGTTTCATGATTGAGGATTCAAATTTACATAATTTAAATTTGAATCATTCAATAACATGAATAATTTTCAAAGTTTATTTATATATTTATTACATTTTATATCCCACTCTTCCTCCAAGGAGCCCAGAGCGGTATACTACATACTTAAGTTGCTCCTCACAACAACCCTGTGAAGTAGGTTAGGTTGAGAGAGAAGCGACTGGCCCAGAGACACCCAGCTAGTATCCTGGCTGAATGGGGATTTGAACTCGGGTCTCCCTGGTCCTAGTCCAGCACTCTAACCACTATACCACCCTGGCTCCCAGTGGAAATCCTACAAATCTCAAACTGTTTTTACTTCCCTTTTGCAAGCACATAATTACAGATATTTAATTTCCTCCAATTCCCCTACAAGTGTAATCTATGCACAATGACTTTGCCCGATCAACCGCGGCCCTACCTGCTAGTTCGACTTTAAAGTCAGCATGAATAAATGGCTGCTCTTTGCTTATTTTGCTTGCCTCCCACGCTGTGGGGCTGAAGCAGCTTTTCTCTCCTTGCCTTCCAAGACTGACTGTGCCTCCTGGATTATTCATGTACTCTAATGAAGTGGTGGGGGAGAAGAGACGAGACCAACTTCTCAAAATGAATTATGCAAAGTTTATTCAGATTAATCTCACAAAATTCGTAATATTTCAGCAAGGCAGGGGGAAGGAGTAAAGCGACACACGCGTGGCCAGCAAATGCTCGGTTTGTGCTGCCGACGGGGTAGGAGGACGCACCAGAAGCAGCCGGGCCAGGATGCTGCTGCTGCTCACTTGTGGTAGAAGCGCTGCCCCTGAGGATGTTGGATGAAGGGGTGCCGCGGTGCCGGCTGGGGAGAGGCCTGGAAGCCGGACTGAAAGAGAGAAACACGTGTAAGGACAGACAGTTCAACACATGGCAGTCCTCCACATTGGGACCTCTTTTGAACCAGTGATGGCTCCTAACCACCCATGTCCAAGTCCAGGGGCAGGGAGGAGAGCTGGCCTTGTGGTAGCAAGCATGAATTGTCCCCTGGCTAAGCAGGGTCCACCCTGGTTTGAATCTGAATGGGAGACTACATTTGAACACTGTAAGATATTCTCCTCGTGGGATGGAGCCGCTCTGGGAAGAGCACCTGGCTGCTTGCATGCAGAAGGTTCCCGGTTCCCAGTTCCCTCCCTGCCAGCATCTCCAAGACAGGGCTGAAAGAGACTCTTGCCTGCAACCTTGGAGAAGCTGCTGCCGGTCTGGGTTGACAATCCTGAGCTAAATGGACCAAGGGTCTGACTCAGTATAAGGCTGCTTCCTATGTTCCAACCTTGGCTTGCCAGCTGTTGTTGCCGCTGGGGATGACGCACATTGTAGTTCAGCAACATCTGGAGGCCCACCAGTTGGGGACCCCTGGCCCCAGACCAAAGCAGCTCAAGCATTACTGGCACTCAGATATGTCTGTCCGACTTCTGAGACTAGCTCCTATGATCTTGTTCCGTAGCTGCTCGCTGCTGAGGGGCCCAGGTTCAATCTTTGGCAGCACCTCCAAGACAGGGCTGGGAGAGACTCCTGCCTGCAGCCTTGGAGAAGACGCTGCCGGTCTGTGTGGACAGTACTGAGCGAGCTGGCCCAAGGGCCTGACTCGGTAGAAGGCAGCTGAGTATTGCTAAGACAATACAACACTATGGCCCAGGCAGCTGGTCTGCCTCCATCTCCTGCACCCCCACTTTTGATGGGCAGGTAAAAACCCTTCCAGCAGGCAGTGGTGACTGGTGCCTTTTGAAACCGGGTTTGTGGATTGCGCTGGTACAGACTTGCGTTTTTAGGACTTTGAATTTTGATCTGATACATGTTTTTTTCACTTTTGCACATAGTCCCCTTGAGTACTTTGGGATAACAATGCTGAAAATAAACGAGACAGCCTTGTCAGTCATTAGGGGAGATTTTATGCAGCTGGGGGCGTAATTGAGAGAGAGGCAGACAGGACTGCCGGGGAACCAGAATCGAGCCCCTTGGAAACCCAAGCTGGCCCAAGCTATAGGTGAGAAGACCTGAAGTGGTTGGGGCAGAGGTTCTCGAACTCAGGCCGGCAGCTGCTGTGGACCCGCAACTCCCAGCGTGCCCAGCCACCGTGCCCTTTGGCAGTTGCAGTCCCAAGTTTGAGAAATGCAGGGTTGGGGGTCAAGGAGGCAAGAAATAAACCTGCTTGTGGGGAGGCAGCCATGATAGCACTGTATGCTGCTGTCACCCTTGGAGCCTGGGTGGAGGTGCAAGACATGGCAGCTTATGTTCCCAAGGGGGCAGGGCAGGGGCAGTCGCTAGAAGCATTCCTCCCACAAACTGACTTTGACCTATATAAAGCTCTCCTCTCGCAAGCAACGGCCTCCTCCAGCCTTCCAAACTGATCAAGTGTGCCTTCATGAGTTTATCAGCTGTGTGCTATATCCAGCCGGTAAGGGGGAGGAATTCCTGGTGTCTGCCTGCGGAACTCCCTACCCCTGGAGGTTTGCCAGAGGCCCAGCATGGTAAGCCTCTTCTGTCTGCCCAGGTTTTGATGGACACCATTGACTCAGGCTATTTCAGACTTGGTTTTAATCAACGGCTGTTTTGACTTTTTGGAGGATAACTTTTAATTTGTATTTTCAAAAGAGAAACCTTTTTTTTAAAAAATAAAGTAACAAGCATTTTCAAATTACACCAGACATACAGGAACAAAAAACTGAGTATTCTCAAGCGTTTCACTTTGCATCCCACTGTCAACTGTACTCAGTGGTTAATATACATGTAAAAGAAATGAGGATAGCAATAAGACTCTCATAATAATAATAATAATTTATTCGATTTCTATACCGCCCTTCCAAATATGGCTCAGGGTGGTTTACACAGAAAAATAACAAATAAATAAGATGGCTCCTTGTCCCCAAAGGGCTCACAATTGAAAAAGAAACATAAGATGGACACCAGCAACAGTCACTGGAGGTCTTGTGCTGGGGGTGGAGAGGGCCAGTTACTCCCCCCCTGCTCAATAAAGAGAATCACCACGTTAAAAGGTTCCTCTTCATTTAATGCATTAAATTTAATTAAATAATGCATTTTGCCCATTGTCTAATTTATGACTTGCAGTATAATGTATATATATCAGAGCTGTGAGGATACCTTTACTTCTTATCGGAGAAGTACTAGGTTAAATCTTTCAGGTCTTGCATATGGAAGTTTATTTCTATTTACAAAACTGAGCAAGGGAAACCCTCTCTCAAGAAAATGATATCGTGAATCTCCGCTCTCAAGGTGGAGGCGGCAATAGAAACAAAAATTAGGAATCCTCTCCTAAAGCAGTTATGGGTTTCTGGAGGCAGGGCAGGGACTTCAAGCCCAACTCTGGATCTCGGTGACCTCCCCACAAACGTCAAAGCTGCATAAAGGCTGGCCCTCTCCATCCCTAGCATAGCATCCCTCCTCCAGTGGGTCTTAGTGGTGTCTACCTGGTGTTTCCTTTTAGATTGTGAACCCTTTGGGGAGAAGAACCCCTTTTCTGTTCCTTTCTTGCCCCTATGTAAACTGCATTGCAAACCTTTTGTTGAAAAGCAGTATATAAATTGTAGCTGCAGTGGTTCACGCGTGAGGACAGATACTCTGTACAAGCCCAGAGTATATGACATGCCAAGGCTGATTCTGGCTTAGATGAAGCACTGCTTCCACCCACGCAGTAAGAGACTCACCGTGTGGGGCTGTTGGGGGGCAGTTCCATGGGAGAAGTTGCCAGGGGAAGCTGGGCGTGCTGGATGGGTGTAGGCCAAACTGGGCTGCAGTGAAGAAGGGAAAAAGACAAAGGAGAGATAGCAGCCAAGCTAGTGCAAGAGCTGCACCACCTTGCTGCAGTGAGATGAGCAAACCCAAGACAGAGGCTCATGAACTTCAGCAACAGAGCTAAAAAACCCCAGAGAATGCACCAACCCACATTAACAGGAGCAGCCAAGTGGCAGGGGTGGAATCAGAGAGACAGACAATGCTTTGGAATGCCAACCTTACCTTGGCAGCTGTCTGCATCTGGACAGGGATCTGGGGAGCTGGCAGGAGTCCCTGGTTGGGGTGCAGGGCCTGGGGGTGCATCGGGCGGAGGGTGGGCTGCAGAGGCAACAACATCAGACCAGAAGGATCAGTTTGAAAGCACCCTGTCTCTTTGCCCAATGATACTCATCTCCCTTGTCAGGAGGGGGAAGCACTCTGCACATGCTCGGATGCACTATCCTACACATCTCAAAACAGGCATGCAAACAATTTACCAAGCTCAAACCTGGCTTCAAATTAAGTTCCTGCACAGAGATGGTCTGCTGGACCCCAAAAGCTAAGTCATCTCCAGAAGTCCAATGGCAGGTGCCCCCCGCCCAATGGAAGGGCTGTGGGTGGCAACAGAGGCCATAAAATTCCCTCCCTTCCCAGAGAGGCTCAGCTTGCTTCGTGCCTGTTAGACTGTAGAGGTTGAAGTTAAATCTGTTCTTTTCCAGGGGGCTTTTGAGGGTCAATTTATTAACAGTATATCTGATTGATTGATTTACATTTGCCCCATCCATGGACATGAGCACTTTACAAAAAATGAAATAAAAATGAGAGGACAAGTGCCTGCCCCAAGGAGCTTGCAATCTAGAAAAATAAACTCAAGGGAAAACACAGAGGAAAGAGAGAGGCAGGGATTGATGGTGGAGAAGCATGCAATTATTTCAAGCAACACAGATGCCTGCATTTTGAAAGTGAACCTGAGTATCGACAGGAAGTGGAAGGTATGTGGTTTTTGATGTTAATTATGCATTTTTAAATTTATTGTAAGCTGCCCTGAGACACTTTAGGAAGGGCAGTATATAAATCGAACAAACAAGCAAGCAAGCACAATGTGTGCTGAACGTAACACGTGAACAGGGCTTTAGAAGATCTTCTGTTTGATGTCAACTCACTGAATCGGTAAATCCCGACTGCTGATTAGCATGCTCCAGCTGCTTCTGTAGAGGGATCGTGGTGCTTGGAGGAATAAAACCTGGGCAGGTGAGAGAGAAGAAAGCGTTAGAGGCCAGAGAGAGTGCAAGTGCAAGCACAGGCAGCCACCACAGCGGCTAGCTCAGCAGAAGCCACTTTGCCCTGTCCTGTGTCCCTAACCAGTGGTGCGGCTAGGTCACGGCAGAATCTGGACCTAGTGTCTTGTGGGGGTCCTGGTATAGAGGGGCTTTTTTAAAAAAGAAGAGGAAGGCAACTATGTTGTTTGCAGATCTCCTAAATTATTCTAGGGCAACTCCCTTGCCAAGCATGCATACAGGAAGGAAGGGAGGAGTATGGACAGGTGAAAGCAATGTGGAAGAGAAAATAAAACAAAGGGGAGGGAGGGGGGGAGGAAAAAAGAAGGAAGGAGAAAGAGAAACAAGTTGTTCTAGTAAGAACTAATCTTCCTACTTTCCTTTCACTATCCCTAAAGGTAAAGTGTGCCATCAAGTCGATTTCGACTCCTGGCGCCCACAGAGCCCTGTGGTTGTCTTTGGTAGAATACAGGAGGGGTTGACCATTGCCGCCTCCTGCGCAGTATGAAATTATGATGCCTTTCAGCATCGTCTTATATCGCTGCTGCCCAATATAGTACCAGCGGGGATTCGAACCGGCAACCTTCTGCTTGTGAGTCAAGCATTTCCCCGCTGCGCCACTTAAGGTGGTTCACTATCCCTACAACTGGACTAAATTTGGTTCAGATCAATTAGGCAGTTCACAAGTTAGCCCAGCTGTGCCTCAAACGTTCACTCGCCCGCCGTCTTGAATCAGAGTGGATGACCTCATCACAAACCACACTGCTGAGGTATCCCTACAACTGTGCCAGATTTGGTTCATATTGGTCCAGGCATTGGGAAGTTGAAGGTGCGCGCGCACGCACACACACACGCATGGAATGCTAGGTGATCTCATAAGCCTACTGGAAAGGCAAAAAGGGAGGGAAGGAAGGAAGGAAGAGCAAGAGCGCATCTGGGGCTTTTTCGTTTGGAAAAGAGGTGACTATGGGGAGACATGATTGAGATGTATACAATTATACATGGAGGAGAGAGAAATTTTTCTGCCTCTCTCACAACACTAGAACCAGGGGACACCCCATGAAACTGAAGGTTGGGAAATTCAGGACCGACAAGAGGAAGTACTTCTTCACACAGCACATAATTAACTTATGGAACACTCTGCCACAGGATGTGGTGATGGCCAACAGCTTGGAAGGTTTTAAAAGTGGCTTAGACAGAGCCCTGGAGGACAGGTCTATCCATGGCTACTAGTCCGGTGGCTACAGGCCACGTCCAGCCTCAAAGGCAAGACGCTCTCAATCCCAGTTGCAAGGGAGCAACAGCAGGAGAGAGGGCAAGGCCTCAGCTCTTGCCAGTGGGCTTCCCAGAGGCCTCTGGTGGGCCACTGTGGGAAACAGGATGCTGGACTAGATGGGCCCCCTTGGGCCTGGTCCAGCAGGGCTGTCCTTAAGTAAAGGGAGGGGGAAAGGGGGCAGGAACCCTCCCTAAAGTATGCCGCCGCCTGGACTTGGGCTGGTGCCATTGCTCCTCACTTCAGATCGCCATACATAGCTTGGTGACGAACCAGGCAAGTTCCCTTTTGCAGCAGCAGCAGCAGCGACAATGGCCCTCTGCTCCCAGCGGCCAGCGCCCGAGCTCCAGAGAGACCCAGCGGCACAGCAGGCCTGTGCTCCCGTGTCTAGGGGGTCAGACACTGGGTGCCCACCCATGACCTGGGTCGCCAGAAGACATGCCCACCTAGGCTTACCTGGCTGGGTGGCGGGGAAGTGACTATGGATCGTGTAGCCAGGCTGTTGCTGAGACAGGTACTGCATGGTTGGGAACGCAGAAGGCCCTGCAAGGGAATCGAGGACACAGACAGAGCAAGCGGTGAGACGGAGGAGCAGCCCCAGCGTCGCCTTCAGAGACGTCCCGCCGTCAGTCTCTCGCGGCATCTCCAAGCCGGGTGGGCAGAGGCCCGGCCTGAACCCCGGAGAGACGCTGCCAGCCAGTGCTGGGTGGGCCAAGGGTCTAACTCAGAAGAAAACACAGCTCCACAGGCTCATATGGTTATTCTCTCCTGGAGGGGGGTGAGGAGGATTTGGCTTGGCCTTCTGGCCCGGCAGAGTGACACCCAAACCCCCACCCCTCGCGGGCACCCTCACCTCTGATCGACTGGCTGCTGCTGTAGCTGACCGGCACCGTGTGTTGGCTCTGGCTGACGGCGTAGGGGCCATGCCCAGGCTGGCTGCCTTGGTACTGCCCGTGCTCAGCGGTGCTGGCGGGAAAGGCTGACTGGGCGGCAAAGTGTCGGGTCTGCGGACAGAAAACGAAGCGGGCATTTCCACACGGATCGCTGAAGAGAAGTCTCTTCGCTTTCCCCTCTGTGTTTCTTGCCCAGGTACAAGCCCAACTGAGACCCCCTCGGACACAGGGCTTCACCGTCCGCCATTTTGAAGCGGAAGCCATTTTGCATGGGGGACGTGACAAAATTCCAGGCAGGGAACATAGGAAGCTGCCATAGACTGAGTCAGACCCTTGGTCCATCTAGCTCAGTGTTGTCTTCCCAGACTGGCAGCGGCTTCTCCAAGGCTGCAGGCTCAGCCCCATCTCAGAGATGCTGCCAGGGAGGGAACTTGGGACCTTCTGCTCTTCCCAGAGCGGCTCCATTATCCCCTGCTGAGGGGAATCTCTTCCAGTGCTGCTCACACGTCTAGTCTCCCTTTCATATGCAACCAGGGCAGACCCTGCTTAGCTAAGGGGACACATCATGCTTGCTACCACAAGACCAGGTCTCCTATGAATGTTACTACCTGTGTGGCGGGGAGAGGACCGAAGCTCTTCCCCCAACTAGGATTTTACTGTAGCTTTCATCCAGTTCACAAAAGAAAATGGTTTAAAACTCCTGTTCCTTGAGGACTCTCTTTGGGCCTATGGCAGGACGTGCTTGAATCCTTCCTAGGTTAGGGAAGAGACCACGAAGAATATAGCCTAGACTGCCATCACAGATCTCTGGGTTGCTGTCATTATCAGTCATTAAGGCTGTCATTCAATTAAAGAACTCTTGGATCGACTGATTATCCATAGAGACCCTTGCAGCCAATCAAGTCTGCATATGTTAAAACACAATTATTCTGCAGCAAAAGGTTGTTCTTTTTGGGTGATGCATGTACACTTTGGAGCGTGGACTCTCAGCCGTGGGTCGCCCAGGTGGTGGTGGGCTACAACTCCCATCATCCCCTCTACAATGGCTTTTGGTCACTGTGGCTGGGGATGATGGGAATTGTAGTCCACCACTACCTGGGGTCCCAAGGTTGAGCAACTCTGCATTAAGGCAGTGAGCCTGGGAAAGGATAAGGAGAACCAGATTCCTGAGCCCTCCTTGGAGGAAGAGAGGGATCCCAACATAATGTCGCAACAGGCTTCCCCTCCTCCAACTAAAAGGTGGAATTCCTTCTCCTCCAACTAAAAGGTGGAATTCCCTCTCAGAGGTGTGGAAGAGAAGAGTGAAGGTCATCTGCTATCGGCAGCTCTTATAAACCCTTGCATTTAAAACAAGAGCTCATTAATTGCCCCTATTCCTGCATGGCTTCCCTCCACGGGCTGTTGCTGGTGTCTACGTTTCTTTTTAGATTGTGTGC
The DNA here is from genome assembly GCF_027244095.1 of Hemicordylus capensis. Lineage (NCBI taxonomy): Eukaryota > Metazoa > Chordata > Lepidosauria > Squamata > Cordylidae > Hemicordylus > Hemicordylus capensis. Next base: position 2,431,845 of record NC_069662.1, on the reverse strand, counting down.
CCTCTTATTTTATTTATTGTTTATTTATTGTTAAATTTATATACTGCCTTTCATTAAAAACAATCACAAGGCAGTTTTAAAAACAATCACAATTCCCTCTTAGGACAGGGAATTTGTTTGTTTATTATTTTCCATGTAAACCGCTTTGAGAACTTTGTTGGAAAGCGGTAGATAAATATCTGTAGCCGTAGTAGTAACGGAGACCACTTTTCAGCAGATCAAAAGGTGTTTTAATCCATTAATCTACCCAAGAAAGCATTGCAACCCTGTTAACAACCATCCTTACTCATGCTACTGTGAGCTGGGTTGCATGGAGACATGCAGAAGTCTGAGGCTGAGCGGGGATTCGAACCTGTGCCTGGCGTCCAGCTCCAATGTTCTTCTTGGATGCATCATTCTTGCCCCAGATGTTATACATGTGCGCATCAGACACTTCCGGTTACTTCCAGTCCGAGGAGGCATGGGTTGCAAGCTGCCCCACTGGACCAGTTTAAAAGGCAGCGCTGGTGGGGGAAATGTGGCAGGAGGGGTAAGAGCCCCCTCCCCCATCCTTAAATATATCCCCTCCACCTTCGAACCGGCAGAACTGCCAGACAGTCAAACCAGTTTGGAGGTCCATAAGGGGCTTCCGAACCGGTTCCGTGCACATCCCTAGTGCAGGCTCTGATTTTTAACATACTGCACTACTAAGGATATTCACCTATTGCTTTTCAGCAAAAAAGCTCTCAAAGAGTTTTACATAACAAAAGGGAAATGGCTCCCTGTCCCAAAGGTCTCACAATCTGTACAGAAAGACAATGGGGACACTCGCTCCCTCCCTGCTAAATATGAGAGTATCACCACTTTAAAAAGGTGCCTCTTTGCCGAGTGCACAGAATTTAGCTATCACTATTCTTCAGATACTCTAGAAGATTATTCCCTACTTGCAAGAACCTCTAGCACGGGAAGATGAAGTTAGATCAGCACTCTGGTCATTACCAAGTCGGAAGGCTACAGGAACGGATGGAATAGCTACAGAAATATGGCAGGCAACAGAAGAAGAATCAGTCAAGGCTCTAACCAAACCATGCCAGCAAATTTGGAGAACGACACAGTGGCCAACAGTGGAAGAGCTCAGCTTACATAGCCATACCAAAGAAAGGAGACTTAACAGATTGCTCAAACCATCACACAATATCCTTAATTTCACATGCTAGCAAAATAATGCTCAGGCTCATCCAACACAGATTAGAGCCCTACGTGGAAAGGGAAATGCCGGATGTTCAAGGTGGTTTCAGAAAAGGCCGAGGAACAAGAGACATCATTGCTGATGCATGCTGGATAATTGAGAAAGCTAAAGAATACCAAAAAGAGGTCAATATGTGCTTTATTGACTACAGAAAAGCCTTCGATTGTGTCGACCTTGTCAAGTTGTGGAATATCGTTAGGAAAATGGGCACCCCAGAACACCTCATTGTTCTCATGAGAAACCTACACACAGGACAGGAAGCCACAGTCCAGACGGGACATGGTGAAACAGACTGGTTCCAGATTGGCAAAGGAGTAAGACAAGGCTGTCTACTTTCTCCTTCTTTATTCAACTGATATGCTGAACATATACTGAGAGAAGCTGGATGGGAAGAAGATGAGTGTGGTTTTAAAGTTGGAGGAAGAAACATCAATAACCTGCGCTACGCTGATGACACCACTCTGCTAGCTGAGAATGCTGATGATCTACAAGCTCTAGTAATGAAAGTCAAGCAGCACAGTGAAAAAACGGGACTACAACTAAATGTCAAGAAGACTAAACTAATAACAGGTACAGCAACTAGCCTCAGCATTTAAATGAAGAGATTAAAGTGGTGGATAGCTTCTGTCTTTTAGGATTGACCATCAACAGTAAAGGATCCAGCAGTCAAGAAATACACCACAGACTAGCACTTGGTAGGGTTGCAATGAAGGCCTTGGAAAGGATATTTAGATGCCGTGGCGTGTCTACTCCTACAAATATTAGAATCATTCGGACAAGGGTTTTTCCCGTGACACTCTATGGATGCGAAAGCTGAACTTTGAAGAAGCAAGATAGAAAAAGTATTGACACTTTTGAACTTTGGTGCTGGAGAAGACTTTTGAGGAGACCATGGACAGCCAGGAAAACCAATAAATGGATCCTAGAACAAATCCACCCAGAACTTTCACTCGAGGTGCAAATGACGAGGCTCAAACTAGCATACTTTGGACACATTATGTGAAGACCCAGCTCCCTTGAGAAGTCCATAATGCTGGGGAAAGTGGAAGGCAAGAGAAGAAGAGGACGAACAGTAGCACTAGGTGGATGGACTCGATGACGACAGCCATGAATGCACCACGGAGAGACCTTCAAGGCCAAATGGGAGACAGAACCGCCTGGAGAGAATCTACCTCTGTGGTCGCTAAGAGTCAACACCAACTTGATGGCACTTAATAGTTCAATCAGTTCTTCAGTTTATCTCTGCCTCCATTTTACTCTTTTGATCCCCTTGTGCCAAGTTTTAAAATTGTGTGCCCATGGGGCAAGGAACAGTCTTTTCATTCTTTGTCATGCACTCAAATGGCACTATATAAATAAAGCGATTCATAAATGCCTGGGGTTAGAGCTGCATATTGGAGGTCACCTGAAGTTTCACAGTAAGATGAGTTTGGGGGGGAAATCTAAAGAAATATTTAAACAAAATACTATACAATGCTTTAAAAAAAGATAAAGCTGCTATTTATTATTATTATTATTTCTTATTTACACAGTCAGGCAGGTGTTATTGACTGGTTTGTTTTATCCAGACATCGAGTCATTCTCAAGGACCTGGGATGTGTGAGTTTTATTATCAATATTGTTCTTGTTGTTATTATAGATATCGCAGCAGAATATAGGCTGTTCCCAGTAAAGTTGCTTTTTGTAATTGGATAATGGTGATTTCTGTGCCCCCTATGGGCCACAGAATAATTATTAATTAATTAATTAATTAATTAAAACAACAGCTTTGATCTCTCTCCATCTTTTCCGCCATGATTAGGGGTACTTACTGTGATTACTGGGGGCCCAAACATCTGCTTGGCTCGGTCTGCAGAAATCAGGGTCCCAGCCCGGTTATGTCCCCCGGGGCTCCCTGCAGAGAAAGGGTTGAGAACCCCTGGCTTAGATGGGCTTCAAGACCAGGCATCTACAAATCCACTTGCCAGAGGTGAGTACCACCAGCCCTCTGCCTGTGTGCCAGGAAAGGATCCGAGGGGAAAAAGGGAATTGGTGTTGACCACATAGGAAGCTGCCTTCTACCGAGTCAGACCCTTGGTCCATCTAGCTCAGTAGTGTCTACCCAGACTGGCAGCAGCTTCTCTGTGGTGGCAGGCAGGAGTCTCTCAGCCTTATCTGGAGATGCTGCCAGGGAGGGTACCTGGAACCAAGATACTCTTCCCAGAGCGGCCCCATCCCGAGGGGAATCTCTTACAGTCCTCACACATGTAGTGTCCCATTCAACTGCAAACCTTGGCAGACCCTGCTTAACAAAGGGGACAATTCATGTTTGCTACCACCTAATGGCAAAGCAGGAAAATGACTTGACTAGCAAGCCAGAGGTTGCTGGTTCAAATCCCCGCTGGTGTGTTTCCAAGACTATGGGAAACTCCTATATCGGGCAGCAGAAATATAGGAAGATGGTGAAAGGCATCATCTCATACTGCGCGGGAGGAGGCAATGGTCAACCCCTCCTGTCCTCTACCAAAGACTAAAATTTTAAATTTTAATGTGTGTTTTTATCTACAATGATTTTTATCTTTTTATGAATTTTAAATGTTTTATATTATGTTTCCATTCGGTACACCACCTAGAGATTTCTATACTAGGCAGTACACTAATTAATTAATTAATTAAAGACAACCACAGGGCTCTGTGGTTGCCAGGGATCAACACCGACTTGACGGCACACTTGACTGGACTTGACTGACCACAGGACTAGCTCTCCTCCCTGCAGACAATGGCTGGCCAGCAAGCTAGGTTTGTGGATCCCTTTTCAAGACCATTTAGTGGAATCTTAAGGTCACGGCCAGCCTTCTAATCTGGCAATACGGGTCAAGAAGGAGAGATGCCGTGTGCCCCCCACACGGGGGGCGGGGGTAGAGAGTCCTGCTGACCCCCGTCTGTCTCTCTAGGATTCTGGGTTGTACAGCAAGGAGTGCTTGAACTCCCCAGGAAAGATCTCCCTGCTCACTTGGAGCAGAGCACCCCAAATGCTGCCCCAAGATGCCCCCTTCCCCACTAGTGGAAAGACACCTTCAGCGTATGCCCAGTTCGCTCCGGCTAAGCCAGCCCCTGCCCCCACAAGAACACACACCTTGCATGTTGAGGATGGGAGTGCCTGCATGGAGGGCCATGCCCTGCTGGTAGGCGGCGGCTGTCAGAGTCGTCATGTCGCTGCGGAGACAACAAGGAAAGGTGCGCGCCCCAGTTAAGACCCCTCCTGCCACCGAGAATCAACCCCAGGCCCATCGTATATGGGAGGCTGCTGTTGACTGAGTCAGACCCTTGGTCCATCCAGCTCAGTATTGTCTATCTAGATTGGCAGTAGCTTGCAAGGTTGCAGGCAGAGGTCTCTCCCGGCCCTATCTGGAGATGCTTCCAGGGAGGGAACTGGGAACCTTCTTCACGCAAGCCTGCAGGTGCTCTTCCCAGAGCAGCCCTATTGTCCCCTGAGGGGGATATCTTACAGTGCTGACACATGGAGTCTCCCATTCAAATGCAAACCAGGGTGGACCCTGCTTAGCACAGGGGACAATTCATGCTTGCTTCCACAAGACCAGCTCTCCTTCCTAAATAATATAATCCAAGACAACTTAGGAACAGAGGAAGCTGCCTTCTACCGAGTCAGACCCTTGGTCCATCCAGCTCAGTATTGTCTACACACAGACTGGCAGCGGCTTCTCCAAGGTTGCAGGCAGGAATCTCTCTCAGCCCTATCTTGGAAATGCTGCCGGTGGCACTTGGAACCTTCTGCATGCAAGCAGGCAGGTGCTCTTCCCCTGGCTATGGCCCCATCCCCTGAGGGGAAGATCTTACAGTGCTCACATGTAGTCTCCCATTCAAATGCAAACCAGGGAGGACCCTGCTTAGCAGAGGAGACAGTTCATGCTTGCTGACCATTATATGTCATCAGGTCTCCTTTCCCTGTCTCTTACAGACCATCATGCTGGAATCATGTCATCATGCGCTCCTGGGCAAAACCACGTCATCTGCATCCAGATCAGTCTTTATTCTTTCTAAGCTAAAAGGACCAAACCCCTCCAGCCTTTCCTGGAAGGGAAGGTGCTTCTTCCCCCCTTTCAGCTGCTTCCCTCTTTGCCTTCTCCAGTGGTACTTCAGCCTTTTCCGAGATGCAGAGTTGTCTAAAGGCCAGGTGCCTTGCAGGTCAACACATGGGCGCAGTACCAGGGCAATTGCCTTTTGTTTCCAAAGCCTTTCCTAAAGATTCCTAAATGCCCATCGGAAGCTGCTTTACACTGAATCAGACATCAGTCCATCCAGCTCAGGACTGTCTACCCTGACTGGCAGCAGCTTCTCCAAGGCTGCAGGCAGGAGCCTCTCCCAGCCCTACCTGGAGATGCTGCCAGGGAGGGAACCTGTTATGCAAGCAGGCAGATGCTCTGAGCTACAGCCCCAGCCCCTAAAGGCAGGCCTGCTCAACTTAGGGCCCCACCCCCCGCCCTGGCTGTTTTTGGACTACAGCTCCCATAATCCCCAGCCACAGTGGCCAACAGCCAGGGATTATGGGGACTGTAGGCCAACATCTGCAGGAGGGCAAAAGTTGAGCAGCCCTGCCTAAAGGGAGTATCTTACAGCACTCAGAGGTAGCCTCCTATCCAAATGCAAAAAAGGTGGACCCTGCTAAGATGCAGAGACAATTTATGTGTGCTACCACAAGAAGAGCTCTCCTCCCTAATTTCACACACACACACACCATCGAAACAGACCGCGACCACTGCAGCAACAAAGCACCTGCTTAAATAAGCACCTCTTGATTGCTCTGTGAGAAGCAACCAGCAACGGAGCCAGGGGGCTCTCTCTCCTAGGAGCGTGCAGGCCACGACAGTAAAGGGGAGGAGAGCTGGCCTTGTGGAAGCAGGCAAGAATTGTCGTCTTTCCTAAGCAGGGTCTGCCCTGGTTTGCATTTGAACGGGAGACCACACGAGAGCTCTGTAAGATATTCTCCTCAGGGGACAATGGGGCTGCTCTGGGAAGAGCACCTGCAGGCTTGCATGCAGAAGGTTCTAAGTTGCCTCCTTGGCATTCTTCTCTCTCTCTCACAACACTAGAACCAGGGGTCATCCCATGAAAGTGATGGCCAGGAAATTCAGGACCGTGAAAAAGGAAGTACTTTTTCACATAGCACTTAATTGACCTACTATGGACTCCTCTGCCATGAGACATGGTGATGGCCACGAGCTTGGATGGCTTTAAAAGGGGCTTGGACAAATTCATGGAGGACAGGTGTATCCATGGCTACTAGTCTGGTGGCTACAGGCCACCTCCAGCCCCAGAGGCAAGATGCCTCTGAATCCCAGTGGCAGGGGAGCAGCAGCAGGAGAGAGGGCATGCCCACAGCTTCACCTCTTGCCTGTGGACTTCTCGGGAGGCATCTGGTGGGCCACTGTAGGAAATCGGATGCTGGACTAGATGGGCTTCCTTGGGCCTGATCCAGTAGTGCTGGATCTTATATTCTTATGCATCTCCAGTTAGGGCTGGGAGAGACACTCCTGTCTGTAACCTTGGAGAAGCTGCTGCCAGTCAGGGTAGACAGTTCTGAGCTACATGGACCCCTGATAGGACTCAGTAGAAAGCAGCTTCCGATGTTTCTAAAACCTCAGAAGTAGTGATGTGAATACATCAGTAGGGTGGGTTGATATGGAAGGAGGTACTTCTTCAGTAGACCCCTAAACCATGAGACGCCAGATCTGGCCCTGGGGGCAGCGACATCAAGTTTCGGCCTCCTGCTGTCTCCGCACCCCACGAAGGAGGCAACCCAGCCTCCCTGCCCCCTCCCCACTCACTGACCTTTGCTCTTTGCGACGGCGTTTCTCTTCCTCGTGAAGCACCTTTTTCAGTTGTAGGAAAAGCTGGTGCTTCTCTTCCTGCAGGGCTGAAAGCTTTTCTTGCAGCTTCAGGATCTGGGGATGGAGAGCAAGAGGGGGAGTGTGGGCGAGTGTGGTGGGCCTCCCAAGGGGGATATGAAACATGGGAGGGGGGATTCTGACCCCCCGCCACACACCTGCTCCCGGGTCTCCTCCAGGGACATGCGCTCCTCCATCTCCTTCTTCCGCCGCCGTTCCTGCTCCTCCCTCATCTTCTGTTCCATCATCTTGTCCACTTCCTCTTCCTCTGCAGGACGGAGACAGCAGGTGGGAGAGGTATTTATTTCACACACACACACACACACACACGCACACACACACACACACAGAGTATGCCACCCACCCTAGCATGGCTCCGCACATTTTACAGCAAAAATGCAACCCGTTTAAAATGCAGCATAAAACCCAAAATAAATAAGTAGTTAAAAGGTGAACATAAAAACTCCTTTCAGAACCATTTAAAACCCATCATATATTATTAAAAGCCAGGCTTAAAAGATGGATCTTTATGGCTCTCTTGAAGGCCTCCAAAGATGAGAAGCCCACAGGGAGTGTGTTCCCCAACCCAGGGGTGACAGCCGAGAAGGCCCGATCCCAGATTCTCATCAGGTGGACCCCTCCTGATGAACTCAATGAACGACGGGGATCTTGTGGGGAAGGCGCTCTCTCGGGTAAGCCGGACCTAAGCCGTTCAGAGCTTTAAGCAGCATTTTATCATTTGCCCGGCAGCCAGGGCCACTGTTAAGAACCAGAGAAGGGGGTGCTACTCCTAGGAAGGCTGAATTCAGCTCAACGCCAAAGGAGCTGAGTTTCGTGACTCAAGGGGTACGGTGGCCTGATGGAGAAGATTCTGGGTTCAATCTCTGGCATTTCCAGAAAACCTCTCTCTGCCTGGGATTTTGGGAAGCTGTTTGGGAGGGGGCCACGGCTCAGGGGCAGCCCAATTCAGACCACTACGCCTAGGGATGCTGGGAGACGTAGTCCAACAACAGCTGCAGGGCAAAGTTGTGCATGCCGGGCTTAAAGGTTCTCAGGGGGCAATAGAAAGACCTACAAGTTGGAGATTCCAGAGAACAGGCAATATGGGACTAGACAAACAGGGCTCAGCATAACACAGCTTCGCACGTTCACACACTGGCCTAGAAATTTGCATGCAGGAAGGCAAGCAGGAATCTCACGGCTACACAGACTTTGGAATCTCTGTAGCCAGAATCCTTTGGTGGTGAAACAACTTGGACCTGGGCATCTTGGCCAATAGCATAATTTCGATAGGATATTAGAACTGATCATTGTGGAATTGATGGGTGTTGTGTTTCGAGCTCATTTAATGTGTTGTGTATTTAACTGATATAATCCAAATCTACCCAGAGATGAAAGTTTGGGGCGGTGTACCTCAATGACATGAAATTCCTAGACCACAAAAGATAGAAACATTCTGTTTTGCAGAGAGGTTCCAGACCTCATACACATTACCAGAAAGGGGGGCGGGTAGGGAGAAAGAGAAGAAACAACAGAAAAATTCATTAAATTATCAGAAAATGTGGGGAAACTCTCCCACCGGGAAAGCACCAGAAATGTGTTCCCTCTAAGGTGTGCACGTGTGCGCATGCTCACACGGTTTTTGATGTTCACTCAGTTAATTTTAGATCATGCTCAGGTTGAATCAGGAAAGCCCCGCTCTGAATGCACACGTGCACACACACTGCCTTGAGACTGCCGCCCAGAACAAAACTCATTCCTCCCACAGATGAAAAAAATTAGAGAGAACACTGCTTCCGACAAACTTTGGCAGTTTTCTTGGGTACTTCTAGAGGCAAGAAGTCCAAACTTTCACAGAATGATGAAAAACAAGCAAGATATATTAAGAACATAAGAACAGTCCTGCTGGATCAGGCCCAAGGAAGCCCATCTAGTCCAGAATCCTGTTTCACATAGTGGCCCACCAGTCGCCACTGGAAGCCTACAGGCAGGAGTTGAGGGCATTCATTTATTTTATTGTATTTCTATAACCCCCTAGTATAGAAATCTCTCCCTCTCTCCTGCTGTTACTCCAGTGCAACTGGTACTCAGAGACATCCTGCCTTTGAGGCTGGAGGTGGCCTATAGCCCTCCGACTAGTAGCCGATGATAGACCTCTCCTCCATGAAGTGATCCAAACCCCTCTTCAAGCCATTAAAACTAGTAGCCAACACCACATTGTGTGGCAGAGAATTCCACAAGTTGATTATGCGTTGTGTGAAAAAGTACTTCTATTGGTTGGTCCTAGATTTCCCGGCAATCAATTTCATGGGATGACCCCCTTTTTAGTGTTATGGGAGAGGGAGAAGAATTTCTCTCTATCCACTTTCTCCACACCATGCATGATTTTATAGACCTCGATCATGTCTCCCCGCAGTTGTCTTTTTTTCCAAACTAAAAGGCCCCAAGTGTTGTAGCCTTGCCTCATAAGAAAGGTGCTCTAGGCCCCTGATCATCCTGGTTGCCCTCTTCTGCACTTTCTCCAGTTCTACAATATTGTTTCAGTCGACTGGATTTCTATCTGTGTCAGATTTCCACAAAACTTGCTTAAGAAACAGAATCTTTGTTTGTCTGTCTCATTCAATAATTTGTCTTCTTAGGGGGTTCTTGGCAGCAACATGATTACATACTCCAAACAAAGGAGAGATTCCTGCCTGTAACTGCTGCTGCCAGTCGACAAGCCTGAGCTAGATGGACCAAGGGTCTGACCCAGTAGAAGGCCGCTTCCTGTGTTCCTTTGTCACCAACTAGCAAAGAGTGACGGGCAGGCGCATGGTCATGTCGTGGTACAGAAGGAGTGCTTGCAGCCGGCAAGCCTGTTTTCCTCGTATTCCATATCCAGCCAGGGGCCTGCTTGGCATTTGGGGGGTGTCTTTCATGGGAGAGGAGATCTCAGCCCATGAGATTACGCCAAGACACACAAGTGCACAACTGTGGTCCTCTGGCTTTTGTTGGACTACAGTTCCCATCATCCTTCCTGACTACTGGCCACTATGCTTGCTGAGGATGGCGTTATCGTCCAATCACAGCGGAAGAGTCCAAGTTGTGCATTCCTGCATTGGGCAAGGATGGGCCGACTTCAGGCCTGTAGGGTCTACTTTTGGTGGTGGTGTGGTGTGGTGTGTGTGTGTGTGTGTACACTCAAGTGCCATTTCACTGATGGGGAAGACTGAGGCCCACAGACTTGCCCACGAGCGTCCCAGCAGTTTGCTGTCAGGAGGTGGAACAAAAGCACACCTAAGCAAACACTCCAGGGCCCTCCCACAACATTGCTTTGCTTCAGCAGCCTTTTTAGAGTTTTATTTTGATTGCTGTTCTCACTGGGGCTGAGAGATGATGGGAGTTGTAGTCCCAGAGCATCTAGGAAGCCAAGCTTGGAGGACCCTGGAGAACGCACCTCTGAACACCGTGGGGTTTACTTCTCAGCAAATATGCAGCCGGTAAATATGCCCTATGCTCAGAGAAGGAACCCCCGCTGCGTTCGAGGGGGCTTTCTCCAGGGGCCATCAGTGGGGGGTGGGAAGGGCTGGGCTGTGCATGCGCGCATTTCCCCGGAGGACACAGGGGAAGACGCCTCTCCTTGCAGGCAGGTCCCTGCCCGCGGGGAGCCTCCAAGGCAAAGCCCCGCAGCCGCCTCTTTCTGGGGCGCCGGGGAGAGAGCAGAAGTCCCAAGAGGGACCCCAGCGCGGGGGCGGGAGGCAAGCCTCCGCCCCCCCGCCCCCGCCAGCAATGGCTCGCCTCCCCATCTCTCTCCCAGAAACCGAGCATGTGGGACGCAGCAGCACGCCCCCCGCCCCCTGCACTTTGCCCCGGCGGCGCCCGCCACCCGGGCTCGCATGCAGACGGGGGTCGCGGGCTGCAGCCGGGGTGGGGTGGGGTGGGGTGGGGTGGGGGGCTCACCCTGCCGCTTCCTCTCGCGCTCCACCATGACGTGGCGGTGCAAGGCGCGGGCCATGGCCGAGCTCAGCTTCGGGCGCTCCAGCAAGGCCGGCATCTCCCCGGCTCGGCTCGCCCCGAAGGCAGGCAGCAGCGAGACCGGCCCGCAGAGCAGCGCGGGCGGCGGCGGCGGCGGGGCCGGGGGGGCCGGAGGCGGCAGCAGCGCGGAGGGGACGCGCGACACCCCCGCCGTCTTCGGCGCCTTCCTCTTCCGGGTGGCGGCGGCGCTGGCGGGGGGTGGTGCTGGTGCCGCCCCCAGGAGGAGGAGGAGGGAGGGACCCAGGCGTCCGGGGAGGGGAGGGGGGACCCAGCAGCAGCAGCCCCTGAGAAAGGGGGGAGGGCAGCAAGCAGCCCCCCCCCCGGATAGGAGCAAAGCCTGGAGGGGGGGAAGGAGCGAGGAGACACACGCGCGCACACAGCGGGGGGTGGGGAGCCACCGGCAAGTGTCAACAGGGCTGCCACGTGGGGGGAGGCGGAGGAGGGGGAGGAGGAGGCGGCGGCGCGGAGCTGCCCTCGATGGCCGGGGAGCAGAGCTAGGCTGGGCCCTGGGAGGCGGGCAATGTCCCGAGTGCCAGAGATGCTGCTGCTTGCTGCTGCTGGGCCGTCCTCGGAACTGCCGGCCTCATGCAGGGGCAGCGCAGCGGGCGCCGGGCTCTCCCGCTCTGCTGCTGCTGCTGCTGCCGCCCATCCTCCGGCGCCCTCCCGGGGAGAGCGAGCCGGGCCCGCCGCTGCTTGCGAAGACAGAGATGGTGGGCTGCCTGGGGTGCCAACAAGCTTCTCTGCCCACGTTCCTCCCCGCGGGCTCTTGGGGGGAGCTGGGCAGCCGCGGGGTAAGGGGGCCGGTTCATGGTGGGTGTGTGGACTGGGAACTGGTTGAGGGGCCGGGGGGTTGGGTAGGGAGAGCCTTCGCGGGGGCGGGGGGGGCGGAGTAAGAAGTGGGGCCTCCCCGGGGCCAGTACTGGGACCGGTGCATTTTCATCTATTTCTACATGAGCTAGAAGTCGGGGGGGGGGGGGGGTCAGCAGCAAGGTGGCCACATTTGCCCTGTGAATGAAACTGTTCCGGAGTCCTGGCTAAACCCTCAACTCGGGCCTTGGGGCTAAGGGGCGGAATCAGCACCATTAATAGGACCCTCCGTTACAGTATCCATGTGTGCAAAGTTTTGGTCTGGAAATGAGGAGAAGCCAGGAATATGGAACAACCAGATTTATTTAGGGATAGTCGGGGTACAGGAAGGGAAAAGGATTGATTGGGCAGGGTGGAGGGGCAAGAACATCTTAACTAACAGTATTAACTAGAGTCTCCTGTAGAGGCATTTGAGCTTAAGGTCCAAACTGACAATTAAATCAGCTTGAGACTTTACTTCAGAAAGGACCGAGATGTAGACGGGATCAAGGAGATTTAAAAGGGATAGGCAGTTAAGAAGTGTAAAGTGATTGTATTTTGTTTTATTGTGTTTTCGCATTGTTTATTGATTGTTGCATTGGACATATTTGTTGCTTCTATTTTTGCTGGCCAGTGGCTGTAATAAAATTGATGATGATGATGATGATGATGATGATGGATAGGCAGTTAGTATTACCAGTCCTGATCCGTTGGTGCATTGGAGGCACTTGCAGATTGGAGGGCACAGGTAGCTGTCCCTGCAGGGACAAAGCAGAAAGGCCGGGGTGGGGAGGGCAAGTGCCACAGAGTTGCCAACTGCCAGCTAGGGAACAAGGATAGGTCCAGAGTCCTTCTTCAAGTTCTGTGTTGTGGATAGGTCCAAGGCCCCCCCCCCTCCTTTTTTCCCTCCTGCCCATATGCTTGGGACAGGAGTGCAAATAGGCAACATAATGCCCTGGGGCAATGCACAAGCCAAGTGCCTTGACTGCAGGGGCTGAAACACACGCAAAGAAGTTCATGTTTGCATGAACCAATCAAGTAGGTGTGATCTGTAAGAAACAAAAGGAGTGGCTGGTGGAGAGGTGTGTGCAGGATACAGGATGGGTGAACTCAAAATCTTTATCAGAGACCAGATGTCTCTTCTTGGGAGGGAGGGAGGGGTTTTCTTTTGCTATTAAGGATCCTACTTCTGGGTCTTTGCCAGCTCGTTAATGTTGTGGTAAGAATGGCACACCCCCAGTTTCCTATCTGGGTAGTTGAAAGAGCAAGGCTAATCCCACTGTGAAGGGAGTTAGCTTTTTCTCTTGTGAAGGTCTCTTTGACCAGGGTCTACTTGCTGACTTCTTTTTGCAAGAGAGGCCAAGGGGTGTGTGTCTCTCCCTACAGTCATCTGTTATTCTGACCTTGGACAATGCAGCCCCATGTTTGCTTGTGCCAAGTGGCCAAATTGCATCATTTACCAGATGTGGGCATGTGCAGAATCCACAATCCCATGAACGCAGGTATCCAAGATGGAGGTTGCAAGCCTGCAACTTCAAATCACACAAAGGGGCATCACTTGCAGCCCCCAAACAAGCTGTTTCGGTAACAGCAAATGACACCAACCTATTTAGGGCAGTGACATCCAAAAGAGATTGTGAGGAGCTCCAAAAGGATCTCCCCAAACTGGGGGAGTGGGCAACAAAATGGCAAATGCAGTTCAATGTTAGCAAATGTAGAGCGATACATATTGGGGCCAAAAACCCAACTTCACCCATACACTGATGAATCTGAGCTGTCAGTGATTGACAAGGAGAGGGATTAGGAACATAGGAAACTGCCATATACTGAGTCAGACCATTGGTCTATCTAGCTCAGTATTGTCTTCACAGACTGGCAGCGGCTTCTCCAAGGTTGCAGGCAGGAATCAATCTCAGCCCTATCTTGGAGATGCTGCCAGGGAGGGAACTTGGAACCTTCTGCTCTTCCCAGAGCAGCTTCTTCCCCTGAGGGGAATATCTTACAGTGCTCACACATCAAGTCTCCCATTCAGATGCAACCAGGGCAGACCCTGCTTAGCTATGGGGACATGTCATGCTTGCTACCACCAGACCAGCTCTCCTCTCCCAGGGGTTGGATTCTTGGGGTTGTGGTGGTCAGCTCGTTGGAAGTGTCAACTCAATGTTTGGCAACTGTGAAACTTGATTGCCAAGGAATTTAGGACCGAAAAGAAGTATTCTTTCACACAATGTATAAATCAACTTATGGAATTCTCTGCCACAAGATGTGGTGACAGCCAACAGCCTGGCTGGCTTTAAGAGGGGTTTAGACAAATTCATGGAGGACAGGTCTATCGAAGGCTACTAGTATGAGGGCTATGGGCCACCTCCAGCCTCAGAGGCAAGATGTCTCCAAATAATAGTTGCAGGGGAGCAACAGCAGGAGAGAGGGCATATCCTCACACCGTGCCCGTGGGCTTCTTGGAGGCATCTGGTAGGGTCACTGTGTGAAGCAGGATGCTGGACTAGATGGACCTCCTTGGACCTGACCCAGCAGGACTTCTCTTATGTTCTTAGAACTGTACCCAGTACTCCAAATGTGGCCACACCATAATTGGTGTAACAGCATTATATGACTTTATTTTATTTAACCTATTTCTATGCTGCCCCAAACTTGCTTTTAAGATCATGCTAATGTCAATAGCTCACATTACACCTAGATTCAAACAATGAGTATTTTAATATTAACATTTTTATTTTCAGTCCCCTTCCTAATGATCCCTAGCATTATTATTATTATTATTATTATTATTACATTTTATTTCCCACTCTTCCTCCAAGGAGCCCAGAGCGGTGTACTACATACTTGAGTTTATTTTTCACAACAACCCTGTGAAGTAGGCTAGGCTGAGAGAGAAGTGACTGGCCCAGAGTCACCCAGCTAGTATTATGGCTGAATGGGGATTTGAACTCTGGTCTCCCCGGTCCTAGTCCAGCACTCTAACCCTTCCTAGAGAAAGTAGTTAGTCGTATAGGGCAACACACACCTCGGTGGCAGACCTGACTGTGACGCACTGGCCTGTTCACACAGTTGTTTCAATCTCAGTGTAATGTGAGTTACTGACATTAGCATGATTGTGTGAACCCATGCCAAGGCAGGAAGCTCAGATTTGTATCGGTTCAGTTCACACAATCGTGTGAATGGTGGTAGCCCTCCTTAAACTTCAGATTAAATTTATTATAGTCCAAGAGCAGAAGACAGAAAAACACAAAGTTACAGGAAATTCATGCAACTTGCATCAGTTTACACACCTTGAACTTGGATTCAAATGACTGTGTGAATGAGGCCTCTCTCTACGTGGGGTAGCCCTGGAGGAGTGCGTGGAAGCTGCAGCTGGTGCGGAAAGCAGCCAGCAGACACTGACACAGCGCGCCACGTCGATCAGGCTCCTGAACTGCTGCCAGCCTAATAATTCAGGATGCTGCTGCTGACCTTTTAAGGCCCTACATCAGGGCTGCACCACTTCAGCCCTCCTGCCGATGTCGGACTACAACTCCCATCATTCCTACTGGCCACTGTGATTGCAAATGATGGAAGTGGTAGTCCCAGAACAGCTGGAGGGTCAACATTGTGCCGCCTTGGCCTCCCGTTGCAGAGACTCACAATGAAATGTGACTCGTTCAGGTTTGGATCTCGGATACCAAAGGATTTGCTTTGCTATTGCGGCTGATAGCTGATAAGAGTCGTTTCTCTTATTAACCACCCTGAGTGTCCATATGGCTAGCAGGGCAGCATATGACTCTTGACAAGTAAACAAGGGAGACACACTCAAAACCAGTTGATTTCCGCTTTATAAACCCTTGCCAGGTGAGGGGTGGGGGGAGAAAACACACTGTACAACCTTTTAACTTTTGTTCAAGAACAAAAACCTTTAGACAGATGTAAAAAAAAAATAATGCATGTCATTTTCCATCAAATAAAGTGAAAAAGCAGCATAAATACAATTTAAAATATATATATATATATATATTTATAAACCAAGGGAGAGAGGATGGGTCTTTTGAACCCGACACCCTTTGCCCCTTAAAAAAAAAAATTCACATTTTTTTTTTGTTTGACAACCAAACACAGGTATCAATAAATAAGGGGAAGAGACAGGAAAGTTATATGGATGGGGAAAGGGAGAAAATAGGTGTTGTGGGTGTAGGGCATCTGTCCAAATGGAAGAGTAAATCAACCGAAAGTCAAGGGGAGAGAGGAAGGTGTGCTTCTTGTACGGGGCTGGGGCTGGGGAGGGTGATAATCAGAGACTTGCCTTAGGTGGGTAGAGCTAAAGAAAAGCTGGGGGCAGAGCGGGCAGGGGTCCTCAACCTTTAGCCCCCAGGTGATGCTGGATTACAACTTCCTCCGGCCATTGAGTCCAACAACAGCATCGACATCTGAGGCCTCCAGGCTGAAAGCCCTGGGATAGACATTCAAGTTGCATTTAGAGTAGTCAGAAGGGAAACGATGCATCTGTCTCTCCCCACCCACCAAAGAGCAACCTTTCAGAGGTTGACTGACCAGGTCAGTGCTGTGGCCCGGGCTGCCTTCAGTAGCCAGGCACGCCCCCGGGTGCTCCTGGGGGCAGGATTGTCCTTGCGGGGTAAACAGAGCTGGCCCAGAAGGCGGCAGAAATTGGGAGGCGTGCAGAGAAGTGGACCTCCACTGAGGACACCCCAACAGATTAAGCGGGGGGGGGGGGAGGGGGGGAATCCACACGTGGACTATGAAGTCAAGTCACTCACACGCCAAAGAGAAAAGCCCCAGGCCTACACCAGCACTCTCCCCCCAGACAGGGGCCTGGGCTGCCCTCCACAACCCCTTTCAAGGCTGACCAGTCAAGTTCCAATGTCCACGGGCCACTAATGTAGCCACCATGGCCACCCTGGGATAGGGGAAGCAGAAACACAGGATTTCTCTCCACCCCCGCCACACACCCAAAAGCTGCTCATTCCACTCAGTTCCTATGGCAATGCTGCAAGATGGGGGGGGGGAGGGATGGGGGGACATTGTCATCATACAAACCCCTGGGTGTTCCAGAAAGTCCAAAATCCAATGAAGTCCTTTTGTGGCAACTAAGCCCCCTTCCTTTTCCATCCCCCCTCCCCCCAAAATCCCCCTTCATGCTCTTAAATACAAGACTCAGCCCAACATCCCACCCCCCCAAAAACAATATCCCATTTAGCTTGTCTTGTGTCTGTGCAAAAGAAAAAAGGAGGGGGGGGAAGCAGCCGCCGTTGTCCCTGGCCAGGAGAGGGCGCCATCCTGCCCCTGCCTTGAGAGGTCTCTTCTGAGTCTCTTGTGCCCGTTGGTTGTAGCCAAAAAGCCTTCTGGACTCTCAAGATCCACCCAGTCTGTGCGTAGGAGGGCAGGTTGGGGGGGGGATCGTTTTGGCAAGAGCCTCCCCCGTTCTTCCCCCGCTGCGTTGTGGCATAGCAGCCCCTCTGCAGGAGCAGGCAGCAAGGTGGCCTCACTCCACGCGGACTAGGAGCCCGTACAGGACGGTAGCCCCTTTCTCCTTGGTGACCCACTCGATTTCGGCACTGCTGAAGCGGGGGTCCAAGGCCTCGGGGGCGGTCAGGGACTGGGGGCCCGCCTTGTAGGACCCGGGCCGCACGCACACCTGGAAGGCCACCTGGGCGGAGTGCTGCCGGTGGGACTTGGGGTCCTTGAATCTGGAAAGGGGAGGGAAGCGGGACGGAGGGTTAGAGGTGTGGAGGAGGAGACGCCTCGAAGGGGCAGCGGAGAAGGCAGGCTTCAGCATCTCCCACCCCGGGAGAGAAACCCCACAACCCACAGAGAGAGAGACCCACTTCCTCCCCCCACCCCCTGCGGGCTCCCCCCCCCCGACTCCGGCCCCCCACCTCGTCAAGGCTCCCACACCCCTTCCCGGGATACGCACTGCACTTTGGTGGCAAAAGACTCCAGCCCGGCGTAGCGCAGCGTGGGGGACAGCAGGACGCGCTGGAGCTCTTCCCGGCCCTGCGAACTGTTCTCCTCGGCCTCGTGGTAAACCCCGCCGCCGCCGCCACCGCCGCTGCCTCCCCCACCGCCCTGCGGGTCTGCCTTGACCGGGCGGCAGCTCAAGATGGACGCGCTTCCTGAAAAGGGAGGGCAGGGAGAACGGCAACGGGGCATCAGGCCTGACGGGTTCCCCGCAACACAGGGGAGGGAGGGAGGGACCAGTGCTAGCCCCCTCCTGGGCAGGGGTGAGAGGGTGGTCTCTAGCTTCACTCCAAGGTGCTGGCTGCCGCCTTTAAAGCAGGGGCTCACTACCTTGGCTCCCCAGAGGCTGCCGGGCTTCAACTCCCACCGTGGCTGGGGACGGGGGGAGTTGGAGTCCAACCACCGCAGGAGAACCCCGGTGGTTCAAAGCCTTACGTGGGCTGGGCCCAGGGGAAAGCGGGGCGGAGGCCTTGGCCAGGTTCACGTCAGCAGTGGGATCGCCGGAACACTGGACGCTGCCTTACACCGAGTCAGACCCTGGGTCCAGCTCGCTGCGCATGGTCTACCCTGCCGGGCAGCGGCTCTCCCAGGCTGCAGGCAGGAGTCTCTCCCAGCCCGAGCTGGAGATGCCGCCAGGGACGGAGGAACTGGGGCCTTCCTGCATGGAAGAGCCCTAGCCCCTTGGGGTCGAGAAACCCTCTTTTTATTCTCTCTCGCTGTAAAAGGCTTTCAGACCTTTGTGTCGAAACGTGGGAAATCAACAATGAGCGCAGAAGTGAGAGAAGCCAGCAGCTGAAGATGCCACATGTCGAAAAGCGGCATGGGAGGTACAATGCCACCCCATGGACTTTGCAAAAAATGGAGTGCCAGCGGACCGGGGTGGGGGGGGGGAGCGGCGGGAGGGGTTAAGTGCACCCCCCCACCCTTAAAATGGCTGGCCTTGAACTTTGAGCCAGCACAGCGTTCGAACCGGTTTGGAGGCCTTTAGAATGGCCTCCAAGCCGGTTCACGCACATCCCAGCACAACCCATCTAGAAGGGAGACCCTCCCACGCTGGGGGAGAAAGCAAGAGGAGGGGGCGTATTCCTTGGCATCAATCGTTTCCGTCACAGACCCCAAGACCGCTTGGCACAGAAGTCGGGCTTTTCTGCAGGGGTGTGGCCAGCCTGGAGGAGGGACAGAAAGTGACGATGGGCCCCCTCCCCACCTCCGCCAGAGGGAGAGCCAAGAGCAAGCAAGCGGCCACCCAGCCGAGGGGTTCCCTCCCGGCCCCCAGGCCATTTGTCCCCCCCTTCTTCCACTGCAGCAGTGATGCCCTTGCTTCTCTGCCCTGCCGGGGGCAGCAGTGAAGGCCCCCCCCCTTACCTGGCACTAGCTCTCCTTGATCCAGCATGCGGCGTACGGCCCCAACGCTCGTTCCGTGGTAGGCCATGTGCCACTTCTTGGAGGTGCTGGCGACTTCCAGCTGTGGGTTGACTCTGGAAGGGGAGTGGGGGGGGGAGAGCAGGAGTGGCATCCTGGGGGCCCACCAGTCACTTGCTAGGCACCCCTCAGAGCAGTCTGGCTGGATCAGGCTAAAGGTCTATCGAGGGGATTCCCGACCTTGGCCCAGGGGGCGATGGGAATTGTAGTCTGTAGCCTCTTGGGAACCTCCTACTCTTCTCACACCCAGCCTCCCCCCTCCCACAGCGGCCAACCAGATGGCCGCAGTGGGCCGGCCACGAGCTCTCCCCCCTCTGGAGCCAGAAATGCCTCCTCCCAGCAGGGCTCTTTCCGCTGCCAAGCCGCTTCCTCACACCAAATACCTGAGGTTGAAGCGGCACCATCCGAAAGGCAGGGCGTAGTCCCTGGGGGGCTCCCCACGCTTGTAGTAGGCCTCGTCACCCCGGAGCTTGTGGCACGACTCGCAGTAGCAGAGGCTGAACTTGGGGTCTTCCACAAAATAATCATCTGCGGGGAGGACGGGGTGAGGAGACACAAGAACATAACAGCCCTGCTGGATCAGGCCCAAGGAGGCCCACCTCATCCAGCATCCTGTTTCACACACCGTGGCCCACCAGATGCCGCTGGAAGCCACAGGCAGGAGTTGAAAGGGGCATGCCCCCTCCCTCCTGCTGTGACTCCCCTGCAACTGGGACTCAGAGGCATCCTGCCTCCAAGGCTGGAGGTGGCCTATAGCCCTCCGACTAGTAGCCGTTGATAGACCTCTCCTCCATGAAGTGATCCAAACCCCTCTTCAAGCCATCCAGGTTGTTGGCTGTCACCACATCTCATGGCCCTGACTAAGAGAGGCTTGGATTAGGAGCGGGCTCTGAACCAGGCCTCGCCCAAGTCTTGGGGCGCAGGAGGAGGCTGGTAAGAGACGAGGCGCTCCTGTAGGGAGCGAGAGCCCTTCCCAAAATCCACTGCAACCCTAAAGGTCAGAGAGTGTCAGAGCCGGAAGGGAACTTGGAGGTCATCTGGCCCACTCCCTGCTCAGTGCAGGAAACTGCTACAAGACCCGACAGGTGGCCGTCCGATCTCTGTTTGGAAGGAGAGCCCGCCGTTTCATGAGGCAGAGGGTTCCACTGCCCAGCAGCACAGTTTGCAGCCAGGAATGCCTCCCAACGTCGAGCCTCAACGTCTGCTTCCTTGTAATTTCAGCTCGCGGGTTGTGGGAAGGGTCTGAAGGGAGCAGGAGGTAGTACACCAGCCAAACACAAGCCAGAATCCCAAGCAAAGTGTGGAATACCTGCCTTTTATGGCTCTCTACTTGCTAAAAATGCCAGCTCACGTGAAAAGGCTAAGTCCTCTCTGGCGGATCAGATCCAGGTGGACCCACCTCCTCCAGCAT
Organism: Hemicordylus capensis; assembly: GCF_027244095.1. NCBI lineage: Eukaryota > Metazoa > Chordata > Lepidosauria > Squamata > Cordylidae > Hemicordylus > Hemicordylus capensis. The sequence continues at coordinate 2,411,072 of NC_069662.1, read as the reverse complement.
CCCCCATTCAATAGTTGCCAGGGAGATGCCTCCAGGAAGCAGACCCCTGGGCAGAGAGGCCACAGCCATTTTGGAAGGGTGGTCTATAAATCCAATACATAAATAACAAACAAATAAAAATAGTGCTCTGCTGCTGCTGCTCCCCTGAAAACGGCAAGCAGTGGTAAAGTACCTCTGGACTTGGAGGCTCTATTCAGTTGCCACAGCTAGTGGTCCTGTGCCTCCCCCTTCTCAGGTCTGCCTAAAAAACCCTCCTACAGCCATCCAGGTCAGTGACCATCACCGCATTGTAAGAACAGAGGAAGCTGCTTTCTACCGAGTCAGAGCCTTGGTTCACAGACTGGCAGCAGCCTCTCCCAGGTTGCAGGCCGGAGCCTCTCTCAGCCCTGTCTTGGAGATGCTGCTGCCAGGGAGGGAACTTGGAACTTTCTGCATGCAAGCAGACAGGGGCTCTTCCCAGCACAGCCCGATCTCCTGAGGGGTATCTCTTACAGCGCTGACACATGTAGTCTCCCATACAAAGGCAAACCAGGGAAGTTCTTGCATTGACAAAATCATGCTTGCTCCCACAAGACCGGCTCTCCTCCTTTGCTCTCATCATGTGGCAGTGAATTCCACAAGTTAACTGCACACTGCCAGGGGAAAGCTTTTCTTTGGTCTGTCCTGAATCACCTGCCTATCAGTTTTACTGCGTGATCCAGAACCCCAGAATTATGGGGAAGGGAGGGAAACGCCTCTCTACCCACTTCCTCCTCCCACCAGCCTCTATTGCGTCTCCCAGAAAGCGAGGCCAGTGACTCTCTCTCCACCGTCTCCATCCCTGCCCAAGACGGAGCCTCCCCAGTGGGGCTTCATCAAGGGACACCCACCACAAGGGTGGCACGTGGGGGTCTGCCCAGCGGGACAGGCAGCTCACCTGGCAGGAGGAGGAGCTCTCGGAAGCGGCCACAGAGGGCATGGTATTCGCAGGTCTTCATGCTGTTCAGGTCCACGGGGGGCGTCCAGCACACGCTTTCCTTGATACCTGCAACGCAAGGCCAGACCCAGGGATCACGAGAGCAGAGGGGGAGGTTGGGTGCCCCTCCCCGGCCCACGGGCCGCCCTCCTGGAGTCGAGAGACCACGACAAGAGGTGTACTGGGTGCCCTTGAATGGCCCAGGCAGAAACACAGCCAAGCGTGTGCGGGGCCCACAGAGAGAGTCCCCCGCAGGGCTCCAGACCCCAGGCGCCCGGAGCGCCCACTCACCGTCCACCATGTCAGCCTTCTCCATGTCTCCCTGGCCGTGGGGATCGGCGCCCTCTGCTCCGACCGCAGGAGTCCCGTTGGTGACGATGGTAACCTGGGGAGGAATATCCAGTGGTCAGAGTCAAGCAGTCAGCGCAGGGAAGGGGACAGAACCCCTGGAGGGGGCAGCTGTGCAGAAGAGTCTAGGGAGACAGACGCCTGGGCTCTCCTTGTGGGGGATGGGGGCATGGTGGGAAGTGCTCCGTAGGGCTGGAACTCTGGAAGTGGGGTGGGAGGGAGGGAGGGAGCTGGGGTGGGGTCGCAGAGCAGAAAGGGGCGGGGCAGACGTCTCCCAGGCTCAGCCACAAGAACTTCCAGGCTTGGACTTGGGCAGCCCAGCTGCGCTCCCCCAGGCCTTTCGGCGGTGCCAGCAGCCGCCTGGGGACCCTGGAAGACCTCTTCCTTGGGTATGGCGCAGGAACTGGGCCAAGCGCCTACCCGGCCAGCTTCCTGCTTCCCCAGTGGAAAGCCCACAAGCTGGGCTTGGAGGCAAGAGGCCACTAGGAATTCAGCGGTACGCTGCTCCTGGCCATGGAGGCTCCATACAGCCCACCTCTGATACAGTCAACCCCCTCCATGAATCTGCCTAACCCTTTCTGAAAGCCATCTAAGCCAACCATGCGGCAGCAAACCCCCACACGATAAATGGGTGTAACGTGGGGGAAAGGACTTCATTTCCTCCACCCCCACCCCCCGCCGGCAGCCACTTGCACTGGCTGACCCCAGAGTGCTAGCGCCCTCTCCTGGGGCCAGGCTGGGCAGGCACTTGCGGGGGGAAGCTTCCGCCGGCCCCAGGGCTCAGGAGTCCAGATGGGACGGCCCACAGGGGCCCTCCCAGCTCTCCGCGGCTCTCACCTGTTCACACTGCCCGTAGAGGTCAATGAGCACGTAGCAGGGGCTGGGGATGTCCTGCGCGGCCACCCCCTGGTCCATCCCGTTGACGTAGAGGTGGAGGCAGCTGCTGGAATCCACCAGGATGCCCAGCACCGTCCCCTCCGGGCAGGTGTCCAGGTTGGGGCCATAGTTCTCGCAGACCTGCAGCGGAGGGGGGCAGAATCAGCTCACGCGCCACCCTCTGCAGCGTGGGGCCCAGAGCTTCCATCCAGGGGCCGCATCCCCAGTTTACAGGTTTATGGAACTGAAACAACGGGCTTTAATTCGAGTGCCGTCCTCCATGAGGGAGGGCTCATGGGGAGAGGGCCCCGGTTCCATCCTGAGCAGCATCTCTCCAGGGAGGGCTGGGAAAGGCCCCCCCAAGCCTAAAACCTTGGAGAGCCATTGTCCGTCACTGTCAACCAGGGGTTCTCAAACCCGGGTTCCCAGAAGTTGGACTTCAACTCCCATAATCCCCAACCACAATGGATTGTGTCTGGGGGTCATGGGAGTGGGTCCAATAAAATCTGGGGACCCAAGTTTCAGAACCCTTGGCGGAGAATCCCTGAGCCAGATGGATCAAAGGTGAGCAGGAGAGCTGGGCTTGCAGTAGCACACACACACGAATCATCCGCTTTGCTGAGCAGGGTCCTCCCTGGTTTGCATTTGAATGGGAGACTGCAAGATATTCCCCTTAAGGCAGGGGTTCTCAACCTTGGGTCCCCAGATGTTGTTGAACTTCAACTCCCATAGTCCTCATTCAAAGGCCTTTGGGGCTGGGGATTATGGGAGTTAAAGTCCAATAACATCTGGGGACCCAAGGTTGAGAATCTCTGCCTTAAGGGATGGGGCCACTCTGGGAAGGGCATCTGCAAGCTTGCATGCAGAAGGTTCCAAGTCCCCTCCCTGGCAGCATCTCCAAGATAGGGCTGAGAGAGGAGACTCCTGCCTGCAACCGTGGAGAAGCCGCTGCCAGTCAGGGTGGACAATACTGAGCCAGATAGACCAAGGGTCTGACTCAGTATCAGGAAGCTTCTGATGTTCCATGAAAGGCCATAGCCGGGGGGGAAGAGCAAAGCAAGGGATTCCTTTTTCCAGAGGAGCGCTATGAGGTACAGGCAGAGGTCTCCCCTGCCCCCGAGGAAGGAGCCCTCCGCTCCACGGCACAGAAGAGAACCACAGGAAGCAATGGACACACGCAAAAGCATTCCGATTCTGTCGCCACGCAGGAGGAGGCCAGGAGACAAGCAGCTGAGTGGGGGAACCTGTGGGGAACCCCACACAGCCCCACCTCCGCACCCGTCACCTTGAGGGAGTTGTGGAAGACGGAGTCCCGCTGCAGCAGCCACGCGGAGCGCTTCAGGGAGCAGGCCGTGGCGGGGAAGTTGAGCCGCTCGGGGGAGCTGCCAATGACCCCCAGGGAGAGCGAGGACGTCCACTGCTGGTTCAGGGAGTCGATTTGGAACTAAACACACAAGACAGGGGGACGAGAGCTGTGAATTCTTGCCAGGACAGACAAGAAGGAACTACATGCGACTCTGACTTCTCTTTCTCCAAGACTTGCTCACTGCGGGTGTAACGCCCCCCTGCCCCCCCCAACCCCATCTCATTTGCATACATGCGTGTGTGGGGCCAGTATCCAGCCAAAGAGGATATGAGGCCAGCCCATGAAACTGAACACCAGGAAATTTAGGACCAACAAGAGGAAGTATTTTTTCCACACAGCGCATCATTAATCTATGGAACTCTTTGCCATGGGTTGTGGTGACAGCCACCAGCTTGGATGGCTTTAAAAGGAGCTTAGACAAATTCATGGAGAACGGGTCTATCAATGGCTACTAGTCTGGTGGCTGTGGGCCACCTCCAGCCTCGGAGGCAAGAAGCCTCCGAATGTCAGCTGCAGGGGAGCAACAGCAGGAAACAGAGGGCATGTCCTCAGTTCTTGCCTCTCAGGGGCCTCTGGTGGGCCACTGTGCGAAACAGGATGCTGGACGAGATAGGCCTGATCCAGCTGGGCCATTCTTATGGGGGAAGCCATGGTGCTCCTGCAGGCTTCTCACGGGAAAAGAACATGCTAGGTGAATTATCCCAGTTCCTGCCCCCCGAGCCCTTGTGCCCACACAACAGGGCCTCCGACTGGAAATAGCAAGACCAAGGCAGAACGTCCACCCCCCTCGACCCAAAGCAGGAAGTGGGAGATGGTGTGCCGGAGACGTCCTCGGGGAAAGCAAAGCATCACCACGTCCCATCCGGGCAGGCAGAGGAAGGCGTCAAGGCAACCTGGCCCAGGCAGGGCGCAGTGGGAGCCCTCGCGGCCCACCTGGAACAGCTCCTGCTGAGGGAGAGGATGGGCCACGACCACAATGCCCTGGTTGTAGCTGGAGACTCGGGTGGCGGTCAGGTTGCCGTTGGAGAGGAGGATGTTCTTGCCGTGGTTCTCCAGGAACTCCATGGAAGACGTGGCTGCCGGGGCGTCGTTCTCGCACTGGGATAAAGAAAGCACAGCACTGAGAGAGGGAAGGGCTGGCGAGGGCTGTGTGGGGTTTCTTTTTAAAAACACCAGCCCCACTAGACGTGGTGCATATTACTGGCGACTACGGCTGTTATGTTTAACTACTGTATTCCCCCACACCCTGGTGATTTCAGGAGTTCCCCAGCTTGGGTCCCCACTCCAGATGTTGTTGGACTACAACTCCCATCACCCACAGCCACACTGTTGCTGGGGGTGATGGGAGCTGTAGTCCAACAACATCTGGGGACCCAAGCGTTGGAGAACCCTTAGGTTGTTTTATTGTTGCGAGGGTCTGATGGATGGTATGGCCCCCTCCATCAACACTGTATTTTTACCAGCTTTTAGCAACGACGGCTGCTCTGTTTGTTACATGTTTTTTTACTGGCTATTTATTGTTGCCATGTCCTGATGGGTTATATGATGTCCCCCCCACTCCCTATGCTGGGTAGTTGTTTTTTTTTAGTGGTTTTTGCTTTGCTGTGGTCTAATGCACATAAAACCGACCTCTCTAAAAAACCACATGTGATGCCCGCCTCCGGCCAGGGGTCCAACTGGGGGCCATTTCAGAAGATGGCGTTTGCCCCCTGCTTTCCCGGCTCAGGTCTCTCAGGATGCGGAACTGTGCGGCCAAGATCCAATCCTGCGCTTTTGCTGTGCAGGCACAGAGCCACACGAAGCCGCGACTTTCTCTGCTCCGGTGCAAAGACAGGCCTGGGTGTGGTTCTCTGTGCCTGCACAGCGCCAGTCCAGGAATAGGTCTTGGGAGGGGCAGCTGCTCCCGGCCCCTCCCTCCAAGCACTTACAGGCGTGGCCTCCTCTTCCTCCTCCTCCTCGCTGTAGGGCTCAGAGGTCACCGAGGGGGGTTTGGTGCCGTCCGCCTCTTCCAGCGTGCTGGAGCTGACGATGGAGACCGACGTGACCCGGCCATAGAGATCCAGCACCACATAGACGTTCTGGGGACAGAGGCCAACGTTGCAGCCAGGCTGATCGAGAAGCTGCCGGCAGAGGGCTGCCTCCTTCCTCATCCGACCCTGCCCATTCTCACCCCCTACCCACTGCTGGGATCAGGGGGTCCCCAGATATGCTGCCGGCCCACAACGCCCACTATTCACAGCCCAGGGCCACCGTGGATGGGGAGGATGAGACCCGGGGTCCAACGCCACCTGCAGCCGCCTCATCCCGAATCAGGCCTCGCTCAGCAAGGGCTTCAGGCAGCTTCTTCTCCAGCCCGACCTGGAGAGGCTGCCAGGAACCTGCACAGCCAGACCACGGATGCGTCTAGCTCAGCCCCGTCTAGCTCACTGACGGGCTGGGGCTCTCCAGGATTCCGGACAACACACTTGCCCAGCCACAAACTTTCTCCGTGCAAAGCAGGCACCACACCACTGAGCTGTGGCCCCACCCGGACCCCTCACCCCCACAAAAGCAAAGGGTGTGTGCAACCCCCCTGGTTCCCTGGCTATAGCCAGCAGGAAGCAGGAACAGTGAGAGAGTTGACTGGCTGCGTCTAACCGAGCCCCAAAGCTCAGCCGGGAGAGAGAGAGAGAGAGAGAGAGAGAGAGAGAGAGAGAGAGAGAGAGAGGTGCAGGCAGCACTTTCGGGGCGGAGAGGAAAGCAGGGGGCCTTGGCTTACCTTGGCCACCCCCGTGGCTGCCGGCCCCATGTCCTCTCCATCGATCAGGATGTGCATGGTGTCGTCAGTGCAGCGCTTCACCCCCACGCGGCTCCCCACCTGTGAACAAGGAGGGGCAGGCCTGGGTCACAGGGGATCTAGCCAGACCGGTGGTGGGTGGGGGTCTGGGCAAGGCGGGTGGGGCAGGAGCCCTGGGGGCGGCCAGGGTAGTGGCTCTCTGAAGTGTCCCGGAGAGCCGTGGGTCCTTCAGCGCCACCCGGCAGCCCCCCAGCTTCCACAGAGCAACACTCCAGGGAACAAGCTGCTGGGCCTGAAGGCCCCGGTTGACTTCCCCCCTTCGCCATGAGCCAGGCAAGGCCCCCTCTGGTGAGCCCGGGGCCCCGGGGCCTCTCCTCCTGGCCCCTTGGGAAAGGCACCCCCACCCACCCCGGCACTCACCCCGAGGCGCTCGAGCGAACAGCCGTAGTTCTGCTTCTGGAGGAGGCCGTTGCGCCGCACCTCGGAGCCGGCCACCAGCCAGGTCACCTTGGAGCGGAGCTCCAGGACGGACGCCGGCAGCCCCGTGACTGTGTAGGGCGCGTCCAGGGGCAGCAGGGTGGTCAGCCCCAGGTGCACCGAGCCCGACCACTTCTCGTCCAGCTCGTCGATCTTCACCTAGGGGGAGAGAGCGCAAGCGGGTTGGCCGGCAGGGCTCCGTGGCCCCAACGCAGCCCCCCATCGGGCGGGGAGAGGGGCCGAGAGCGAGGGCCTTGGCCGCTCAGAGCCATGGAGCCCCCCCCTCCCCCCCGGCAGGAAAGGCATTCCCCAGACAGACGGGCGGGCTGGGCGGGCTGGGAGGAGAACCCATCCCCCCCCCCGGTCTATCCAGCTGTGCCGCCAAGGGCTAAACACCAGAAGGTGGCTGGGGGCGGCAGGAAGGCCAAGGGAGGGCTCTGGATCACGACCCCCAGCACCACCACCACCGCCACACAGGCCTCCTCCCCAGAGGTCTGCCGTTCTCCAGCAAGCAAGAACCAGCAGGAATCCCTGCTGAGCCCTCAGCAAGTGGGCTGCCCGTTCCTTACCAACTCCGCACCCCCAGGCCAAGGACCGAAGACCCGCTCTCAGGCGTGTAGCGATGATGAGTGAGTGAGTGAAAGGGTTCAAAGGACCCGGGCCCCGCAGCTCCTGAGGGCCCTCCAGCTCCACCCCTCCCTATTTTCTTCATTCTCTCCCTCATTCTGGGGGGGGGGGCGCCCGAGAGAGGGATGAACACGGGGCCCCCTCTCCCCCAGCTACGCCCCTGCCTGCTTCTCTACTCTGTGTCAAGAAAAGATCTTTGGGGGGGGGGTGACCACAAGCGAGAGGCCTGCCAGGGGGTGGGCCACGCCTCAATGGCTGGGCCCCTGCTTGGGATGTCGAAGGCCAGAAGGCCAGTGCTGGGCAGCGGCTCCAGGGAGGGCCGTGGAAGACCGCTCTCGGTCCAACATGGCTGCCAGGCAGTGCGCACAACCCTGAGAAAGACGGACCAGGGGCTGGCTGGGCAGAAGGCCGCTCCCTATGTTCCTATGGAACCGTGCCGGGAGCCCTCATCAATGGAAATGCCCCCAACCCCTGGCCTTTTGGTCTGTGAGCTTTCAGGAGACCCAGTCTGGAACAATCTTCCAGACTGTTTTGGCAAGCACACACGTGGGCCACTCTCCCGCCCAGTGGTGGCTCCCCACCTCCCACCTCGGGGCCCCCACCTCAAAGATCTCGTCCGTCTTCAACTCCTTCATGCTGAAAACGATGCCGTGGCAGTAGCCGGCCACACGCACGGCCCGGCACCCGTCATCCTGGAAGGCCACGTTCTTGCCACAGCTGCTGTGGAAACGGTGGGCGACTCCGGGGACTGGAGGGGGAGAGCATCGAGGAGAGGCGGGAGGTCAGCGGCGACCTTTGCGAGCAGCGACTCCTCCGGGAGCAGCAAGGCCAGCACTGCAGCCAAGGCCTGGCACTGACCGAGGAGGAAGCGCGAGCTCCTTGGGGCTGGCAACTCCCCTGCTGCGTGTGAACCCTGGAAGAGATTCCCCTGAGAGGATGGGGCTGCTCTGGGAAGGACACCTGCAGAACTGCATGCGGCCTGCTATCTCCAAAAAACAGAGCAAGAGAGAGAGAGACTCCGGCCTGCAGCCTTGCAGAAGCCGCTGCCAGTCTGTGTAGACAATGCTGAGCGAGGTGGACCCAGGGCCTGACTCAGTATACGGCAGCTTGTTCTGCTCCCAACTCCCCTCAGTGTGTGTTCAGCAAGAAGTTGCAAGCAAAACCTTGGGAAGCCTGCAGAGCAGAGGCAGCTTTGCAGTGACGGGCTGGACCCGGCCTCCAGGAGTGACTAGGAAAGCCTAGCTCAGCAGCAGCAGGAAGAGGAGGAGGAGGAAGAGGAGGAGAAAGAGGAAGAGTCTGCCTGCCTGCTGGAACCTGGAGACTCAGCTTGCAGTTGTCCTCGACACCTGGATCTGCTAGGCCAGCCTAGTCAACTTCTTTATCCTCTTCAGTTTAATGTGCAGTATTGTAACTTCTCTCCCCCCCACCTCCTTTTCAAACCTAGGACCGTAACCCTTTGGGCAAATAAACCCCCTTTTGAGGCTGTAGCTGCCAGCCTGTGTTTTGGTGTGTCTAATCCCCAACCCCCCCCCACGGCTCAGCTGTTATAAGAAGGAGCCACTTCTGCCGCTGGCCCTCCTGTCCCCATCGGGGGGGGGCCTGGAGGGGAGGGGGTGCACGGCAGACAGGGGGGCTCCTTGGCCACACACACACAGCGGGAGGGGGGGAGCACTCACCTGGCGAGTGGATGGGGAAGGACTTCTCAGTGATGTTGCTGGTGGACAGGCTGTTGTCCATGGGTCCCGTGGCGCTGGTGATGGACACCTGGACGCACTGGCCATATAAGTCGACCACTGCGTAGACCTCTGCGATGGGGGAGAAGCAGAAGAGAGGGCAGGTGAGTCCAAGGGGCAGGCGGCCGGGGTCGGCCCTCCTCCTGGGGAGTGGGGGCGGGGCGCTGTGGCACCCCACCCCCTGCTGACCAAAGGGGCCCCCCCACCCCCAGCACTCACCTTTCCCTGGGGGCAGCCCCGAGCAAGCCACGCCCTGGTCCACGCCGTTGATGAAGTAGTGCAGGTCCCCCTTGGCCGTGCGCATCATGCCGATGCGGGAGCCGGCCGTCAGCGAGTCCAAGTCGCAGCCGTAGTTGTTGCGCATGGTGTTCCCGTCCTGCATGATGGCCGTGCCGCTGGGGAGAGGGGGTGGGGGGAGGACGCTGGACTCAGCAGCCCCACACACCAAGGGCCCTCCGCCTGCCCCATCATCGGGGCCCCATCCTGCGGCAGGGTGGCACTGCCTCCCCGGGTCCTCTGCGCTGACTTGCAGGCAGGCCTGTGGATCGAGCCCCCTGGAACTAGAACCTCCCAACTGCTGGAGACTCTGCAGAGCTGGGCAAGGCTGCTTCTGGGGGGTGGCATCAGCCGCCCCCAGCCCACCCGCTGCTCCTTCTGGGAGGAAAGAGCTTGGCATTCAGAGGAGTCAGAACACACGCCTCCCATCCCAAACCTCAAGGCGGGGATTCCCAGCGCTGGCTCCCCGGATGTCGCTGGACTACAACTCCCATCATCCCCAGCCAAAATGGCCACGGTGTTGTAGTCCAACCCAAGCTGGGAACCTTTGCATTCTCTCACACACACCCGCCAGCTATATGGGTCTGCTGTGTGGGTGTCAACCGTAAGCAGCTTGGAGAGCCAGACTCGGCTGCAAAGTGGTGGGGCACAGGTAAGGTGCTTCTCAAGCCCAGCCCCATATCTTGGGGGGCAGCTGCAGAAGACTGCCAAAGACGGCAGCTACAGAACTCCTCCCCACAGTTAGCCTCAGGAAGCCAGAAGGCCCCTCGGCCCCAAGCTCCGCCCTCCCAGGAGGGGATCGTCCAAGCCCTCTGGACGCGCAGAGAGAGTAGCCAGGACGCGGAGCTATCCCTTTGGGATTCCAGCCCCCCTGTCGTACTGCATGGCCTCACCTTCACCCCGACACGCAGGGAATTCTTGACGGCAGGGAGCATTTGAGCCCGTCAGCCCCCCGATTCACACTCTGCAGCGGGCCACTCCTGGAAGGGCTATACCACGTGCAAGAGTGGTGCTCATCGTCCCTCCCAACCCTTCAGTGATGGGCTTCTCTTGCCAGCTGCTTCCTCAACATCCACCTCAACACTTCCTCAATATTCACCTCAACATCCACGTATCGTAATCGATATCCGTCATTGTGTTGGGGAACTCCAGGTCCTCGGGACGGATGGCGGTGACACCTGCAAGGGGATGAGAGGGAGCCGCAGGAGGATGAAGAGGCGCCCCACAGAGATCAGACCCGCTGCCCCCTGACATCCCCCCACACCTTCTTCTCCCACCCCTCACCTGCTTCGATGGAGCCAGACCAGCGATCCACCATCTTCTGAATGACGATTTCAAAGAGCTCCCCGTCTCGGAGAGGCCTGCAGAGAAAGCGTGGGGAAGAACATCAAGTCTGCCTTGCGGGATCAGGCCCCAGACTCATCTGCTCCAGTGCTCCAACCAGCCAGACCCCTTGGGGACGTTTCCAAACAGAATCCTAAAGTGACCCCCCGCCCCCAACCGCCCCCAGCAACCGAGCTTCAGAGGGAGATGCTGCCTCTGGGCAGGGAGGCTGCGTTTCTGGCTATCACAGCTCATTTCTGTTGACAAAACGTGGGAAGGTGCTTTTTGCAGAGTCAAGCCCTGGGTCCACCTAGCTCAGTACTGTCTACACTGACTGGCAGCAGCTCTCTAAGGTTTCAGGCAGCCAACTCTCTCAGCCCTACCTGGAGATTCCAGGGAGTGAACCTGAGACCTTCTGCAAGCAGATGCTCTTCCACTGAGCTGTGGCCCCATTCCCCAAGGGGAATGATTCTCAGCAGACAGTACTCCCATGTAGTCACCCATCCAAATGCAAGCCAGGATAGGCCCTGGTTAGCAAAGGGAACACTTCCAGCTCGCTACCGCCATATCGGCTTTCTCCCATCATCAGAAGAGCTGTGCTGGGTCAGATGAAAGGTCCACCTGCTCCAGCATCCTATTTCTAACAGTGGCCAAACAGAGCAAGGGACCACCCCCACATCTTGTGGCAATGAGTTCCATAGGCTAGCCACCCCGCCCCCAGGTACAAGTATGTCTCAGGAATTCCATTCAGATCTGTTAAATCTGAGAACTGCAAACTGGTCTCCATGCTTCTAAATAATGGTCTCACAACAATGCGGCAGAGAAGAAGTGCATTACTTAAGATTGAGCAAGTCATAAAGAAGAGGGAAAGGGAAAGGGAAAGAGAGGAGGGTCGCCCAGATGCTTGGTTGCTGGCTGACCGGTTTGAGATGACGATGGCGTCATTGAATTCACTCCGGCAGTTCTGGCGCAGCGCCGTGCGCCCGCCATTGGTGATGACAGCATTGTTGCCGTGGAGGTGGTGGAAACGCAGGTCGCTCCCTGAGGCCACGGAGGACGGGCTGCTGGGAGAGAGCTGGTTGTTCCCCTCAGACAGGTCGTCCGGAAGCGGGAGGAGATCTGGGGAAGGAAGCAGGGCGGGTGGGAGAAGACGTTCAAGAGCTTCATCTCTCTGCTGATCTGCCAGGGTGGACAGGAAAAAAGGCAGAAAAGCTCTGCCAGATGACACTCAGGGGGACCCCCTGGGCCCGGCATCCTGTTCCCAGCGGTGGCTGAGCAGATGTCTCCAGGGCGTTCACAAGAGAAGAGTCCTCCCCAGCAAGTGGCATTCAGTGGTACACTGCCTCTAAACATGGAGGCTCCCTTTTGCTCTCATAACCAGCAGTTGTCTGCCATGGATCTGCCCAGCTCCCTCCTGTCTGAGGGGAGTGCTTCAAGCTTGCCTTCGTTTTTGCTTCTTGCATCGGGCCTTGACAAATATTCTCTGGATCTAGGAGATGGCCCAAAAATTTAGGAGCCAGACACAGGCCCTTGACAAAATTACTAGACTTAAGAGACAGACATCATGGGGTGGGGTGGGAGGGTTAAATGACCTTCCCTTTATCCCCTTTCCAAATGATGTAGAACAGAAACAGGGCTGTCCGGGACAAACACAAGCGTTATTAAATAACTCCGCCTCGGAGTATCTCAAATCTAGGTGCCATGGCTCCCTGGCACCTGGGATTTGTCAAGCCCTGCCTTGCCCAACAGAAACCCCTCGTCTTTCAACCCCGAGTCTGTGCCAAAAGAACCGCAGGGCCGCAGCAATGCCCAAGCCCTGGCAAACCACAAGAAGTCTGATCTCCACCCCACTCCACCACCCCTCCAATTACCGGTGTCATCGACAATGGTGGCCTGGGCCGCCTGCCCATACAGGTCCACAACCGCGTAGATGTTTGGTGGGACGTTCCACGCTGCTGGGCCCTGAGCCACGCCGTTGACGAAGAAGTGGAGCGTCCCGTCCTCCTTACGCACCACCCCAACCGTGTCGCCTGCCTGGGGAAGGAGGGATGAGTGAGAAGGAGGAGGAGGAAAAGACTGGGGAGAGGGGTAGGTACAGCAAGCCTGCAAACCCCGCAGCCCAGAAGCCCTGGCAGGCTGGAGACCACCTCCAGGCTCTCAAGCTTCTCTTCTCCAGCCTAAAGAGATCCACTTCCTTTAGCCTTTCTTCTTCTTGTTTTCCAGACCTCTGGCCATCTTTGTGGTCTCCCTCTGAACACAGGCTCCTCTCTCTAAAGCTTGTCTCATTTTAAACAAGCACACCCCCTTCTGTCACAAACCTTCAGCTCAGGTATCTCACAGAGACTGTGTGCCCCCCCCCCCCCACACACACACTGTGAAATAGGCTACTTCAGTCCCCGGCTTACATCCAGACAAAGTTACTCATGAGTACTTCCACTGAAATTAAAAGGGACAAGTAACTTGTCGCATTAATTTCCGTCTGAGTAACTTAATCTGGAAGTAAGCCAGCCAGGGACTGGAGTATCCTGTCTCATAACTGTAACATTTAGGAGTGTGTAATGTACACATACATACACACATAAAAGCACAGATTTTAGCATTACAATTAAGGAGACAGAATGCTATATAAAAGTTTTAAAACTGATTTTTAAAACAAGTGTTTAGAAGTGTTTTGTATTGTGTTTTATATTGTCATTTGTCTTGTTTTTTGTCTTTCTATTGGATGCTTTTCACCATTGTGTTATTATGAGCTGCCCAGTGAACAATCTGTTGTGGGGCAACTAAGAAATAAGGTTTATTATTACTACTAGTAGTAGTAGAAATCACTGGCTGACGTCCACTTTTAAGTTATGCATAAGCAGTCTTTCTGAAATTAATGGAACAAGTTTACTTGTCCCAATAATTTTAATGGGAGGACTCAGTGCTCATTTTCTGAAGCTTGCCAATCAGGGCGAGGGGAGGGGTATACTGAGCTTCAGCATGTAGCCAGCCAATCAGGAGCAGAAGAGGAGAGTCTTCACCCTCCTCCCTCCCCTTCTGCAGCGGATGCATCGCTGAGGACTTGGCTTCAAGCCGGCAATCCCCAGACGGGGAAGAAACAGCATGGCTACAGGGTGGGGAGGCAGAAGGGCTCTGAGTACCCACTGGGAGCCCTTCAAGTACCCCTAGGGGGACTAGCAACTCATAGGAACCTAGGAAGCTGCCATATACTGAGCCAGACCATAGGTCCATCTAGCTCAGTATTGCCTTCACAGACTGGCAGCGGCTTCTCCAAGGTTGCAGGCTGGAGTCTCTCTCAGACCTATCTTGGAGATGCTGCCAGGGAGGGATCTTGGAATCAGATGATCTTTGCAGAGCGGCCCCATCCCCTAAGGGGGGGAATCTCTTTCAGTGCTGCTCATACTTCTAGTCTCCCATTCATATGCCACCAGGGCGGACCCTGCTTAGCTAGGGGGACAAGTCATGCTTGCGACCACCAGACCAGCTCTCCTCTCCACCTCCTGGGGGCAACCCCCATTCTAAGCTAACAGACTGGCTGTTGCTTCATGCACTGTATGCCTCCCCAAGGCTGCTAATTCCTTTTCTGAACCATCACCATCTTCCAAACGTGCCTTGAGGCGGTCCAGGTTGTGGCCGTATTCATCCAAGATGGTGGTTCCGTTGTGCATCACCCCGTTGCCGGTCATCATCCAGGTGCCTGGGGGAGAACAGCCAAGCCAAGGAGGGAAACAAACAGTCAGGCAGGCAAGGAAGGGCAAGACTCTGTGTGTGTCTCTCTCTGCTCCAACCCTAACCCCCGGTCCATCCAGCGTAAGGGGAGCAGCAGCAGAGTCATTGAGAGGGCAAAGGGGAGAAGAGAGCTGGAAGGGAAAACTGCAGGAAGTTCTAGAAATGACAGCAGTGGGGGAGAAAGACTAGCAAAGGGCTTCAAAAACTGTGGGGCTGTTCACACAACTCGGAACAGGGTCGGAGGAGCTGCCAGCCAGGGAAGGGGAGCAGGGCACACCCCCAATTGGCAGTTGTGTGTTTGCAAAGATGAAGGTAGGAAGAGGCGAGCAGGATCGTGTGGCAGCCAGGAGCTGGGTAGGATGGGAGCAGCCCGGCCACATCCCGCCCAGCTCCCGACCCCCACACGATCCTGCTCCCCAATTCCTACCTTGATCTTTGCAAATACACACCCTATTCATTTTATTGTATGATTGTATTATAACCTGTGCTGGTCTCAGACCGTAATGAAGGTTGATTGACTGACTGCCAATCGGGGGGTGGGGCACAGGTCTCTTACCCTGGCTGGGCACTCCTCTAACCCTGTTGAGCATTCTGTGAACAATCCTTGTCTATGACTCTCTGGCTGTCCTATTTTAAAAAAGAAATGACAGAGCTGGAAAAGGTGCCAAAGGGGCAACCCAAATGCCTGGCTTCTGGGCTCCCTGGGCCCTGCCTGGCTAACCACTGTTGGGAAACAGGAAGCGGGATTTGATGGCCTGCTCCAGCAAGGCTCTCCTGCAGAGTAAATGGGGGAAGATGCACTTGCACACAGCAAGCCACAGTTCCAAGCAGGCAGTGCAGACAGGATGGCCTCCTCCGCTCACCCAAATTGTATAGCGCAAACACAGAATGTGGAGTCCAGCATGGAATCTGGAAACCCAGGAATGCATGCTGCTACTCATTGGAGTTGCCAAGATGGAAATGGGACCCTGGAGGCACAGAATCACTTTTCGAATGTCATAAAACCACGTTATGCTGATGGCAACCAACAGGGTAAACACACCTTAGCCTAAATATTCAACTTTTGCTGAAATTCCAAATTTGGCTTCCCTCGCCTCCAAAAACCCTAAACCAGGGCTTCTCACATTTGGGTTGTTAGGAAAATGCATAGGAAACTGCCATATATTGAGTCAGACCACTGGTCTATCTAGCTCAGTATTGTCTTCACAGACTGGCAGCAGCTTCTCCAAGGTTGCAGGCAGGAATCTCTCTCAGTCCTATCTTGGAGAAGCCAGGGAGGGAACTTGAAACCTTCTGCTCTTCCCAGAGCAGCTTCATCCCGTTAATGAACTACAACTCCAATCATCCCCAATCACAATGGCAAAGGCTGAATGGCGGGCATGTAAAGGAAAGGGGGCAAAGACAGTGCCCGCTCCCTTATCTGCAGGTAACGCAGCCTGTAAGAGAACCAGAAAATTGTGGCTGGGATTTATTTATTACATTTATAGACCGCCCCATCCAAAGGCTCTGGGCAGTGCACAAGAAGTTTAAAAAGACATAAAACAAACACTATCTAAAATGTACTACTGAAAACAATATAAAGCTCATTTAAAAACAATTCAAAACCAATTAAAATATCCCAAAACAATGTAAAAATCATGGAAGGCCAGGCCAAACAATTAAGTTTTCAGGGCTTTCTTAAAGGCCAACAGTGAGCCTGAACTGCAGATATTTGCTGGGAGTGCATTCCATAGACCAGGAGCAGCTACAGAGAAGGCCTGGCTCTGATTCGCCACCAGACGTACTGGTGGTAACTGGAGACGGACCTTTCCAGATGACCTGGGGTTCATACAGAAGAGAGTGCTCTCTAAGGTAGCCCAGACACAAGCTGTTCAGGGCTTTAAAGGTAATAACCAGCACTTCGTATTTTTATTTATTTATTTATCTATTTATTTATTTAATTCAATTTCTATACCGCCCTTCCAAATATGGCTCAGGGCAGTTTACACAGAGAAATCACAAATAAATAAGATGGATCCTTGTCCCCAAAGGGGACAAAAGAAACATAAGATAGACACCAGCAACTGTCACTGGAGGTCCTGTGCTGGGGGTGGACAGGGCCAGTTACTCTCCCCGTGCTCAATAAAGAGAATCACCATGTTAAAAGGTGCCTCTTTGCCAAGTTAGCAGGGGTGTTTTGCCCGGAAACATATCGGCAGCCAGTGCAACTGTTTCGAAACAGGCATAATATGGTCTCTCCTGGTTACCCAGAGACCAGTCTGACTGCCACAATTTGAACTAACTGAAGTTTCCAAACTACATACAAAGGCAGCCCCACGTAGAGCGCATTGCTATAGTCAAGCCTGGAGGTTACCAGCTGATGCATCACTGTTTTGAGGTCGTCCTCTTCAAAGAAAGTGCGCAGCTGTTGACTCAGCCGAAGTTGATGGAAAGCGCTCCTGGCCATAGCCTCCACCTGATACCCCAGGGTGAGGCCTGGATCCAAAAGCACTCCCAAGCGGTGTACCTGCTCCTTCTGGGGGAGTGTAACCCCATCCAGCATAGGAAGATCTAACTCATCCCTCAAATTCTGATGCCCCACAATGAGCACCTTCGTCTTGCTTGGATTCAGCTTCAATTTGTTATCCCTCATCCCAATGACGGGAGTTGTAGTACATCAGCTTCTGGTGATCCAAGTTTAATAATCTCTGCCCTAAACCCTGGGAAGTAAGGATGTGTGGAACCCGTTCAACTGCGAACTGGACCACCAAGAACCCAGCCGATTCAAGCGGTTCAATCATGAACCACTTCAAACCGGTTCATTGAACCAACCGGCCCAGCCAATTGGCTCAACTGAACCGGTTTGCATACCCATAGTCTAGTACAAATTCAGACCGAACCACACCAAATGGTCCGTGCACAACCCTGCAGGGAAGGGCAGTAAACTCCAAGTATCAAAAGAGTGATATGCAAGAGGTGTCATTCCCACCAGAGCCAGTAGGAGGCGCCGGTGCAAGGAGGGTCTCACCTGAACGCAGGTTGGTCATGGTGGATGGCAACTGCAGGTACGTGGGGTTGTGGGTGGTGACACCGATCTCAATGGAGCCGGCCCACTTGTCCACCATCTTGTCAATGCGCACCTGGAAGACCTCCCCATTGCGTAGCGGCCGGTTGCTCAGGACCACCCCGTGGTTGAAATCATCCGTGGCGCTGCATGGTTAGGAGAGAGAAAAGAATGGGTCTGTCAAATTGGAGCGAAAAGGCAGCCGACTCTGGGCCCAGACCCTCAACTGCAAGCGCCTCTGCACAGACGGGCGAAGAACTGGCCGCTGCATGTCTGCAGCCCTCCTCGCGTTATCTACAAAAGCTGCTGTGATGTCATGGGACATCCACACTCGGGCTGCTCAAGCTGAACATGCGAGCGACAGAATGTCGACAAACAGTTCAGCTTCTCCCAAGGCAGCGAGAAAACACCTTTGCTGTTTGGAGGGCTGGGGAGAAGAGGGACAGAGGCAGAGGGCTGAAGGGCAGGGAAATGGCTCAGCAGGGAACCTGCAGGTTGTGGGTCTCTAATTTAAGGAATTAAGAAAACCACAACTGCACAGTCCTCTCGGCTGGAGGCAGGAAGGGCGGGGGACACATACTGGGGCCGCAGCGCAGTCCGCCCCTCGTTGATGATGGCAGCCTTCTGCCCGCAGTTCGGATGGAAGAGGAGGCGCTCCGGCTCGGGCTCGTTCCCTGCAGCATTGATGGCGCGGCGCCCCACATCGGGCGAGAGGGCCCTCATGATGGCATTGTTGCGCCGGAGCCGGTCGCTGTGGTTGTGGTTGTGGACGATGGTGACCTTCACAGCCATGCCGTACAGATCCACCACGCCGTAGACCACCAGCGGGGTCAGGGTGGTGGCCACGCCTGGAAGAGGACGGACAGAAGACGACCATTACTCAGCCCCACAAACAAGCAAGGAACACCTGCATGCCATACACCGACACAGCCCTCAAAACGCAACGTGTCCGGCCCACAATTTTCCATTTGGATGGTGCCTGACTCAGCAGAACACAGCTTCCTAGGTTCCTATATTCTGTTCGACTCTCGACTTCATTCACTAAAGTTTCTAGCCCACATGGATCTTTCTAGAGCAGGGGTTCTCAATGTTGGGTCTCCAGATGTTATTGGACGTCAACTCCCATAATCCCCTGCCTCAGTGGCCTTTGGCTGGGGATTATGGGAGTTGGTCCAATAACCTCTGGGGACCCAACATTGAGAAACCCTGTTCTAGAGGATAATGACCTTCTCCTTGACCCACTTTCTCCCCACTCCTTCTGCCCATTCAGAATCCAACTGATCTCGCTCCGCTACACTCCTCATGTGCTCTCTCACCCTGCCTGGCCTGCACCGCCTCTCACATAAACCCTCATGTCCCCTTCGAGTTCTTTCTTCTCATCTACAGATGTCCAATTTGTCCCTTTTCCCCAATATTGTCCCCTTACAAGAAGTGTTGATTTGTAACCAATTCTAAACAGGTCTAAGGTCAGCTCTCCAGCTGGCTTCCTTTCTATGACCTTGTGTGGCTTCTGTGTTACTGTTAGAAACCCTGAAAAATCCCAGCACAATCTTACTTTAAGTTTCTAGACCTCATGACCGCACTGACCTTGGTCAATACCATTGATGTAAAAATGAAGGGCGTTGTTGGACTTCCTGGTCAAGCCGATGTGGTCGCCTTCCTGAGGAAGCAGAGAGGGGGCATGGGAGGGTTTTGGAAAGCAACAGGGAGGGGGAGGAGGAGGATGTACCTGTTCTGGGGGCGGGGGACCTGAAACAGAAAGGTCTCGCTCACCTGCAGTTCATCCAAGCTGAACTCGCAGTATTCCCGCCGCGTCCCCTTGCCGTTGGTCAGGATGCCACAGCCGCTCATCATGATGGTTCCTGGGGGAGGGGCAAGGATGAGGGTTGAGGGGCTGCTGGGCTGCTGAGAAGAACCAGCCCACCTACAAGACCCAGGTGCCAAAGTTAGGGCGGCTGGTGCTTCTCTGCCCTGCAGCTCCTGGACAGTGGACACAAAGGCACGCACCCCCCGCCCCTGAAAGCAGACAGCCCCTCCCTGCCCCAACCCCAACATAAACGCCAAGATTTCACCTGAGCGCAAGTTGGTCATAGTGGCTGGGTACTCCAGATTGTTGGGATTGTGCGTGGTGACCCCGATTTCGATGGACCCCGACCACTTGTCCACCAATTTGTCGATTCGGATCTGGAGGAAGAAGAGGCAGAGCTGCAGGTCCGGAACAGCTGCACACTGAGAACCTACCTTCCCCGCTGCCTGCAACTTGGGACTCCACTTCATTTGCTGCTGTCATCATTTGCCCATCTCTCCCTCCCCCCGACTGCACGGCAGAGGAGAAAATAATAATATTTAAGTGGCTTTAATTATTTTAAATGAGACTTATGTCAATATTTTAACTGGTTTTGTTTTATGTTAATATTTTTAATGATTTCATTTTTTTTATTGTGAACCACCGTGAGCTGCTTTTGAATGGATGGTATATAAACTAACTAACTAAATAAAATAATAGTAGTAATAAAAAGAGGATGCTGGGGGCTGTCCCCTTAACATTTGTGTGGAAGGAAGGGGAAATAGCCCATGCAATTTTTTCTCATTCTTGGCCAAGAAGCAGTACTGTCAAAATTCTCTCTTCTGCACCACTACTAGAAAGTATAGAAGTCTCTTTTGCCGTGTGTGTGTGTGTGTGAGACAGACAGACTCTCTCTCTCTCTCCCCTGCCCCCTCCACCCCATTTTGGCCTGCCCCTTACCTCAAACATCTCGTTGTCACGGAGGGGCCGGTTGGTCATGACGACCCCGTTGTTGAACTCGTCCAGGGGCCGCCGCCGCTCGGCCGTCTTGTTGTTGTTGCTGAGCTTGATGAGGGTCCCGCACTTCTCGTGGAAGAGCAGGGCGTCGTTGGAGGTCATGGGCGGGGCCCCGCAGGGGGCAGAGTCCGAGGGGGGGCTGCCGAGGCTGACGTTCAGCAGGCTCCCGTTGTAGGCCGACAAGATGGCGTTGCTAACCACTTCCGAGAGCTCCATGCTGGAGAAGCCTGCAGGGAGGAAGGCCAGAGGGAGGGGCTGGGAGGGAGAGGCAAGGCCCCCTCGGCCGGATTCTGCATCTCAGACAGGGTGGCTCTCGGCCTCCCATCCCATCGTGCTCAGCAGTCCTGCTGAGAGCAAAGGCCTCGGAGATTGTGAGCCAACCCTCTGTCCTGTGGCCCGTGAAGAGATCCACTGGTTACCAGTAGCAGTACCTATTAACAGCGGAAGCTGCCCTACCCCAAGCCAGACCATTGGCCCATTGACCCAGGACCAAGGCAGTTCACACGTGCTTACTTTTAGGGTCCTACTTGAGTTGGGAGCTGTGTGTGCTCCCGCTTTGTGGCCATGTGCAAGGGAAACAGCAAGGGGGAGGAAGTGATCACCTGGGGGAGAGGAGTTGGGTTGGGCGGGGTTTCCTCCCACCCTGGTCAAGTGCTGGGCACGAGAGCTGGATAGGGCGGTGCTGGCCGACCCAGCTCTTTTCTCCCCGATGGTCACTCCCCCCACCCAACATTGCTGTTTCCCTCATAGACGATCACAAAATGGGAACAGACAGAGTTTCTGAATGAGGGGAGAACTAATTTATGTATTATTTATCCCACTTATATACCGCTCCAAATAAAATCTCTGGGCAGTCTGCTCACTGTAACACAACAAGAATGAAAACCTTAAATCATATAAAACAAATTAAAATAACCAATAAAGCCTTCTAAACTGAAAGCCTGATAAAATAAGTGCCTCTTCAAGAGTCACTTCAGCACCACCAGCGATGGGGAGGTTCTGATTTCCTTTGGGAGCATGTTCCAGGGCGCTGGGGCAACCCTAGCGAAGGCCCGGTTTGGGGCTGCCACCAAGCAGATGGAGCTCCTCCGATGATCTGAATCAGCAGCAGAGTTCATGAAGCAGTTATGATGGTGTGAGCTGCCGTACTGTCTACTTTGACCAGTAGTGATCTTCTCTGAGGTTAGAGGTAGGGATGTGCACGAACCTGTTTGGGGGCCCTTTACAGGACTCTGAACAGGTTTGAACACAAGGTTGGTTTGAAGTTCGAAGGCCCCGGGGGTGGCACTTTAAGGGCGGGAGGAGGGTGCCCTTACCCCCTCCCGCCACTTTCCCCCCTCCGGCATGCTGAGCACCTACCTTCACCGCAACCTGCAACTTGGGACTCTGTTTCATTTGCTGCTCTCATCATTTGCTCATCTCTCCCTTCCCCCCGTCTGCATCCGGCATCACTTTTTCGTAAAAACCTTTGGGGTGGCAGTGTACCTCCCTGCCGCCCCACTGCCCTCCTTGGCCAGAAGTACCAGGGGCACGTGTGCATGTCAGACGTGCATGTGATGGGTGCATGCACACCCGGTACTTCCGGCCACTTCCAGCCGAGGAGGGCAACAGGGCGGCAGGGAGGTACACTGCCGCCCCAAAGGTTTTTACGAAAAAATGACACCAGCGGGGGGAAAAGCGGTGGGGGGGTAGGTGCACCCTCCCCCCACCCCACGGGTGTTCCGTGGACATCCCTAGTTAGAGGCAGAGTTTTCCAGCCCTGCTACCTGAGAATCCTAGCATTGGGATCCTGGAGATCTTCTAATGCAGGAAACTGCTACAGCCTCACTGGCAGGTGGCTTTGAACAGGAGACTGTAGAGGGTGAATCTGGGACCGTGTACAACACACAAAGCTGGGGCTCCATCACAAGGCTCTGGGCCCTCCCTTAAGGCCACCAGCCCCATCTCTGCTGGAAGGTGGGAGATGTCCTGTTCTCTGCCTGTCTCAATTAGACTATCCTTTAGGCAAGGGGTTCCCAACCTGGGGTTGTCGGATGTTGTTGGACTACATACAGCTCCCCTTCTGGCCATTGTGGCCGGGGATGATGGGAGTTGTAGTCCAGCAAGATCTGTGGAAAATGGGAAAGGATAGAAGAGGGGATGCTCACCATTTTCTGACTCCAGGCTGTTGGGAAATTTATCTGGCCGGTTCTGGTTGCAGGCCAGGTCCAGGGCTGTGAGACAGAAGAGGAAGACGGAAAGGCACATTACGTTCCCATATTCAGAATGAATACGACGAATATGTACAATGGACATTTATGTACTGCTTTTCAACAGGGGCTCCCAAAGCAGTTCATATAGATATAAAGTAAATAAAGATGGCTCCCTGTCCCCAAAGGGCTCACAATCTAAAAAAGAAACATAAGATAAGACTCCAGCAACAGTCACTGGAGGGATGCTGTGCTGGGGATGGAGAGGGCCAGTTGCTCTCCCCCTGCTAAAGCAAGAGAGTCACCACTTTAAAAAGGCACATCTTTGCTCAGTCAGAATGAGGCCCTTGGTCTGTATCTCGCCCAGAATTGTCTACTCTGCTTGGCAGCATCTTTTTGGACCTTCCTCAGCATGAGATCCTTTCAGCTGGTGATGCCAACTGAGAGTTGGTTGGGACTTCTGCACAGAAAGCTGACCTTCTACCACTGAGTGACGGCTCCACCCCAAAGAAGAAAGGAGGGAAGAATACTCTCAAACTTCACAGTCACTGCAGCACCCAGCTGACAGATCCCTCCTATGTCATCACAGGTGCAGAGCAGCGCACACACACACACACACACCCCTCAGTTGATCAACCCATGCAGTCTAGACCACGGTGTCTGTCATGAGCAGAGAGCAGGTTCATACAGAGAAAGATGACTGGGTTAAGTGGATCCCAATAACTCAGACAAGTGAGCCAAGCTATGCACTCCGAAAGAAAGCAAAAACAGACTCCCCACCCTCCAGCATGGCCTGCAGACCTGACCCAGATATGGTGGTCAGACTGGCTTTCAGCAAAGCCCTTTCAGGAATCATCCCCGAAGGATTTTTTACTGGGTTATCCTCTGGCACCCAACACAGCAGGCCCTTAAAGGGGAGAAATGCACCCCTCAGTGCCTCAAGTTCCTAACCGGCTGGGGAGGAAAGCACAAGAGAAGCATCTGTCAGAAGTCGCAGGGCATGCTCTGGACTGGGGCTGCTAAGCTTAGGGCCCCAGATGTGATGGGACTGCAACTCCCATCCTGACCAAAGGCCATTGTGGCAAGGGCTGATGGGAGTTGCAGTCCAACAACAGCTGGGGATCCCAGCATGGCAACTACTGATCTACCCGTATTTACGGATTTAAGACAGCCCCCTTAAAAAGCAGAGGTTATACCTGCATCGACTCAGAAGGAACGGGACAAGATGACCTCCCGATTTCTAATATCGAAAGAAACTTGGAAGAAACCTAGGCTTGGATTCAGGCAAATGCTGCAGACTGTAAGCCTGTGGGTTTGTTTGAGGGTTTGGGAACTATTTTTCCTAGAGCATCTAGCATTGTACAACGACAGAAGGGTGACAATTTCTTGCTTGGTACCTTCATCCTGGGCAGCTCCTTCCTCCGCGTCTTCCGGGTTCCCAGGCACCACCGTGATCTGGGTACACTTGCCATAAAGGTCCACCACGGCCCAGACGTGGAGCGGGATGCCGGTGGCTGCCACGCCACAGTCCTGCCCGTTGACCCAGAGCCGGAGTTCGCCATTGGCCGTGCGCTGGATACCCACTCGGTCGCCCTCGCCCAACTGGTCCAAGTCCTGCCCGTACTCCTCCAAGATCGAGCGCCCGTCCCGCAGCACCGAGCAGCCCGAGATGATCCAGGAGCCTCCCTTGAGGCCCGTGGCGCTGCTGGGGAAATCGAGGTGGTTCGGGTCCAAGGCCGTCACCCCAATCTCAATGGAGCCGCTCCAGGAATTAACCTGCAGGGCAGGGGAGAAGGAAGAGAAGTCAAACACAGACGCCCCAAAGGCTTCACTGACATGCCTGGTCGACGGGGGAATCAGGGAGGAGAGCTGGGCTGGTGGGAGCAAGCGTGAATTGTCCCTTTTGCTAAGCAGGGTCCGCCCTGGTTTGAATTCGAATGGAAGACTACATGTGAGCACTGTAAGGTAACCCCCTCAGGGGATGGGGCTGCTCTGGGAAGAGCATCTAGGTTCCAAGTTCCCTCCACGACAGGGCTGGGAGAGACTCCTGCCTGTAACTTTGGAGAAGCTGCTACCAGTCTGGGTAGACAATACTGAGCTAGATGGACCAAGAGTCTGGCTTGGTATAAGGCGGCTTCCTATGTTCCTATATAATTGGAGAGTGTTTTTTTTTTAAGAAAGAGGAAAGATTTCTGGAGGGCCAGACAAGAAAGAGCTCCTGGGGGATCTCAGAGCTGGAAGTTCTGCCACCTAATTCAAGACGCGTCTGAGCTAGCCGTGTCTCGTTGGTGGGAAAGGAAGGGCCCTTCACACAAGCAAAGGGGTACTCTTTACTCCCCTTGTTCCTGGGCTGGGCCCCACCTCAAGCAAGGGCACCTTGTGGGCAAGGAGGGCGTTTTTCTGAATACCTCTGATGGGGCCTACGATCCTCACAGCAGGTAGGCAAAAGGCAGGGTACAGTCAGTTTTCTATCATTTCAGCATCAAATGAGGCAGGGGCTCCCAACATGGGCCCCCAGATGTTACTGGAGCATCTATCCACTATCCACAGACACAATGGTCAGAGGCTGTTTATTGCTCCCAATGACGATTATTTTTCTCTTTATTTCTCCCAAGTGCCTCTTACTCCCACCCACATCCATAAACTCCCAGCACAGCATTTTGTAGCTGGAAGTCCCCTAGAGGTTTTCTAGTCCACCCGGAGGGGTCTCACTTTAAGGGCAGGGGAGGGTGCACTTACCCTCCCCCTGCTCCCCCCCCCCGCCAGCACTCAGTATCTGTAAAAGCCCTCGGGGCAGCAGTGTACCTCCCAGCCACCCCTTCCCCCTCCTTGGCCGGACGTACCAGGTGCGCATGCTTTTACAGATACCAAGCGCCAGCAGGGGGAAAGCAGGGGGAAGGGTAAGTGGGGGGGGGTAAGACCCACCCCCACGCCATCGAGCCACCCCCGCCCAGTTCCATGCACATCCCTAGCAGGAGATGAAGGTACTTCTCCCTCTCCTGCTGCTCCCCTGCAACTACCGAGTCAGACCCTTGGTCCATCTAGCTCAGGACTGTCTTCACAGACTGGCAGCGGCTTCTCCCAGGTTGCAGGCAGGAGTCTCTCTCAGCCCTATCTTGGAGACGCCGCCAGGGAGGGAACTTGGAACCTTCTGCATGCAAGCCGGCAGGTGCTCTTCCCAGAGCAGCTCCATCCCCTAAGGGGAATATCTTACAGTGCACAGACATGTAGTCTCCCATCCAAATGCAAACCAGGGCAGCGCCTGCTTAGCAAAAGGACGGTCCATGCTTGCTACCACAAGACCACCTCTCCTCCCAATGAGGCATCTTGCCTTTGAACACAGAAGTAGCCTATAGCCAACAAGACAGTAGCCTTTGATAGACCTGTTCTCCATGAATTTGTCCAAGCCCCTTTTCAAGCCATGCAAGCTGCTAGCCATCACCACTTTCTGTGGCAGAGAATTCCATAGATTAGTTATGTGCCCTGTGAAAATGTACTTCCTTTTGTTGGTCCTATATTTCCTGACAGTCCGTATCGTCATGGGATGCCCCTTCTCCCCAAAGCCTTGCCTGGACAATCCCACCCCTTTCATTTCTCGTCTCTCCCATACCCCATAAGACAGTACTTTTAGTAGTGAAGTAAAGTGTGCCGTCGAGTCAATTTCGACTCCTGGCGCCCACAGAGCCCTGCAGTTTTCTTTGCGGAGGGGTTGACCATGGCCTCCTCCGGCGCAGTATGAGATGATGCCTATCAGCATCTTGCTAGATCGCTGCTGCCCGATATAGTACCTGCGGGGATTCAAACTGGCAACCTTCTGCTTGTTAGTCAAGCATTTCCCCGCTGTGCAACTTAAGGTAACTACTTGTAGTAGTAGAGACTGTCAAAATTTAGACCAGGACTGCTGCTTAACGTCCAGAGGAGGAGGAGGAGGAGGAGAACACTCATAGACAGGCGCATCCTGCATATTCTAGAAGTCAGCCTCGCAGGACACCCTGCACATTCCCATCCCTCTCCTAGGGACATCTCCTGCCTCTCAGGGCTCACCCCTCTTCTTAGCCTTCATGTATGTCAGTGATCCCTTTCATCACCCCATAACTCGCTCTTACCTCCCATACGCCTCCCCCAGAGCCTCCTCCCACCCAACCCCCACTTCACCATGCAGGCACCTCAACCGATCCCAACCCTGACTTCCACGGTCTCCCCTTCTCTTACTCTGCCTGTACCCCAGGGGATCTCGCCTCCCGGCTTCTGCTCCTCTCCCTACCCTGCATGTACCCCAGTTCACCTCTCCTCCTCCAGCCTCTGCAGAACCACCACCACACCTCTTCGCCTCACCCTACAACAGGTACCCCAGCGGATCCCTCCGCCAGCCCCCAGGCACCCTGCTCCCCTCCTTCCTCCTCTGCCCCTGTGGGTCCTCCCTCCCACCCACCACCCACCCCCCTTTGTGTCCCCAGCCGGCACGCACCCCGCTGATCGCGCCCCCGCAGCCTCCCCCGCCCTCCTCCCGGCCCTGCCTGGGCCCCTGAGCTGACCGCCCCCCCCCCGCGGGGCCTCCCTACCCCTCTTCATCTTGCCCCGCACGTACCCCGCCGGGGGCTCTCTGCTCCCCCGCCCCCGCCCCTCCCTCTACCCCGCAGTTACCCCGGGAGGCGGCGGCGGCGGCCCCCCCCCCCTGCCCCGGCCTCACCTTCCTGTCGATGCGGACGGTGAAGACGGCGCCCGGGGCGAGGGGCTCCCGGCTGAGGACCAGCCCGTGGTTGAACTCCTGGCCGGGCTGCGACCGAGCCGCGCTCCGGCCCCCCCGCGACAGCGTCACCAGCCGGCCCGTGCGCGGGTGCAGCAGCGGCAGGCCCGCCCCGGGGCCCGGACCCCCGCCGCCGCCGCCGCCCCCCAGCATCCCGCCTCCAGGCCCCACCTGCCGCCGCCGCCCCCAATCCCCTCCCCGCGGCGGCACGGCGCACACCCGGGCGCGACGGCCGGCCGCGCTTTACGGCAGGAGGGCATGCCTCGGCTGCTTGACGGCAGGAGGGCGCCCGCGACGCTGCTTGACGGCAGTGCGGCTGGGCCGGGCTAGGAGAGGCAGCCTAACGAAAGCGAGGGGTGGGATTGGAAGAAGCCGTGTGACTTTTACGGCAGAAGAGCGCCGTCGCGCTTTACGGCGCCGCCCGAGAATCTCGCGGAGCTGGGGTGTTCGGTTCGCCGGCTGATCCACTCTCCAGTCGCGTGGCGTTCCCAAGGCGACTTGCATCTTTCGGGACCTCCTCAAAACAGTTCGTTACCTTGGAAGCATGTTTACAGCATCGCTCTAAACGGGATTAAGCAGAAGCAAACCCCTCCAATTCCCTATTGGGTATGGTTAGGTTTGCAGCCCAATGTTAGAAGGGATAAAAACCCTACACAGAATTAAGCCTGCTTAAGCCCTTTTATTTTCTATTTAAAATATTTCTACCCCGCTCCTCCAGTACACTACTGCTCAAGGCGGCTCACGACATTTATAAAATAGTTACCATGTAAAATCGGACAGATAAAATTGACCAAATTTAGCTAGACAAGTTAAATATATGTTAAAGCTAAAACCACAATCAAAATTACAGATTTTAACATTTTCAAATTAAACGTTATTTTAACAAAATAAAAACTATGAATGGTTTTGACTTTGACTTCAGTGGTGCCTAGCACGTGTGGCAATCCTGGATTGTGGCCTTTGTGTGCGGAAACGTGGCAGCATGCAAAGCCAGCCCAGGTGCAGCTGGAACCTGGCCAGGTGGACAGTTAAACAGGCCGTCCTGTACTCTCAAGCCAGTCTGCCTGGGGGTGCTGCAGCCTCCCTTTATACAGCTCCATCTGATCTGCCGACTTGAGTGGGCAGGGGGCAACCGGCATCAAACCTTATACCCTGGCCTCTCTTTTCCTGTCCCAGTTTAGCAGATAACTAGAACTCCAGCTCTCTGCAAAGTGGGGCACACTGAATTCCACAGATTCCAAGGGACTGGGCTGGGGGGGGGGTTTGCCTGCAATTCAGACATACAAAAAGGTGTGAGGGGGGAGGGCCCATCACACAGTGACCCAGCACAGGCTTTGCATAGGTGAAGTCCCAGGTTCAAATCCTGACATCTCCAGCCAAAAGGTCCTCAGAGATGCTGGGAAAGGGACTCCCCTCTGCCTTAGGCCTTGGAGAGCAGCAGCTGCCAGTCCAAGCAGGCTGTCCTGGGCAAGATGAACCAATGGTTTGACTCCACAGAAGTCAGCCTCGCATGACAATGGGACTGGAGCACAGACCTGGCATGCAGGAGACCCCGGGTTCGATGCCCAGTAGCATCTGCAGTTAAAGCAGGGATTCTCAACCTTGGGCTCCCAGTTGTTGATGGACTTCCCATATTCCTCAGCCCCAATTATTTTTGGCCGTTGTGGCTGGGGATGATGAGAGTTGTAATCCAACATCATCTAGGGGAACCAAGGTTTGGCACCCCCAGGATAGACAGTGTGGGGTTTGATGGACCAGTCGTCTCTCTTGGCGTAAGTCACTTCGTCATGCATTTGGCAGAGGCATAATTTGGCTGGGTCCCTGCCTGCTTTGCATGCAGAACTTTGGACGCAGAAGAGCCCAGATTCACCCTCTGGAAATATCTCCAGTTTATAAATACCTGATTGTAGCAGGGCTGGGGAAGACCCTGAAAAGATGCTGCCAATCAGAGTAGGCAAAGTCAAGGATTAGGTAAGGTTAAGCTTAGGCTCAATGCAATAGTTCTTCTTTAGTGCCAATAATTACATTTTAATCTGGTGCCTGTGCATGTTTCAAAATATGGTGTCGCTGCTTTGCTGTTTTATAATTTTACTTTATAAACAGGGCCTCTAGCTCCCAAATGCTCTTGCTCTGACCACTAAGGGCAGAAGACAGCCCTGCTGGATCAGGCCCAAGGAGGCCCATCTAGTCCAGCATCCTGTTTCCCACAGTGGCCCACCAGATGCCTCTGGGCAGCCCACAGGCAAAGGGTGAGGGCATGCGCTCTCTCTTGCTGTTGCTCCCCTGCAACTAGTATTGCCTCTGAGGCTGGAGGTGGCCTGTAGCCATTGATAGACTACTAGCCCCATTCCCTTCTCTCACCTGTGAGTGGGGAAAAAATCCTTCAGTCCCTCCCCCTGCTGAGACAGCTGAGAGACTGGGACAAATTAGAAACAGACTGGTTAATTACCTGGCGGTGATCTGCCTGTAAAGAGCTGCTGGAAAGACCCTTTAGGGGAAGCCATGCAGATGGACAAAGTAGGAGTGAGTTTCACAATGGGGACCTTTCTCTGGGCTTGCCTTATCGGTGGGGTGATGTTAGCCACAGGTTTGGTTAATGCAGGGGCCCCAGTATCCCCAGGTACACAGTCCTCCTTGTGGGTCCTCCCAACTGGTCCTGTCTGGGTGAAGGTGCAGTGCAGAAGAAGCCATGTTGTCGTGACAGTGGAGAAAGGCCCAGCAACCGCAGAGCTTAGAGCTGCTGATCTGTCCCTGGGAGGCTGTCCTTGTACAAGCCTCGAAAAGGAAGTGCTTCTTTTTGCAGTAGGCTTCCAAGAGTGTGGGTCCCGAGTCCAGGTGAGCTTGCAGGGTCCTTGTCCTCTCTCTTTCACTCAGCAGCAGCTGATCTCATGGATTTCTCAGTCCAGTTTTAAATGTAGAAAACAAGACGCCACTCCCTGCCACTGGTGTAGGACTTGGCCCTGAGCCCTCCTGAAGCCTTTCTGCTCGAGGGATCCTCCCCCGGGTCCCTTTCTGTTGATGGCTTCAGCATGCTACCTGAGGCACACAGGAGTGCCCATCACACTGGCTTCTGGGCAGCACCGTCCTTAGAGAGTCCCGGTGGGGTGTGCAGGGCCTGGGGCAAATTGGCCAGTGTGGGGGCCCTTTCCAGCTACCTTGAATTATGGCAGCAAGTGTTCGCCAAAGGACACCGCACGCACCTAAGGACGGCCCTGCTTCTGGGCAAGGCTGTCTGTGCAAGCTGTGATGTGGTCTTCTCTCTCTTCCCTATTCAGGTGGCCCCAAACACCACAATCTACCAAAGCAGTTTGTTCTACAAGCCAGGAATCTCCAGGGCCACAGC
Source organism: Hemicordylus capensis (assembly GCF_027244095.1). NCBI lineage: Eukaryota > Metazoa > Chordata > Lepidosauria > Squamata > Cordylidae > Hemicordylus > Hemicordylus capensis. The sequence continues at coordinate 2,380,461 of NC_069662.1, read as the reverse complement.
AGCTGTCCTGGGTATCCCATCTGAAATTCCGGTTAAGTGTCACGATCTGAGGTGCGTAAAAAATCTGCAGGGAGAGGAGAGAATCTTCATGCTGGGTGTGGTTCACTGTGGAGGTCGGCCTTGGGGGTTTGTGACAGAAGTTTATAAAGTTCCATGTGGTGTGGATAACTTTCCCTCCCTCTCCCAAAATACTGGAGTGGTGTGGGTGGTTGTCTCAATCGAATTCTATGGGATTACTAATTAGATTCAGGGCATCCCAAAGGAAGGACTTATTTGCACAATGCATACTTAACATATGGAACTTGCTGCCACAAGATGTAGTCAGAGGCGCTCTTACCCCTGGACTTTGGGCCCGAAGTCCAGGGCCTCTACAGCTCCTGGCCCCCCGCAAATCCTCTTTGGTCTGTCCTGGGTGGTGTGTTCGCCTGGTGGAACATAATACTTAATTTGCAGGGGAGGTGGGGGCCCTCCAAAGGCCTTTAGGTCCAGACTCCAAGATTACCTAGGTGCACCTCTGAATGTAGTGATGGCTTTAGAAGGAGATGAGACAAGTTGGGGAGGAAGTGTGTGATAGGAAAACTGAGCCGCCATAGTCAGAGGCAGTGTACCACTGAATACCAGATCCTGGGAAGTGACAGCAGGATAGGACTGCTGGCTTGCTTGTAGGTTTCCTGGGGAAATCTGGATGGCCATTGTGCAAAGAGGGTGCTGGGCCAGATGGGCCCACATTGACCTTGTCTGGTATGGCTCTTCGTGACACTTCATTTGAACCAGAACTTGTAACTAGGAGGACCCTCCACACTGGAAGATGGGGGGAGGTAAAGTACCTCTGAGCATCTGCAGAATGCCATTCCATAAGTCATAGCCACAGTTGCTGGCCACATATGTGATAAGAGGGCAACTCCCAACCATAGGAGAGGAATCAAGTGCGCGTCTAACTTTAAATGCTGGCAAAGCTTGGACTGACTTTTAATGGACCGTTAAAATTGGCTAAAGTTTTGCAAGATATAATTAACTCATTACAATGCAAACTGTTAACAGCTTAAAAACAACCCTAGTTGCTTGGTGTAACACAAGCATAAGATGTATATATTTTGGGTGTGGTGTGGCCCCCTCTTCTGTGCAACTGACTGTCCAAGCTTGCTTTTTTCTCTGCCCCAGGCAAATTCCTGAACAAGACTCCAGAGAAACTTGCAAAACCAAGAACTGCAGGCCACAAGCTAAGCAGAGACCAGCTACTGGACATCACAAAAGACATCTCTCTCGGCATCAAGGCAGGTCCTTTCAGAAGCAGAAGTGCGTTTCAGGCTTGGCTTACAGGGGATCTCAGACTGGTCCCTAGGTGCCAGACTCCTGTTCCCTTAACCCATGAGCACAATTGCCTTCTATCATTGTGGCAGGAATGATGGGAATTGTAGTCTAACATCTGGGGGCGCAAGTCTGAAAACTGCTGGCTTGGCTTAGCTTGATTGCAGTATTATGAAGGTTCAGGAAGTGAATAATTCTAAGAGTCTCTAGTGGAGAGGGAGTTGAAGAGCCCGTCAACATAATTTATGCAAAATTTTAAAATGAGTAGAGCCTCTCTCTTTTTTGGTACATAGAGAACTCCTCCTTAACAGAAATTGAGCCATACCTGGACACTGGACCACTGTCAGTCCAAGATGGAATTCAAGAAGCAGATGGGAAAGTGGAAATTGTGAAGCTCACATCAACAGGTAATTTACCAGGAAGAGAAATGGGTGTGAACACCGTTTTGGTGCCTTGCCTTGCCTTGCCTTGCCTCTTGGTCTCCTTTGGATTTCTGGTCCTTGAGCATTCCTCTTATCTCCTAGCCCAGCTGCTCCTGGCCACGCCTTTACTGTGAGCTTTCCCTGCTAAAAAGACAATTTCTGCTTCCCTCGCAGAATCTGCACTCAGTTAACCTTCTCTTACTGATGGCTCTACCTTGAGCAATTTAACCCTCTGTACTGAGTAGCAAAATCATGTTGTGTAAAAGTATCTGAAAGGGTTAAGAAGTCACTCAGTTGTTCCCATTGGTCAGAGGGTCCCTCCCATCCTGATTTGGAGGTGGTGGTGGGGAGAAACCTGTTCGTTACCTATATGCATCCTCCAGGAAGAAACAACATTTAACTAGAAACTCATACAAGATTGGTGGAATAAATTGAATGACCGTATTTAGTCCATTATGGTTCTAGAGAGTGTAGAAAGAGCAATTCAGATAGCCTGTTGTACTGAAGGGCCCTTGGCTGGTACAGGAGATACACCTGGGTTGGTAGTCTATGCCAGGGGTTGTTGGACTACAACTCCCATCATGCCTAGCCACAACGGCCAAAGGGGTGATGGGAGTTACAGTCCCGTGACCTCTGGGGACCCAAACATGGGAACCTTGCTCTAAGCAAAAATGCAAAGAGGACCTAGTGAAACACCATCCTCCCTCTTGCTCTTCCTCCTTGCAGCAGCTGCCACAGCTCCTGGAATGGTCTTGGCGCTGATCATCTTAGTGGCTTCTGTCGTCATTGTGCTCTTTGCTATGGTGGCCCTGCTGCTGTGCCAGAGATGTTGTGCTGTTGCCGCCCTCTCCTAACACAGCATTTTAAGGAATTCTTTTTGTGTACAGTATTTAATAAAACGTTTCAGTGTGGATCTGGCTCTCGTTGCCTATTCTGAGAGGGTGGGATGCCGTGGGTGGTGGTGGGAAGGAAGAACATGTAAGTTCTGCTGGGACTATGGGAGCTTGTAGCAGTTTATAGCCTTTGTCTCGGAGCAAGCTCACGTGAGGGAAAGAAATGCTGACTCATCCCTGCAGAGCTTTCTGGCAAAGGCTACTCCTAAAACTCTTCTTTATTTTTGGTTTGGTAGGTTCTAAAGGCCGCCACCACCACCCACTTATCGACAGAGCTTGACACCCACCCCCGGGCTTGGGTGGAAATCCCAGGGAAAACTCTCTTTATTTTGCTATTGGAAAATTATGCAAAAATCCTCCACGTGCAAGCATACACATGGAGAGAAAACTGATAGTGGCTGAGCTCCTTAGGCGTGTTTTGCACCAGAGAAAAAGAAGTCCCCTTTCAGCCCCCCTCCCCCACTTTCTCCTGAGTTAAAAATCCACTCAGATGGGGCTCGTAAAAGAAAAGAACAAAAAGAAAAACAAGTTTATTCAAATGCTACAGACTGCTTCCATCTGAGGCTTTCCCAGCTTTTAGTTACAGGTAAAAATACTCAGTAGGTTACAAGAATACTTCAAAAAGCACCCCAGATGGATTTGGGATGGCATGCTTTAAAAATTGTGGTTACCCAGTTGCAAGGAATAGGTATGTAGGAAAATACAAAAGCAGCTTTAAAAGCTTACAGAGTCTTTTGCAATGCCCTGGCTGGATGGGCCAAGGCTAGTGTTTCTTAGCTTAGTTCTGTTACAGGTAAACAATAATAGACTAGTATCAGGGATATACAAAGCGCACACAAAATAAAACAAAGTCTAACACAAGATCTGACCAAACAACCTTTCTCTAGATTAAACTCCCCGAAGCATTAAACTCCCCTGGTGTGCTGAGTGGCTGATCACGGGTGTTCACCAGCCTGTCAGTCAGGACAGGGTTCATTTCCAGCTAACTTTTTAAAGAGGGCTGGCGGATCACTACAGGGTTGTATAATAGGCCTGTGAAGTGCAAAGGTTGGGGTGGGAAAGCGGTCTGTAATTGGTAAGCGGGTGTAGGACCCGATTAGCTTTGGTGTGTGAGTTGTGGAATACTGCATCATTCAAAACTGGTCAGCAATATAAGATGGTCCAGTTAAAGGTAACTCTGAATTATCTTCAGTAGTGGTGTGCATGGTCTGGAGTCCCCCTCGGTCCGGCACGGGGGGACTGTTACTTTAAGGGGGTGGTGGTAGTACTTACCTCCCCCCCGCTGCTCTTCCCCCTCTGGCGCTGGTCCTTTGAAAAATCTTCTTGGGGCGGCAGAGTTCCTCCCTGCTGCCCCTGCCCCCGTCGTTGTTCCTAAAGGGTTAAAGAGACGAGCACTAGCGGCACGCATGCGCCCAGCGTGGCGTGCACGCTCGTCTCTGATGCTGCCGCACACGCGCCACAAAGGACCAGCGCCGGAGGGGGAAGAGTGGCGGGGGGGGGGGGAGTACTACCACCACCACCCCTTAAAGCTACATGCCCCCGCCCTTCCGAACCTCCGGACCTCCAAACCGGTCCAGCGGTCTTTTAAATTGTGCCCGGACCGAACCGTGCACACTCCTAATCTTCAGCCAGATCCTGTGCTGAGTTACTTGTCCCTGACTCTACTGCAGGGCTGCACAATGTCGGCCCTTGAGCTGTTTTTGTACCATAGCTCCCATCAACCCTGTAGCAGATTACAGCCTTTGTCTCAGAGGAGCTCACATGAGAGGGGTGGGGGAATGCTGAACTGGCTGGGCTTCTCCTAAATGAATCTGCATTTCTGGTAGAATTAAAATGCTGCCGCTACCACCCCTCTTATAGACAGAGCTTGAACCTCCCTGGGCTCAGGGTGGAATCCCAGGGAAAACTCTTTGTTTTGCTATTGGATAAATACAAAAACCTTCCATGTGTGGGCTTACACGTGATGAGAAAACTGATAGCTGCTGAGTGCTTGAGGATGCTTTTGCACCAGATAAATCCCCTTTTGTGCTCCCCACTTTCCTGAGTTAAAAACCAACTCTGAGAGGTTTCTAAAAAGAAAAGAACAAAAGAAGTTTTATTCAGTTACTACAGACTGCTTCTGTCTGAGGCTTCTGGCTTTCTTAGATACACTCAAAAATACTTAGTAGGTTACAAAAATAGGTTGTCTTAGACATGCTTACATGTTTATAGAGTCTTTTGCAACGCCCTAGGTAGGGTGGGCGTAGACTAGTGTTTATTGTTGGTAGCTATCCAGAGCAAATCAACTGGAAAGTGCAGTGCTAATTTGCATATGCAAAATAATTGTCAAACCAATTTACATAATATGTGAATTAGGCACCCAGATTTGGAAAGCCAGAATATGGCAACCCTAATGCGGGAAGGCTTAGTGAAGAGCAATGGAGTTTTGCTCCGTCATGGTTGAAGCTATCATGGAGGTTTCTCTCATGGAATAACTCTGTAGATCCTTGAAAGAAAGGATTGCCGGAAGCTTGATTCTCATTGGGTGTTGGGTGAGTTCAAGGAATAGGGAATTCAGCATAGGGAACAGTTTTAGTCAGACTGTGCATTAGGAACGTATATTTCTTTCTATGTGTGTGCTTTTGCATATTCCTGATACTGTTCTATTACTGTTTACCTGTAAAGAAATTAAAATAAGAGTTGGGGAAGATATCTTTGCCTGACCATTTTCCTTGACATATTAACAGCAGCAATAGAACAAACAAAAAAAGCACAGCTTTTTAATGAAGGCTGCCCACAGTGCTTACTTCTAAGTAGGCATGCATTGAACATAAAGTCAAGAAAGTCCTTAAACATTACAATACACAGCCTGGTAGTCAGGTAGTGATTTGCATCAACTGCCCGATAGAGATCCCCTGCTGATAGCAATGAAAATGAAAGGCAGTATATAAATTGAACAATAAATAAAATAAATAAACAAACATGGCAACATTCTTCAGGGGATTACTGTACTTGTGAAAGGAAAACCCTCCCAGCTAGCCTCCTGTACTCTTCCTCTCTTAATGCAAGTCCAGTGGTCGAGCAGAATAGTGACTGCACGTTTTGCTCTATAACTTCACTTCTACAAGGGCTAGAGCTTAGCTTTAAAAAAGAAAGCAAGCTGAAATCCCGGTGAATCGGAGTGGACTAAGCAATCCAGGTGAAATACTTGAAACCAAGGTGAAACCCAGAATTCCAGGGAGGCATGGCAACTCCATTCTGCATGTGCTTCTCTCCAGCACAGACCACCCTTCTTGTTCCCAGAATTCCCAGCAACCGCGCTCTAGTTTCCACCCTCATGGTGTACTGATTGGCTGCCCTGGAGTTCACCAGCCTGTCAATTGAGACAAGGGGTCACTCCCTGTTAACTCTTTAGAGGGAGGGAAATCTGATCACTACAATCCCCCAGCCACAGTGGCCAATAAGTATGATGGGAGTTGTAGTCCATTTGCAGGAGGGCTGAAGGTGTGCAGCCCTGCTCGAGTCCAGGGGCTTAGTGTCATGCCCTTAGTCTCAGATAGCGAGGAGGAAGGGGATGCTGACAGCCCTTCAGCCAATGCAGGGGTGCCTGAGGGGCAGAGCCCGGCTGTCAGTTCCCGAGATGGCTGAGGCAGGTCCAGCTGATGTCCCAGAGCAGGCAGAGCAGTCTGAGGCAGCAGAGACAGGGACTGACGAACAGGAGGATGAGCTATGCAGGCAACCCCCACTGAATCCACAGCAAAGATGGGTCACAAGACAGCAAGCACATCTGGAATTCATCAGAAGTAAACGCCTCTTGCAGAAGGCTGATAAGCCATGAATCCCTGCCAGCTGAGAGTTATCAGCTTGGACTATAAAGCACATCTACAGCTTGCAGTTAGCTGCTGGAAGACAATGTACGTCATCCGTAGTGTCGACAGCCTCCAGCCTGAGAGAGAGATTTCCGAGCCGTGTTTATGCCTCTGCGACCCAGACTGGTCTTTTGTGAACTACATCCTAGACTTCACTGCCAGGTGGCTAGATTGCTGACACTTAGGTGCATTTAACAGTGGATAGGGCCGGCTTGTTCTATAGTGGCAATGCAGCACCTGCTGTCTCATGTATTTTCCCATTTCTTAGGAACATAAGAAGCTGCCATATACTGTCAGACCATTGGTCCATCTAGCCCAGTATTGTCTTCACCGACTGGCAGAGGCTTCTCCAAGGTTGCAGGCAGGAATCTCTCAGCCCTATCTTGGAGATGCTGCCAGGGAGGGAACTGGGAACCTTCTGCTCTTCCCAGAGCAGCTCCATCCCCCTAAGGGGAATCTCTTCTGGTGCTCTCACATCAAGTCTCCCATTCATATGCAACCAGGGCTGACCCTCCTTAGCTAAGGGGACAAGTCATGCTTGCTACCATAAGACACCAACTCCCCTCTTTATCCCCAGCTTCCCTTTATTCTACATCAAACAAGGTTGCATGCTTAATTAATTTAAGGGATCTAGTGTGGTGTAGTGGTTAGTGTGTTGGACTAGGACCGGAATTCAAATCCCCATTCAGCCATGAAACTAACTGGGTGACTCTGGTCCAGTCACCTCTCTCTCAGCCTAACCTACCTCACAGGGTTATTGTGAGGATAAACATAACCATGTATGGGCTCCTTGGAGGAGGAGCGGGAGAGAAATGCAAAAATAAATAAATAAAATTTCTGGCATGGGGTTCTCTCCCTTGCACAACAGGCGGAAATTGAATAGGTGCAGCTTCCCTATCAACCTCCCTACTGTCTTGATCTGCCTGTCGAATACTTGCTGCTCAGGTAGCGCAAGGCACAGGGCCTTCCTCACAGCAGACATTAGCACAGGGACTTCAATTCCCAAAACCTGTCCTGCAAAAGGCGTTGTAGCTGGGGCTTATGGGAGTTGGCGTCCAACAACAACTACAAGTTTGAAAGCCGCTGCATCGGCGGCAACTCCAAAACCTGCGCCTTCCCATAAGGCCCCAGGGGACGCTTTTTAGGAGACTCCGTTAGTGCCTGGAACAAAAACAATAAAAGCCGCCGCCTCTCAATTTCAAAAGCCGACAGAGACGCAAAGCACAAAAGTCCCCCCTCGCCTCTGGCGTCTTTCACCTGCCATGATAATCCTTTCCCCTGCAATCAAGTAAATCCGGCAGTACGGCAGTCTCCTGGAGAACACTCCAACATGGCAGCCCCCTAACTGGGTGTTCAGGAGACGTACAGTGACGTCATAGGGGTGCGCCGGGTGACGGAAGGAGTCGCCAGTGCAGAGGGGCGGGGGAGGCATGCTGGGGGAGCTGCTTGCGGGGGGCGCGGAGGGACTCGTCCTCATTCAGGGTGAGGTGCCTGGCCGGGGGGCGGGGGCTGGAGTCAGGAGCAAGGGCAGGATCTTGACGAGGGAGGGCGTGCGGGGCAGGGACCTATGGGGAGCAGCAGGACAGGAGGCCTTGACGCTGCAGAGACAGACGGGCATGGAGGAGGTGGGGGGTGAAGGAGCAGCAGCAGAGACGGGGGGCTGGCTGGTTGGAGGGGGCTGGGCCCCGGGGAGCAGAAGAAGCAGAGAAACCAGATTCTGTGGGGAGCGAGCAATGGGTTGGCTGCGGGGGGGGGGGGGGCGCAACTGGACAGGAGGGGCTTGGAAGGGGTGGGTGGAGGTGCCATAGGCTGCAGTATAGGGATAGTGACCTGAGAAGTGGAGGGGGCTGAGTTGGGGAGGGGCGTGTTTCTGTCTTGTATAGCTGGGGATGGGAGGAGGAGGAGGCTGATGGAGAGGTGCCGTGGAATGTGCTGCCGCTGGAGGAGATGGGAGCACTTGAAGGATCCTGGGGGTCATTAACCTCTCCTCCTCCTCCTCGGGGGCCTTCCCCTGCAGACTCAGTCAGCTGCGAAGGCCGGACCCTGCTCAAGAGTTTTGTGGCGGCTTCAGCTCAAAGGTGGGTGTGAGGCTCTGAGATCTGAGGTACTCTGCATCTGTGGGGGTGTCAGGCATAACTGGTTCGGTGCCCAGCACATTCTCAGAAGGGCCGGCTGTGGGTCCCTGAGACCGCCTCTGTGCCAATAGCCTTTGTGTGGTGGTGGGGATGGAAGAGGGACACTCCCAGAGCCCACCCAAATGGGGTGGGGGACTCATGGAAGAGTTTGCCCTGCATAGCATGCAGCCCAAGCCAAAGGCAGCTCTGGGGCACAACTTCCTGCCACTCCTGGATTTCCCCTCCAGTTCTGTGATCCTACGGAGACTGGGTTTATGACTACGGCTATTAAGATGGTTCCTTGTCCCCAAACATCTCACAGTCTAAAAAAATACTAGGTAGAGACCAGCAACAGCCACTGGAGGGATGCTGTGCTGGGGATGGTTAGTGCCAGTTGCTCTCCCCCTGCTAAACAGAAGAGAATCACCACTGTGGAAGGTGCCTCTGTGCTCAGTTAGCAGGGGACATTCCCTGTTTAGCCCACCAGAAACATGCAGGTGGCCACTGTGCGAAACAGGATGCTGGACTAGGTGGACCTTAGGCCTGATCCAACAGGGCTGTTCTTATGTTCTCTTTCATTTAATGTTCACCATTGAGTATTGTCTTGATTACCCCAAACCTTCAGTTATGTGTCTTCCACAACTGATGTCTTATTTTGTTTACAACATTTATATCCTGCTTTCCAAACACTCGACAGAGCAGTTGCCAATAATATAATGAGGTAGTGTTCTCTGTCGGCCCAGACATAACTGCGATTAGCCACCCTGAGCCCTTTTGAGAGCGAGCATCCCCTGGGGTGCCCCAAAGATCTGATTAAGCAGCAGTGCTACATGTGCTTGAAGCAACCCATCCTGCGCCTCCCCCTGCCCTGCCTCGGAGTCAGTGCCTCTCCCAGCCTTGTCGCACTTGACCTTCCACTTCCTCCACCTTGGGCAGGAGGTCTCATCTCTGTGCTTGTCTTCCTTGTCAGGGGTGACTCTGTTCACGTTTTGAGCTTCGATGTCTCCGAAGACCAATTCAAGGCTGGACTCAGCACCGAACTGACCTCCCTGTGAGTTGGCTTTCTTCCCCTTCCCCTTCTGCTGGTTGATCAGGAAGAGAAAGAGACAAATGCCGCTGGCCCAGATGGATGGCCCCCTGCAGCCTGATCCAGAGTGCGCAAGAGTATGGCAGCTCTCCCAGTCTGGAACCAGTTGAGTCCAGTCCTCGGTCAGCGAAAGGGCTGCTCCTGCTCCTCCTCCTCCAGCACAACCTCGTCCCTGTCCAGAGTCCTGCAGTGTGTTTACATTCTGGAGCAGGGCTTCAGCTGCAGATGTTGGCCTGCAGCTCCCACCATCCCTGACACTTGGCCATGGTGGCTGGGGATGCTGGGAGTTGTAGGCCAACAGCAGCTGGAAGGCCACAATTGTGCAGCCCTGCTTTAGAGTCTTGGTAGGCCTGCTTCTGTATTTCGTGGGTGTGTCCTGAGGGGGCCTCTTGTCCCACTGATAGAGTAAGCTGACGCTGACATGTTGCCAATCCTCCCTTGTTCAGCTCTTTATTTGCAAGGTTTTGTATTCTGCTTACAAGGTGGGGGCGGGGCAGTTGGCTCTCCCTTGCTGGAGCTTTCAGGAGCATAGGAAGCTGCCCTATACTGAGTCAGACCCTTGGTCCATCTAGCTCAGTATTGTCTTAACAGACTGGCAGTGACTTCTCTAAGGTTGCAGGCAGGCGTCTCTCTCAGCCTGATCTTGGAGAGATACCACCAGGGAAGGAACTTGGAACCTTCTGCTGTCCCGAGAGCAGCTCCATCCCCCGAGGGGAATATTTTCTTGTGCTCACACATCTAGTCTCCCATTCATATGCAACCAGGGCAGACCCTGCTTAGCTAAGGGGACCAGTCATGCTTCCTACCACAAGACCAGCTCTCCTCCCATTGGTGGGTGGTGCTCTCGCTCTGGGTTTCCTGTACTGAGCAGGCCTACAAGGACCCCAGTTGGAACAGCTCTACCTTGGCAGAAGGCAGCTTAGTGCATGCATAGGTGTGGTACCACACTGGTGAGGAACAGACTCATGCTAAGTGATGATCAGAGATGAATCATCTCCTTTGCTAAGCAGGCTCCACCCTGGTTTGCATTTGGATGGCAGACTACATGGGAGGCCACATTCCGGGTCCGCTCTGGGAAGATCACCTGCCTGCTTGCTTGTCGAAGGTCGCAAGTTCCCTCCCTGGCAGCATCCACAGATAGGGCTGGGAGAGGCTTCTGCCTGCACCTTTGGAGAAGCCGCTGCCATCCTGTGTAGACAACACTGAGCTCGATGGACCAAGGGTCTGACTCAGTAGAAGGCAGCTTCCTAAGTTCCTATCGCAGCACAAGATGCATGGGACACTCACCTCCTGTCTTGTCTGTAGCTCTTTCCTCCTTGGTCTGGTCCATGGATGATTAACCATAACAACCTGCTTTGTCCAGGATCTTGTTCCACGATGCTTTCCGAGATCCGCTGGGCTGGGCCGGGGAGGAGAGCGTCTTGACCCTGGGAGACTTCTCCGCCTCTGAGCTGGCAGCCCGCCTGGCTCCAGCCACACAGGGACCTGCCACGGTTGTGCTGGACTCGCTCAGCTGGCTCCTGCTTCGCTTGCCGTTTCCCAGCGTCTGCCAGGCTCTTGTGCAGCTGCCCAGGAGGGCGAGTGCTGCTGGTGAGAGGAAAGGGGAGGTTCGGGAAGAGGGAACTGCTGCTTGGGGTGAAAGAGCTTTGCATGCAGCAGGCCCCAGGCCCAGTCCTCGGAGGCAAGGATCAGGGCCCAAGCGCCAAGGAAGACCTTGGGGAGCTGCTGTCAGTCAAAGCCAACAGCCCTGCGATCGATGGAGCAGGGCCTCTGTATCAGGCCCTTTACTAGGTTCCAAAAAGCCAGTCACCCCCTTCTTCAAGAATATCCCTTTAATGGGAGCTCTTGTCTAGACCACGGGGTTCTCAACCTGGGTTCCCCAGATGTTGGACTACAAATCCCAATATTCCCAGCTGGAATAGCTGGTTGTTTTGGCTGGGGATTATGGCATTTGTAGTCTGATGTTTGGGAACCTCTAGATTAGTCTGCACACGACAGTAATGGGAGAGCCTGGACACCTGGTTTTCCTTTGGAGGAGTCATGGGAAATGTAAAAAACAGAGAGAGGAGGTGACTTTTGTGGGAGTCAGGAGTTGATGGGTCTCAATTTGAGCCTTGGAAATGGTTCCTAATGCCCACAGTTCATGAATGAACACTAAATAACTTAATGCCTCTGAACATGTGTGGAGTACATCTCCTTCAATAACCCCAATCATAGGAACCTAGGAAGCTGCCTGAAGAAGATGAGAACAGCCCTCCTGGATCAGGCCCCAGACCTATCTAGTCCAGCATCCTTTCTCACACAGTGGCCCACCAGATGTGATTACTGTATACCAAGTCAGACCTTTGGTCCATCTAGCTCAGTATTGTCTACACGGACTGGCAGCATCTTTCCAGGATTTCAGGCAGAAGTCTCTCTCAGCCCTCCCTGGAGATGCTGCCAGGGACTGAACTGGGGACCTTTGGCATGCAGAGCAGATGCCCCACCACTGAGCTATCCAGGATTAGATGTGGGAGGAGAGTCTTCAAGGACAGGTCACACTCCTTTCAAGTAGGCTTGTACTTGAGCATCTCTCTATGGCAAGTTAATTAATTAATTTTAAATATATTCACACCTTGCCCCAACCCTTGTTGTCTCTCCTTTTCGTGAGGCTCTGGGGAGCGGGGGTGTCATTTCGGGAGCAGGATTGTTCTGTAAGCAGGTACATTTGGAGGACTAAGTCCCCCAACTTACAAATAGGTTGTATTCCAAAAGTTTGTAAGTTGGATGTTTGTAACCCGGAGCACACACCATTTCCAAGAGCAACAGCTTATTTGTATGTGTGGGTTGGCATTTGTAAGTTGGGGGCTTCCTTCAAGCAATATATCTTGCCACTTTATTTGTACTGTATGGATGTTTGTGTGTAACTCGGCACACTTACCTGTACTTAATTCCTCAACTAATAGGCTTTTCCAGCCTGCTTGGAAGTCCCGCCTTCCAACATTGGAGGTCCTTATGTTCTATCTTCCAGTGTGTTGGGGGACTAGCATGAATTCAGTCAGGACTTCAGGGGACTGGCAGGCTTTGGTAGGTGGCGGGGCTGTAACAAAGTGGAGGGGCTGCACGGAGTTTCTAACATTTCTGTCCTCGGCAGGCGTGAGGATCACCAGACTGCTAGCCCTCCTCCACAGAGACTTGCACCCACATGGAGAGCTTGAAACCCTGCATTCCTTGGCCGGTGTTGTGGTGATGCTGGAGCTGGCCCCGGAAACCATGCCAAGAGGGGATGGAGTTCCCCAAACTGCAGTGATGTTGCACAGGAAGAGGAGAGGCCAAGTGGTCCGAAAGGTGAGGGCTGGGGAGGCGATGCACCTTCGGGTGTGGGTTTGCCTCCTCTCTTGCTTATATGGCACCTCTGGTCAGCGAAGCACACGCCTCCGTACTTATTGTATGGACCTGCACAACAGACCGGTGGGATTTAGGAATACGTTTCCTACTTTACAGGTGAGGCTGAAGGACAGTGACCAGCCCAAAGCTGCCCAGAGAGTCCGTCATGGCAAAGGCAGGGCCTGCACCCAGGTCTGACTGACTGCTCAGCCAAACCGAGGGGCATTTGGGGGGCTCCTTAGAGGGGAGGGGATGTCCCTCTGCTTTCTGCTAATACATTGCATAAGCCTGTACTGATTTTGGTCCACAGCAGGCTTGTGTTGGACACAAAATGGAACCCACTCTTCTCACCATAACATTTGTGGCTGTGGGCTTGTGCTTAACAGACCTGTCACAGCAGGAGGTTTGTGCTTTCAGCTGTGGTAGGTCGCATAGGAAAAGCCATCCGTGGAAACGGCAATGCAGAAACAGTGCAGACAGCAGTTATGGAGTTCTGATCAGTTGGGTAGACTAGTCCAGGGGTTCCCAGATGTTGTGGGACTACAACTCCCACCACCCCTTTGGCTTTTGTAGCTGGGGATGATGGGGGATGGGAGTCCCACATCATCTGGGAACTCCTGGACTAGACATCTCAGACGGCTTCCTCCATACTCTCGCAGTAGAAAGAAGTCTTCTTTTTAAAAAAAATCAAACACTTCTTTACATGGGAGTGGGCAAGCCAAAGAGCAATAGTTTAGCACCCCTCTGAAGTGACTTTATGTGGCCGGTACCAAAGTGAGGTACTTTACTGCTGAAGTGAGAGGGGGACCCGTGGTCTTTGGGAAAGGGAATGTGCGTGCAAATGTATCTGACACCCTCCTCTCTGCACTTCAATCTCCCAGAAAGAATACTTTGTGGTCCTCCCAAGTTTAGACCTGAAACCCCTCCATGAGCCATCACGGGATGCTGTTTCCATAAAGGAGGGTCCTGAGGATTGCAAAGTCTCCACTGCGGTATGTGTCCTCCCCTCTGGCGAAACGTGAACCAGCCACATGAATTTGTGGGTGCCTTGGCTTGGGGTGGGTCATAGGAACATAGGAAGCTGCCATCTAGTGAGTCAGACCACTTGCTCCAGCTGAGCATCGTTTGCACTGGAGATGCTGCCGGGGATTGAACCTGGGGCCTTCTGCATGCATGCAGATCAATGTTCCCTCTAAGAGGGATTCCCAGATGTTGTTGACGACAACTCCCAGAATCCCCAGCTGCATTGGTTTTCGCCTGGGGATTCTGGGAGTTGTAGTCAACATCACCTGGAAATCCCTCTTAGAGGGAACACTGCTGCAGATGCTCTTCCCCTGCTCTGTGGCCCCTTCCCCTCAGGGGCATCGCCTTCACATGCAGTCACCCACCCAAATGCAAATGGAGGCAGACCCTGCTTTGCAAAGGGACCATTCAGGCTTGCAAGGCCTTTGGCACGCACGGAGAAGTGTTCCCCCCATCCTGCCTGCTCTGGGTTTGTGGCCCGGCTGAGATTTACCACTGTGCTGTTGCTCTGCTGGCTGTGCCTTCCTTCCCTACCGCTCCTGGTAACAGCCTTTTTCTCTGGTCCTTTTCAGGCTGACCCAACTGCCAATCTGACCTTTAACCTGCGCCTCTCAGAGGCTGAGCGCCAAGCAAAGGAGTCCGTGCCTCTCCCATATCACTTCAGCGAGGAAAAGTAAGCATGTGGGACCCCTTTTCCGGAGTGGCTCACTGGGCTCATCCCTCCTGTGGCTTTGGGGTCACTTTCTGACTCAGCTCAGATGCTACAGATAAGGGGCTAATCCTTTTTGTCCTCACAACACTGTGAGGTAGGTTAGGCTGAGAGGCCCAAGTCAGCTTTGTGATTGAGCCAGAATTTGAACCCAGGTCTGACACTCCTTGAGCACTGCACCACGTGGGCTCCCATTTAGTCGGCCTTGGGCCTGAATTTTAGGATGCGAACAGAAGCAAGCCGTGTTAGTGGCTCATTCAGGTTGGCACATCTCATATGTGCCTCTTGGACAGGAGCATACCTCCTTGTGTATTTCCCCACAAGGACCCATGAGGATAGTCCATTAACAGCCCCGCTGGATCAGGCCCAAGGAAGCCTATCCAGTCCAGCATCCTGTTGGATGTGGCCCACCACATCCCACCAGAACCCTGTGAAGAGCCCACCAGAACCCCCGAGAAGCTCACAGGCAAGAGCTGAGGACATGCCCTCTCTCCTGCTGTTGCTTCCCTGCAAATGGTATTCAGAGGCATCTTGCCTCTGAGGCTGGAGGTGGCCTGCAGTCATTAGACTAGTAACTAGGAAGCTGCCATATACCGAGTCAGACCCTTGGTCCATCTCACTCAGTATTGTCTTCACAGGCTGGCAGCGGCTTCTCCCAGGTTGCAGGCAGGGATCTCTCTCAGCCCTGTTTTGGAGATGCTGCCAGGGAGGGAACTTGGAGCCTAGATGCTCTTCCCAGAGCGGCTCTATCCCATAAGGGGAATATCTTACAGCACTCACACTTCTAGTCTCCCTTTCATATGCAACCAGGGCAGATCCTGCTTAGCTTAAGGGGACAAGTCATGCTTGCTCCCACCAGACCAGCTCTCTTCCCTGCCACTGATAGACCCGTTCTGCTCTGCTCCTGCATTCATGACATCCCCAGCAATCTCCTTCTCCCCCCGATTCCTGAGCTGCACTGCTTGCTTCCCCCCCGCCATAACCTCTGCTCTCCTCCAACTGCAGGAAATCATCACTGCTGCAGACACCAGCAGGGGTGAGCAAGGTCTATTATGAACCGGATGCCTCGGATGATGTAGACGAGGAAGATCCGGATGATGACCTGGATGTATGAGGGTCAGCAGTCTGAGCTGGGCTGCTCCCAGAGGAGACCCTTTGGCCAACTGGAAGGTTGCTGGATTTACCGCAGAGGAGATGCTGGAGAACAGCAGGAAGTGGAGCAGGCCTGTCTCTCCTCGGAGCAGCCACCTTGGCTGGCATTGCCTGCCAGCACACGTGCTTTGGGTGGACTTTCTCAGAGTGGAAGCACAGTCTGGGGACACAGTTTCACAGCAAACTGGAGAGAGTTCTCCCTGCAGACAAAGACTTTCCAATGCAGACATGCTGGTTTTTTGAAAGTTTTTTTTTAAAAAAAATAAAATAAAAAGTAAAATAGACAATTGTCTCTCATTCATTCTGATATTTTGATTCCTTTGGAAAGCAGTGGAAAACGGAGGTGGACAGAGAGACAAGGGCCAGGCCATCCGACACAGGGCCTGGCATCCACTCCGTTGCCCGGTGCCATTGCTTATCTTCGGAGGCAGGTTGTGCTGCTTTTCTGGAGAAAAGGCTGGTCTAAGTCTCCCTCCTCTCCTGCACAACCTGGCTCTCCCTCTGAACCTCCCCCCCTTCTCTCCTCAATATTTCCTCTTCTTTAATTGCACCTGTTGCCAGTTAAACGCTGCACCAGGCTATGCCTCCTCCCATCCCCCCCAGCCCCTTCCCTTTTATCTTCAAAGCATGCTTGTTTGTCCCACCCTCCAATGCCTGTATTTCCAAGACAGAAAACCAAGGAAAGCATTAGGGATGTGCAAAAAATTTCGGGCACAGAACGATCTGTGCCCGAAACGAACAATTTCGGGTGATTCGGGGCCGAACCGAATCACTCCCGATGTCCCCCGATATTTTTCGGGCATGATCCGAATCACCCGAATTTTGGACCCGAAAAATTCGGGTGATTCGGTTTATGGTTGATTTTTGGCGATTTTTTAAAGTTTTAGTGACTTTGGGGCAGTTCGGGGGCATAGCATGGGATCTGGGCAAAAGGAGTGGGGTGGAGTGGTAGTGCCTAATGGGTGCAGGCTACCACCCCAATTTCAGGGGGATTGGACAAAGGGCTGATTTTTTGAGAATTTTTGAAGTTTTAGTGACTTTGGGGCAGTTTGGGGGCAGAAAGTGGATCTGCCCCAAAAGAGTGGGGTGGGGTGGTAGTGCCTAATGGGTGGAGGCTACCACCCCAATTTCAGGGGGATTGGGCAGAGGGCTGATTTTTTGGGAATATTTGAAGTTTGGGTGTCTTTGGGGCAGATTGGGGGCAGTAAGTGGATCTGCCCCAAAGGAGTGGGGTGGGCTGGTAGATAGTGCCTAATGGGTGGAGGCTACCACCCGTCCCCAATTTCAGAGTGATTGGGCAGAGGGGTGAATTTTGGTGAATTTATGAGGTTTGTCTTCATAAGGTGAAGTGTGCTAAATTGATTACTTCCTCATATTCATAGTAAGTGTGAAAAAGTGAAAGTGGGGTCATGAGAGTTGTTTAATCGAAAAAAATCTCATTTGCTATGACAGAATGAGAATTCACACCTCAGAAGTTATTTTCCTGTTCTTTTTGTTTCTCCACCCCCGCTTTTTTGGAGGGGTGCATGCACAGCGGTGTACAGCGCGCTCATTGCTTTTTAAAACGGTAGCTCTGCTAACTTATGCGCAAGCCTTTTGGTTGGCTAGAAACACCGAATAGCTTCATAGAGGCAAGACTGCTCCTCTGCTCAGCGCATGCGCGGATCTCCCCCGCCCTCCCCTCTCGAGTTGCTTCCAAAAAGTCCGACTTTAAAAGTCGTTGATCCTTTTCCTCACATAAAGATAGAAAAAGTCTAGAGTGACATTAACACTGACCTTCCATATAAAGATTGAAAGCTGAGGTTCCTCGTAGGCTCCATCGGGGTGGGAGGAATAAATTCTTTTACACGAAATTAGACGTGAGTTCTTAAAAGTGTTAGCTCCTGATTTGCTGCTATCTTCTTTTGGGAGGGGGCATGTGTTGACTCTCCTCGCATCACATGTACAGTGAAATTTTGCACTTCTTAATTTATTTCTCTAGACATCTCTCGCTTCCGCCCTTTGCAGACAGCAAAAAGCTCCCAAGATAAACCCGGAAGCTCCCTGTGAAGACCGTGAGATGGGTCACTCTGACCTTTTATTCCCTCTGTGAGTCATTCTTCATCTCGTCCATTGACTTGGCCGAGTCCTCCGCTAAGCGCATGCGCAGCTCCCTCTTCTTTCACCATATAGACCGCAGGCTTACATCTTTCCTTGCCTAGTGCTGCCGCGCACGCGCATTGCACACCCGCTGCCCGACTCTCGAGGCGCGGCGACGGCGGCGGCGGCTTTTTCCTCGACTTCCTATTGGCTGGGAGGACCCCTACTCTCTTCCCGGAAGTAGTCCCTGGCGCTCCGTCGGCTGCCCCGGAAGTGGACCGGAGAAGAGGCCAGAGGCAGCGGGGGAGGGGAGCGCTTCCCCGCCGGAGCCGGCAGCCACCGAGCAGCGGCGCCCGTCGTCGTGGGCAGCTAAGATGGCGGAGCCCGCCGGCACGGGCTGAGCCGGAGGGCGGCAGCCCCCCTTCCTCCTCCCGCCGCTGCTGCCTCGCCCCCCACCCCTTCCTTCCTTCTTTCCCGTCCGTCCCCGCTGGAAGCTGGCGGAGCTGGGCCGGGCCGGGGGCGCGGCGGGCCCCGCCGGCGGGATGATGCGCTCGCAGTGCCTGCTGGGCCTCCGCGCCTTCCTCGCCTTCGCCGCCAAGCTCTGGGGCTTCCTGCTCTACCTCCTGCGGCGGCAGGCCCGCACCGTGAGTAGCTCCCTCTCCCTCTCCCCGTCCCCACCCCCCCACCGCGGGCAAGTGCCTCTGAGCGCACGCAGAGCGCTCCCTTCCTCCCTTCCGCGAGCGGCCGGCTGGCCATGGCCCTCACAGAGATGAGAGGAGTGGCGGGCCTCGGGGAGGGCAGTGCGATGTGTGGGGCTCCTAGGCGAGCCCCGGGCTCCCAGCTCTCGGCTAGCCATGGAAGGCTCCTTCGGTCATCTGGGGGCCAGCCTCTTCCTCCCCGGCTTGACCTACCTCGCTGGGCTGTTGTGAGGTTGAAACGCTGTGGGGTTGGTTATCCGTCCAGAGTGTCCTGAGGGGCTGGGAGGGAGGACACGATAAGACTGTACCAAAAAGGGAATCGCGGCTGGCTGGCTTCATGCTAGAAGCCCTGGAAAAAGCAAGGTGATGTGGACCGGGGGAGATATTTGGCCGCTCTAGGCAGCTCACCTGGGAAGTGGAGGCTTGTATGGGATGGTAGAGGATGGCGATGGGTGAAAAGGACCCGGCTGATGAAGTGAAGGGAAAACAAGGGAATTGTGGAGTGCCTCACCTGAGGCAGTTGGGGCAAGGAAGCTGTAAGGGAAGGCCGAAGAGGCAGGTGGAAACGGGCTTAGAAGAACTTGATGCCAGATTCTTCTTCTAGAGTGATTTCTTATGCCTAGCCTTTTAAATTCCTCTTAAAAACACTTTTCCCCAAGTTTTAGTACAACCCCTTAATAATCCCTTATCCCAACTGAAACTAAGCCTAAGTATGTGCAACTGAGCTAACACACATTGTCCACGCAAGACTAAAAACATTTTGTCCATGTTTCTCTTTTCCTCTGACGGCTCCCCTGTGTCAGACTCTAGGCTGTAAGCTCACTGGGGCAGGGACCTGACCTTTATAAAGGCCTGTACAAGTTGGTTTAGTGATATAAATAAAATGTGGGCTTGAAGGACTTGAGTAAGACCAGAACTTATACTGGGGAGTCCACAGGTAGTGTGATCTTCACCTCTGGAGTGTCTTATAAGCAGGTTGGAGTTGTGGGCAATGCAGAGTGGAAACAAGGAGCAGGTTCTGTTGCATATGTGCCCAAAGTCTGTGTAAACTACTGGGCAGATCTATCCCAAGAGCTCATTCCTGGATTGAGGCAGGAAGTGGTGACCAGATTTGAGATATCTTGTTGAGTGGATCTTGAAAGAGGATGTAATGGAGATGGAAACAGGCTAGATGTGGATTTTCTTACTTCTGTGGGCAAAGTCTGCATGTAGAGGCTGAGATCTTGGCTCTGGGTTGTACTTAGATGCTGGGTTGGGCTGGCAGATAGTCTGGATGTCAAAACTGAGTTTCTTTCTGGAGAGGAAATATCTCAGTTTTAGTCTTGTGTAGAAGTTTGGTGCAGGATTTCTCTACCTGTGGCTGCAACATCTCTTCACAGATCTTGCGTTGTCAAAGTGGGCCATCTGGTCAAAAGCAAACGAGACCTTCCTTTAAAATACCCACTGGAGAGAGGGCGAGTGAGTGGCTGACCTTCCAGCCTCTGGTTGTGGCAGGAGGAGTTTCCAGTTAAGTGTTTATGCAGTTCAGGAAAGCCCTAGGTTCCTCTCAGTCTGGAGAGGAAGGCAGGCTGTGAGAGAGCTTAGAGTTGCATTAAGCAAAATGTGAATCCTAGTTAACTTGAAACTACTTTTCAGTCCCCATGTAGAACTTGTTTTGACCGATGGGTGCATTTCCAGCCCTGAAAGTTGCCCAAACTTGATCTTTCAGCTTACAACTTCAACAGATCTTTAGAAATTTTCTCACCTTTCTTAGTTATCAACCTGCAGGAACTGCACCTCTCTCCTCTCCCCACCCACAGAGTGGTGTTTTGCACCCAGTTCTGTGTGGGGTTTCCTCCATTTTTCGCGTGAATTGGGGCTAGAGGAAAAGGAAGGGGAAACCAAGCTGGCCTCCACACAATGTGGCAGGAACCACAAAGCAGTCGTCTTGCTTTCTCAGCCAACCTGAGGTGTCACATGTAACTGGAGCAGGTACAGATTGTTCAGTCAAAGGCGATTTAAGCTCACAGCAGCTCCTTGAAGCCTGGCTGAGAGAGAAAGCTGCCTCTCCTGCTTGGATTTATGAGCCTTAGTTTAAATGTAATTCAGGAGGTGGTGTTGCAGACCTGTGGAATGCAAGAGCCAGGCCCACGGGGTTCCTCTCCATCTTCTAGGTGGATCAGAGTCTAGGAGTTTTGAGAGAGAGCACCAGAATGCCAGGGTTTCTTGGGAGACAGAGAGTGTAGCTGATGGGAGGCTGTGAAGAGTTCAGTATCAAGTTAGTTTGTTCTTTTGCCAACAGGACGTGATGCATCTGTCTGCTGTTACTACTTGTGTGTAAGAACATGTCTGAGGCCCTAAATCAGGGCTACTAAACTCTGGCTCTCCTGCAGATGTTGGCCTACAACTCCCATCATCCCTGACTACTGTGGCTAGGGATGCTGGAAACTGTAGTCCAAAATCAGCTGGAGGGCCGCAGTTGAGTAGTCCTGCTCTAAAAAGAATGCTCCCTCTCCTTTTTGTTAAAGTATTGGAGAAAGCAGCCCTCTGCTCTCCTTCTCCATGTCCCCTCCTCAAGCAGGACTGTGGGAGCAATGAATGCAGCCCCAGGGGTTACCCTGGATTTTGACATGGGTGTGGTGAGTCCACTGCCCGTTCCTCTCAGGGGCTGACTGTTGCCTTGGGGTCAACTGTGTCTGGGCTCCTGCATCTGTGAAATGGCCACAACAGTAGCCTGCCATTGTGGAGGAGGCAACTTCAGTAGGAACTCTCCTGCACTTGGCAGATAGAAAGGTCTGCCCAGTTTTAGCATTTGCCTGAAGACAACAGGGTGGGAGTTTGGTACTTGATAAGACTTCCTTCTGGAAAGCCTTGTGGCTTGTGTTACGCTCGTGGCCTAGCTGGTTGCCATATTTGAGACGGGGCACTTTGGGCCTGAGCCAGAGGGACTAGTGAGCCGGCTTTGTCTGGCAAGAGTTCCTTACTCAGTGGCTAGTTCGCTTCAGTGCCTCACCCCAGCTCTCTGCCTGTGCCTGGAGATCTGAAGTGCGTTGGCTGATCTCTGTGTGTGGGGTGCGATGTTTCGCTGTGCAAATGCCTCTGTCTTGTGGGAGGTGTTTGCCAGGTGGCATCTGAGTCACTTCCATCCCTTTGGCTAGTTCCGCAGAGGCTGGTGCAGGTGAACTGAGCCAGAACCAGGACAAGAGGCTTCCTCGAAGTCTTTGGCCCCCATTATGGTCCTGAGGCAGTGGCGGCAGCAGCAGCAGCACTGACGCTGACTATGGGGTGCCAGAGATACTGACTTCTCAGCCTTCCCATGCACACAGAACATGGCTGTTGACGTGATAAGGAAGTGATGGCACGGTGTGTTTCTGTGGGTCTGGCTTGCCATCTTTCCTTCCAAGTTGCCCCACTGTTAGGCTGATGGGCCTTCACCCTGAGACAAGAGAGTGTGTGTTTGTGGGAAATGGTGTAGGCAACAGTTACAGTACTTGTTTCCTTTAAGTTCTTGCAAAGAATGGAAGAACTGTGGATTCAGAGGGTCTGAATTGTGTCCTCTGTAACACAGACTCCCAGACGTTGGCTACAACTCCCAGCATCCCCAGCTGCAGTGGTCTTTGGCTGGGAATTATGGGAGTTGTGGTCCACAACATCTGGGAATCCCTGTTGCAGGGATCACTGTGCTGAAGGCTGTTTAGATCCCCCTTTCCTTGCCGCCTTGGAAGTAGTGTGGCTAGCCAAGCAGTCAAAACTGACCTTGTGTCTGGCCATCCTGAGCAGCCCTGAATAAGAGAATGACTTCTTGAAAGAAGGTGAATTCTGCCTCTCTCTCCTGTGCTGCTGCCATTGCCATGGTGTTGAGGGCAGTCGTGTGAAGAGAGGGGATGGGAGCTTTGCAGTTCCTCTGTTCAGCTCCACGCAGAGGGAGCCTGGCTTGAGGTTGGGTTGACCATGTGGGTCAGCGACAGCTTGTAACTTGGGTGCTGCTTTTTTGGAGGAAAGTAGGGTGGGAAGGGATCCCCTTAACTGCCTTGGCAACTGTTCCCTATCGTGGTTCAGAACCGTCCCTTTTGGAGAGAGGGATCAGCCACGACTGTTTGGGTGGCAGTCTTGGACTATTTTGCCTTGCTTTTCTCTTGGCATTTCAGGGTCCCACAATATATATAATTCAGATAAAACATTCATGCTGTAAATGAACATCTGCACTCCTATCTTCTCCCTTTCCAAGGCGCTTGAGTGACTAGCAACCCTGGGTTTCTCCAGCCCCTGGCGAGAGCATGTTCCTTGACTTGTGAGTTGCTGTGAGGGTGTGTAGTAGGCCCAGGGTGCATGGGGGCAGCTGCTGTGCTCGAGGTGGGGTGAGGGGCAGTTAGGAGCAGGCCTGCTGGGCTTTCTAGGAATTGGAAATGACCTCGAGTCCCCCTTGACTGGCCCTTTGCCCATAGGCAGGTCTGTCCATGGCCGTATCAGAACACAAGGTGTCTGCAGAGCCAGTGGCCCCAGTCAAAGCACTTGAGCCAAGAGGAAAGCAGGAGCCCCGAATGCCTCGCTGGTTCTAGGTAGGGGTGATTCGACTGAGACTCCAAGTGAGTGTGTGTGATGTGCCGGGAACTGGAGGACACAGAAATAATCCCCGCCTGACGGCTAGAAGTCTCTTCCCTGTCCTTGCTCCAGACCCTTGTTTCTCCACCTTTGAGCCGGGTGGAAGTTCACATGTGTTCAGTGATTGATTTTAATTGTAATCAGCATTTACAGCTAGAAGTTTCCTGTTACAAACTTCTGTTTGATGGGAGGGGGAAATGCCTCTCTGTGGTGGCACTCTGGGTAGTGTGGCCCCTTGCACAGCAAAGTCCAGGTGAACACGCACTCTGAGGGTAGCAATCCACCTTGCCAGCTCCCTCCATTTCACCGTCACACTCAAAGAACCTTAGAAAAGACCTGTTGGATCAGACAGAAGATCTGCCTAGTCCAGCATCCCGTTCAAAGCCATCTAAGCGACTGGCCATCACTGCATCTTGTGTCCAGAAATGGCAGTTAATCATGTGTCGAGTAGAAAAGGACATTCTTTTGTCTGTCTTGAATCTGCTCCCAGTTGATTTCACCAGGTGGCCCCCAAGGTCTTGCCACTTCCTCCACACTTGTGCACGGCTCCCACCCCGGTCTGTTCCCCCCCCCCAAACAAAATAGCCCTAAGTGTGTTCTGGCTTCCCCTGTCAGGAACTGTTCTAGTCACCTGACGGTTCTGGTTTCCCTCTTCAGTCACCGTCCTCCCAATTCTGCAGTGTCTGTCATTATTTCTTGAGATGGGGTGACCGGAAATGTCCATTCGGTTGCAGTGATCCCTCTAATTTATTCCATCTCTGTGCAGAATGAGTTTTGTTCTGGCAGCAGTATCAAGGCAATGTGTGCGCACCATGTGCATTCAGAATGGGGCCTTCCTGCTTCATCCTGAGCGGGATCGAAAATGAACTGAGCAGACATCCCAAAAGTTGTGAGCGCTCGCACATGCGCACGTCTTGGAGGGGAACGTGTCCTCTTGGCAGTGTGGTGGCTGCCCCACAGGCCCGTGTGCCGGCATGGCACTGCAAGAGGGCTTCTCAGCCTTGGCTCCCCAGAGAGTGTCAGACTACAGTGTCCACCATCCCCAGCCACCGTGGCCAAAGGCTGTGGCCATTGTAGTCAGACAGCATCTGGCGGCCCAAGGCTGAGAGCCCCTTGGCCACCACACGCGCTGCAAGACGAGGGCGGGAAGCGAAGTGTGGGCGGAGTGGAGCAGGCCCGTTGCAGCCTGTGACCCTCGCTGTCCTCTTTCCCTTCTCCCAGGTGGGGTGAAGCCTGGGCTGGGGGGCCCCCATGGGTGGTGTGATTGGCTCAGGATGCCGCTGGATCCCTTCCCTCCCTCCCTCCCCAGGCTGCTGGGCCTCTCACCGCTTTCTCCTTCCAGTCACCGGTCTCAGAGCCTGTGCTTGGCTGGCTTCCCATATTCCAGAGGCCAGGAGCCTCTCTCAAGGGCTTTCAGGCCGCTTGCTAATTTTGGAAGGAGGCTGGGGAGGGCAGGAGGGCGTCTCCTCAACGCGTGGGCTTTGCAGGTGCCTTCTGGAGGCACTTGAGGGGCAGCTGCTGGGAGGCTGTTGGGCTTGTGCCCATCCTGCTGCCCTCGCGGAGGAGGAGGAGGAAGAGCAGGGTGTTTTGAGGAGGAGCAGCAGGTGGGTGGCAAAAATAGCCCCCGGGAGGGGCAAAGATCTGCCTTGCAAGTTGGGCCCCCTGATTGGGCCGTCCAGCCCTCCAGCCCAGCACTGCAGGCTCCCACTGGCCACTGACCTATAAGGTCTCTTCCCTGCTGCTGCTGCCGCCACCACCTCCGGCCCTTTGAACTGAAGGGTGCTTGCAGGTTCAGGGGCCTTCCCTGGCATGTGCTTTTCCACCCAGCAGTGGCTCCTCCCTGGGATGCCCTTTCTCATGAGATGCCCCTCGCCTTGAGAGGTGTGGTAAGGACACGGTGTGGAGAGAGGGAGATTCTCTCTGTTGTCCTGGAAATGTGGGTTCATCCCATGAACTTGAGTGGCCAGGGATCCAGCATAGAAGCAAGAAAGTCCTTCACAACACAGAATTAAGTTATACAGGTCGCTGTAATGATGGCCACAGGCTGAGAAGGCTTTGACAGATTGGGGGATCTGGAGGAGACGTCCATCTGCAGCTGTGAGCCAAGATGCCTGAATAGAACCTCCATGTTCAGAGGATACATGCTGCAGAATACCGTTTGCTGGTGGGCAGACAGCCGGGGCTTTGGCCTTCATGTCCTGTGGTTTGTGGACTTCCTGTCAGCCTCTGGCTAGCTGCGGTTGGGATCAGGACAATGTCTCTTGTATTCCCAGGTGTTGACTACAGCTCCCATAATCCTCTGCTGCAGTAGCCTTTGGCTGGGTATTATGGGAGTTGTAGTCAACAAGATCTGGGAATCCCTGTTACAGGGAACACTGGTCCAGCGGTTCGCAAGCTTGGCTCCCCAGATGTTGAACATCATCCCTTTGGCCACATCTGGGGACCCAGGATTGGTAACCCCTGCTCTGCGTGATCCAGTTCTTGTGATGAAGCGTCTGCCTGTCGCATGGCTGTTCTACAGATGTTTGAACAAAATGCAGTCGGGTTTGGAGGTGAGGCTGAGTGTGCTTTGTGCCCCACAGGGCTGAGTCCTGTGTAAAAGAAACTCATTGTTTGCATGGCTTCCCCTTCCCGTGCTATGCAAGGCCTCTTTCCTGCCTATCAGAATTTAGCAGGAATTCTAAAGGAGCAAATGGCTGGATTTGATAAGCCCAAACTAACAGCTGCTTCCAAAAAGGGGAAAATTAGAATGCATGAATACAGGAGGAAGGCTCAGTGGATGTTTTTAATCTAACTGCAGCTTGCAAAAGTGGAACAAGAGAATTGTGGGGGCGGGGGCATGTTTTGAGGGTTCACAGCTGCTAGTGCCAGGACACACAACTTTGTCTCGAGGCTGCACATAGAATCAGTGGCAGGGATTCCCAGCTGCTAACTACAACTCCCAGAATCCCCAGCTGCAGTGGCTTTTGCTTGGGTGTTACGGAAGTTGTGGTCAGCATCTGGGAATTCCTGTTAGAGGGAACACTGGGTGGGAGGTGAGTGTGGTTCTTCCTCCCACTTCACATTTGATCCTGTAGCAGCTCTTGTAGGGAGGCTACTCTGAGAGGTGGTCACTGGTCCAAGGTCGCCCTGTGACTATCATGGCTGAGTGGGGATTGGAACCTGTATCTCTCTGTCCCTGGTCCAGTACTTCAACCACACTGTTGCCTTGAGCTCTTTGGATGAAAACTGGGACTAAAATGCCTAGACCGATTGGTAGGGTGGAGCCGTGGTTAGCGTTCTTGTTTAGGTTCTGGCTGAACCTTTGAGAGAACCCCAAAGGCCTAGCTCCTCTCCCTGCCACCCATACTTTAAGAGAACTCCCAACATATTTTCCTTTTGCTCCTCGGGAATACATTCCATTTTCAAAGCTGCGATGCAGCTGCAAGATGGAGGGGGAGAGATGGTTGAAAACCATCAAACCTTATAAATAGAAAAGGGTGCATTTTTGAGGGATCGTGGGCAGTGTTCCCTCTAAGAGGGATTCCCAGATATTGTCGACTACAACTCCCAGAATCCCCAGCTGTAATGGCTTTTGCTTGGGTATTATGGGAGTTGTAGACAACAAGATCTGTGAATTTCTGCTAGAGGGAACACAGATCATGGGGTGTCATCAGATGTGGGGTTTGGAAAACTTTGAACTGGAAAATTCCCCCCCTCATTTGCATAAAATTTGGATTTATATTTCCTCAGAAAAGTACTACTATATACAAATTTTCCTGATGCCCTAAACAGATTATGATCTGATTTGGCATGTTTGACCTATTCATGCTGTGTGTAAATCACACTCTTTCACCATATTAATTCTCCACTCTGTATCTCAAAGGTTTTTCAAGTAGATGAACTGAAATTTTGGGGCTGGGGGAATCAACACAGACACTTCATGTGCTTTGTTACACTGAAACAAATTCAAAGCTTTATGTGGATATTTTTTAAAAAAAATTGAAATACTCAGTGTATCAGTAAAACACATGTATCCTCATTCATTATCATCTGAAAAATATTAACTGCTGCTCTGAAATGGCAGAACTGGCCTAATATTGTTTGGTATCCATTCATCATTACGAATTAATTTCATGAAGCTGCGCTGGACACCTGGATTAGCATGGGGTGTGTACAGCTGTGCGAGTTCAAAACTCCCGTTGCCAATCTTCCCTCCCCTCGGAAGTCCACTGTACATTACTGGAATATGTGCCCAAGTGTCCGGGACATGTTTTGGTTTTGCACAGTGGCTTGAGAGGGAAGGGAAGATTGGTGAAAATTGCCACCTCCCCTGCTTAAGCAGCAGTCTAGGACTCTCTCTCTGATGCCCACACGCAAAGCTAAATGGTGTTTTAGAAATTTTCACTGGAAAAAAAAGTTTCAGAAAGTTTCCCACCCCACATCTCTGGGTGCCATAACATGTTGTTTTCCCTTTGCTGCTGATCCCCCCCCCCACACTTTAGTATGTTTGCTTTCTCCTCTTTGTATGAATTGGCACAGCAAGGTACTTCAGAGCAACCTTAAGGACTAACCCACAAATGCGTCATGGGTGACCTAGAGGCCATCGGGGAAGGTGTGAGGCTTTAAGGGTGCCCCCAGGCTTTCTCTCGTGTGTCTTGCACCAGATGAATGTGATTGGCCCTCTGGAATTTGCCCCTTGGTGCCGGGTATGCAGATGTGACCTTGGGAGGCCTCTGATCAGGGATGTTGGTCGTGTCGGGTCTCCCCTCATAAATGTGAAGGTTTTGTGTGTGTTTGTCTGGCAGGTGATCCAGTACCAGACGGTGCGCTACGACATTCTTCCCCTCTCTAAAGTTTCACGGGAACGACTCAGTAAGTATTGTTCCTCTTGGAATGGCATCTCTTCCACTTCCTTCACCCCAGCGCACGCCCAGGGTTGTACAGAGTGCTAGAAGGGCCCGGAGAAGGGAATGTGGGGGCTCCAAGTAAGATCTGTCTCTTCCCACCACCCCGCCCCCAGATCAGGTGAAGAGGAAGATCCTTGTCCTAGACCTGGATGAGACCCTGATACACTCCCACCATGACGGAGTCCTGCGGCCCACCGTGAGGCCTGGCACTCCCCCCGACTTCATCCTTAAGGTGAGTTGCTTCTGGACAGAAGGCAGCAAGCT
This sequence comes from Hemicordylus capensis, assembly GCF_027244095.1. NCBI lineage: Eukaryota > Metazoa > Chordata > Lepidosauria > Squamata > Cordylidae > Hemicordylus > Hemicordylus capensis. The sequence continues at coordinate 2,352,028 of NC_069662.1, read as the reverse complement.
CTCTAACAGGGCACAGGGACAGATGGGGATGTCCGTGGACAAGAGGGAGGAGGAGGAGGAGGCGGTGGCATGTGGACAGCTCGACGGGAAGATCTCACAGGCCTTGGAGTGCGAACGGTGCAGAGAACCGCTTCTGGTTACTTGGGAAGGAGGTGCTCTGCATATGCACAGAGGTGACCTTACTGCACATGTTTGTAGCGGAGCCCTCACTTTGGGCCGTGACTCCCTGGCTTGCAACGTTGTGGTGCTGCAGCTAGCAGGAGTAGCAGGTAGATGTTTCTCAAGTCCAGGGCCCAGGGAAAGAGCCTACAGTTCCTAGCCCAGCTATCCGTTAAAAAGCAAAACTGAAAGTGGTGCTTAGCCGGCTGCGTTCCAGGCCAGACACTTGAAGCAGAGGGAGCATTTGGGTGACACTCAGACCAGTAGGGGCTGGCTGGGTTGATGGCGCCGGGTGGGGCTACAGCTCATGCCCCCAGGCCCCCCCCCCCCGGAAGAAGTGCGAGCTTGCCTGCTGCCTTGTAGGGTAGCGCTTGGCAGCATCTCTGAAATTTTTCACTACATTGTCAGTTGTGTACGGGGCTCATATTGGAATTTGGGGTTGCCAGTGTCCATCCTGCTCACTTGTAGAACATGAAAGGTCTCGCTCAGCCCTCCGAGCATCTGCACACCAAGCAGTTAAATGTTGTTGCCACACTTGGCAAATGGAAGGCTGGATCGCACACCAAGATTGAGGCTGCTTGAATCCAGTTATGGCAAAAGGTAGTGCAAGGCATTTGCCAGGCTTCAACTGAGGTGGTCCTCTTCATTTTCCCCACCAGGTCGTCATAGACAAGCATCCAGTCCGCTTTTTTGTACATAAGAGGCCGCATGTGGACTTTTTTCTAGAAGTGGTAAGAAGCAAGCTGGGGGAGGGGGGAGAGGGGAAAGGTTGAGGGGGCTTCCCCTCCTATCAACGCTTCAGAGTTGGTTCTCCCTGGATTATCGGCTATGCCAGCATGAATGAGGAGTTCTGGGTTTTTCTTACACCCCCACCTACCCTTTCTTGGACTGCTTTGGGCCCCTCATTCTCCTTCACTGTGTTTCTCTGTGGACAAATGCAGAAGATGACAAGCCACCTCTTGCTGGCATCTCTCACTCTGGACCAGCCAAGGTGAGTTGAGAGAGCCCGAGATTGCTTGTGGCAGATGGATTCCTGACACCTGCCTCTGAGTTGAGCCTTGAATGATCATTTGCTTACCTTCTACCCCACTTTTCTGTGACGGTGTCCATAGCAGTATAAAGGAAGTCAGGGGTTCTCTAGCTTGAGTCCCCAGATGATGTTGGACTACAACTCGCATTATTCCCAGCCACAATGGCCTTTGGGATGAAGGGAGTAGGAGGACATCCTCATCTGGAGACCCACGGTTGAGAGCCCTCGAAGGAAGCAGAAGCATGGCGATTTGTTGAAGGACCTGACTGTTGCCTCTTAAATATAACTCCCACTGAGGACTTGTAGGGCTAAGCAGGTGGCATTCACTTAGTCTGTGGGGGAGGCAAGTCTGAGATGGGTGTGAATTCAGAAGGAGCGACCTCGGCACAACTAGCAGATGGACCTGCAGCCAGGCAAACCGCTCGGTAACCTCTGTCCTTCCAAGCTGTGGCCAGCATCTTCACTGCAATCGGTTTTAACAGGGCAGCTAATTCTAGTCAGACCATCCTTGGGTTTAGGAGTCAGGCAGTGGACACTTGACAAAATTACCAGATTTAGTAACAGACATTGTGTAGGGGTAGAGTGAACCGGCTACTGTCTATCCCCTTTACAAGTAACCTACTTGGAACAGAAACAGGTCTGTCTGGGCAAATCTCTTATTAAATAACTCTGTGTCTGGATGTTCTAGTCTGGGCACTGTGGTTCAATTCCTAGGCTCCTTGGCTCCCTGATATCTGGGAGGGTCACACCCTGCCTTACAGAACTGAGGGCCTCTGAGCAGAGGATGCTGGGAATCTCTTGGCTTCACATCTTCCTCTTTGCCCATCAGCTCCTCAGTTTAGGCGACATCTGAAAATGTCACTGCTACTGACATCTCTCTCTTTCCCCACTTCCCAATATCATTGCCTTCACGATGGGTTATAGCTGATCCCTGCCAGACAACTTATAGTGATATCCCCCCACAACTTTGTACTTGCTGCCGGAAAATGACGCCAGCATTTTCTCAGCTCCCAACACAGTTGTGTGTTCCCCGAGCATTGGCACCCTTGGGCATTGCCTTGGGGCCACTTTCCTGGGGTGGCTGAGCTCACAAGGTCCCATAGCAAGGAACAGCCAAGTCTTTTCACTTGGTGGGCTTGGAAATGCAGTTGCCTGGAGGTGGGAAGAGAATTGTCTTCTGGGTAATGGGGATGGCCGACCACAGCAACGGGGTCGTCGGGAGCGCTGGTGGGGCAGCCTCCACTGAGCAGGAGAGCCCTTTTGACCAGTGCAGCTGCCTGGGATTAAGAGAGCCCGGCAGGCCAGACCCGGAGGGTGACGGCAGAGCCAAAGCCCTGGCCCAGCTGGATCAGCCAGCCCCCGCCCCCCCCCCGCCAGGCAGCTGTTTTTTAGCTGCCCAGCCTTCTCTGTGCTGAGCCCATGGAGTTCTCCTCCTCCTCCTCCTCCCCCTTCCCACCCCACCCAGTTGCCAGGAGCTTCTTTCCTTCAGAAGCTGAAACAGGCCCCTGGGTTTCAGGACAGTTGCAGTGTTGAACAGAATTTGTCCTCCTTCAGTCTGAAAGTGATGGGCAGATGGTAACGGATTAGACACAAAAGGAATGTACATGATCTCCAGCTTTATTTGCAGGGAAATATCTATCCTGCCTTTCTGAGGAAGCACTCAAACTCACATAATACACAATAAAAGCCGTGAATAGGAAAACAAAGCATAGAGAGCAGATTTGCGGGGTGTGTGTGGGGAAGTGGGAAGCAGCCAGCAACAAAGGAACACAAGAACACTCCCTGCTGGATCAGGCCCAGGCTCATCCAGTCCAGCACCTGGTTTCCCACAGTGGCCCACCAGATGCCTCTGGGAAGCCCACAAGCAGGAGATGAAGGCAGGCCCTCTCTCCTGCCACTGCTCCCCTGCAACTGATATTTGGAGGCTACCTGCCTCTGAACCTAGAGGTAGCCATCAAGACTAGCCTTCCATGAATTTGAAGTCCTGCTTCATGTCTTCCAAGCTAGTGGCCATTGCCTCATCTTGTGGCAGAGAATTCCATTGATTAATGATGCACTGTGTGAAAAAGATGTGGCCAGAGCTGTATGCAGGCCATTATTCCAAATGTGGCCACACCATAGATCAAGAGCTATTTTTGCTCCCCTTCCTAAGGATCCCTAGCATGGTATTTGCCCTTTTCACAGCTGCTATGCACTGAGCCAACGTTTTCAGTAAGCTAGTCATGGCAACAGTCGACTGACCAAAAGCTGGTTTGAAGAGTAAAATCTGGATGCTGCTAAACAAAACCTTCCAGGGTGTAGTTTCTGTGGGGACCCTGGTTGTGAGCTCTCTCTTCAAGGGTTTCTCAGCCTTGGGTTCCCAGATGTTGTTGGACGACAGCTCCCGTCACGCACAGTGGGAGTTGTCATCCAGCAGCATTGGGGGACCCAAGTTTGGAAACCCTGCCTTAAATCAGAACAAAACTGTTGCCTAGAACTCTGCCTTTCTGTTGGCTTCTTTGGCAGAGAAAAATATCTGTCTTAACAACCCATTCATAGTAGCTTGCCAGGCTAAGAAGTTTTCTGGGAAGACTTAGTGTAATCCGTTTATCTCGGAGGCATGAAGGACCTTGCAGAAATTCAAGAAAAGAGGGATAATAAAAATAGCGGTGGGGCAGGGAGATCATTAACCGGCTCGAGTGTGTTTCTCAGGAGTTGAGCAAGGGTTACAGGCAGGGCTTAAGGCAAGCATGGATGAGGCTTGGCATCTGGGCTCCCGTGTCTGCATTGGAAACCTCTTGAGAGTGAAATAAGTAGGGGGGGCAGAGGTGGCCCCTACAACATTTTGACTCCTCCTCATCTCCTGTCTGTTTGCCCAGGTGAGCCAGTGGTACGAGCTGGTGGTCTTCACAGCCAGCATGGAGATCTACGGCTCTGCTGTGGCCGACAAGCTAGACAATAACAGGAGCATCTTGAAGAGGAGATACTACAGGCAGGTGAGGTGGAAAGGACAGGGGACTCTGTCCAGAGTGGGCTGTAGGGGAGGCCTGGATGGCTTGCTTTGTTCTTCTCCTGGTGGCCTCCTTGGACTAGGGGCTGGCTGGTGCCTCTTCCTAAGCAGCCTCTTAACACTGCTTGTGACTAAGCTGTACAGGCACGCGCAGTTCTCCCGCTTCCAGCATCTTTGGCAGTGCCTTTGCCAGAGATATTTGGGCTTATTTCAAAAGCCAGTGACTGCACCTGCTGGCTTCCTGTTCTGCTGCACTCCAGATTTCCCCCTTGGGATGAGAATGGGGCAGGGGCGTGCATGTGCACACAGTCTGAGAGGGGGTTGATTTCTTCCTCTCTGCCTCCCTCCAGCACTGCACTTTGGAGCTGGGCAGTTACATCAAAGACCTTTCAGTCGTACATAATGACCTCTCCAGCATAGTCATCCTGGACAATTCGCCAGGAGCCTACAGGAGCCATCCAGGTAGGGACTGGGGCCCTCTCCTCCTGCTCCCTCCATACAAAATGGATGGGTTGTATAGAACTTCCATGTTCAGAGGCAGTGTGCCAACTGCTGTGTACCAGTTGATTTGCTGGCAGGGGGAACAAGGGGCTGTTGCCTCCTTGTGGGCATCGGGTTGGCCATTGGGGGAGGGAGAAAGCCTAAATCAGGCCTGTGCAACTTCAGCCCACCTGCAGATTGTGGACTACAACTCCCATCACCCCTGGCTGCTGTGGCTAGGGATGATGGGAATTGTAGTCCAACTACAGCTGGAGGGCTGAAGTTGTGCAGCTCTGGACTAGATGGCCCCTTTTTGGTCTGATCCACTAGGCTGGTTTGGGGGGAAATGGGTGGTGGTGGTCTCAGTAACCCCTTGACAGCCTCTAACATTCCATCTGGATTGTCCCATCCTTACTGTGAATTCCCCACCCCCTTTTCAACATGCTTGTGTATGAAGAGGAGGTTCTGATTTGCCCTGCAGGGTGGCCTAAGTCCCCCTCTGGCAGTAATGGTTGAGGAGCAGGCCCCTGTGCTCTCCGCGAAGCCAGTCCAGGAGCAGAGGAGGAGACCCGACTCCCATGGAAGTGGGCAGCCTGACCTAGGACTCATCACCTAGCTCGCCCTGAGCCATTTTTGGAAGGGCGGTATAGAAACTGAATTAATAACCACCACTGCAAGCAGGGACTTGCATAACGGAATGTTCCTATTTTTAAAATCTCCTGCACATAGAAAACTAGCAGGTCGGAGGGCAGGCTGGACTAGGATTCTTTGCCCCACCGTGCTAGTCTTTGTGTGCAGGGGATTTTTTTTCCTTATGGGAGGGGTGAGTGAGTGCCCCATCTGAAGTCTGAAAGTGGTACAGCCCAGCCACAGGCGCTACAATGGCCAAAATGTGGGTGTGAGCGTGGTCCATCTGTCTCCGGCAGATAATGCGATACCCATCAAGTCGTGGTTCAGCGATCCCAGTGACACAGCTCTTCTCAACCTGCTCCCCATGCTTGATGCCTTGAGGTAAGCGGAGGGACCTGGGCTGCAGGATGGGGACGGCAGAGGGAGAGGAGCTGGGAAGCAGTGCCCCGGAGTTCTGCCTTCAGGTTGGGGAGGGGATGCCCAGAGGCACCAGGCAGGTCAGCCCAGAAAGCGGGCTGGGGGTGCTTATGTGAGCCTTTCGAATGCAAGCTTAGAATCCTTACCCTGTGGTCTTCACACCATTAGAACTTCATGGACTCAACTGAGGAGAGTTAGCTGGTCTTGCGGTAGCAAGCATGACTTGTCTCCTTAGCTAAGTAGGGTCCACCTTCGTTGCAAATAAATGGGAGGCTTGATGTGTGAGCACTGTAAGAACTTATTATCAGGGGATGGAGCTGCCCTGAGAAGAGCATCTCGGTTCCAAGTCCCCACCCTGGCAGCATCTCCAAGACAGGGCTGAGGGAGATTCCTGCCTGCAGCCTTGGAGAAGCCGCTGCCAGTCTGGGTAGACAATATTGAGTTAGATGGACCAAGGATCGGACTCAGTATATGGCAGCTTCCTATGACTGTCCACCTACATGAACAGTGCTGTGAGCCTTGTGCTAAAGGATGAGTTAGTTTTGCTTAAAAATTTTTTTTGAAATATTTACATGTCTTTGTAACCTGCTTTTCAGCTGTGTTTCTCAAAGTGGGGTGGAAATGGGGAAAATGGGAACTGAGGGCAGCATGCAGTCCTCAAACTAACCAAAGCAGGGCAACAGGGGGCAAAGTAAGACTACTGTTCATAGAAACTGCCAACTGTTAAGAAGCCTGCCCCAGAGCGTCTGTTTAAAGGGGGCTCAGTTCCCAAATCGGGTACTGCAGCATCCCACTCTTCCAGAAGCTCACTGGGGTTGAGTGGCCCCCAGGGTGATGAGCAGTGGGCCTGCTTTCCCAAGGCTCCGTGCCAGATCAAGGAGGCAAATGGGGAAGAAGGTGCTTCCCGGACCTTGACTGGGAAGCGCTTGAGAAGGGAGGCAGCAGCAGCAGCTGGAGCGGTGCTTGGAAACAGAGGCCAAAGCCAGTGGCGCTCGGGGAGCAGAGGCGTGCGGGGCTCCCTGTGTCCAATAGTAGTTATGCGCCTACCCTGCCCTCCAGCCCAGACGGACTCCCGAAGCACCTTGCAGTTCAAGCCCCACAAGAGGAGGACGTGGAGGTGTTTCTGGTCCCTGGCAGCCAAGACAACTAGGTTGTAAGCCAGGGGTTCTCAAACCGGGGCCAGAGGCTAGTTTGACAGGGGACGATGGGAGTTGTAGCCCAACAGCATCTGGGGGCCCCAGTCTGAACTGCTCGGTTCTAAGCTCTTCCTTCTCCAGAGGAGCTGCAGCCATTCCCCTGGCTGCCACATTCTGAGCCAGCTGCTGTTTCCAAGCAGTCTTTCGTTCTGCCTGTGCATCAGGATTCAGGTTGCTCCTTCTCCCTTAAGGGGCATGGCAGTGAATGCATGAAAGTGGGGTGATGGGGTGGTGGTGCCTGGGTGAAGAGGAGGGCAGAGGGACGCCGCCCCGGCTAGCTCGCTCACTCACTCACTCACTCGCTTGCGCCCCTCCAGGTTCACAGCAGATGTCCGCTCGGTGCTAAGCCGGAACCTGCACCAGCATCGCCTCTGGTGACGGCGGCTCCTCCTTTCTTCAGGGTTTGGCCCACAACCTCTGCCTTATCCCGCCATCGTGGACCCCCTGCCCTCACGGCAAGGACTCTAGCACCTGTGTTTGGACTCCGTTAACGGGGAGGGGCTAGGCTGGGGGTCGGCTGGCCTCCCCTCCCGCGAGCCGACAGGCACCCGCCTGCGCCAGCCAGTCACCTACACGCCTGATGTTGACAGGCAACAGGGTGGAGACGGGCAGTGATGTGGCAGGGCAGCAAAGGGCGGTGCCAGCACACTCTGTGTGCCACCAGCTGCTGGGGGCGGATGGACAAGAAAGGGGGTGAAACAAGCCAGCCGCACAGAGGAGTGCGACAGACACTTGGGAGAGGAGGTGGCAGTTCTCCTTCTGAAGACTGAGCTCCCTGTACAGAGATCTGACTTCTCCTTCTGCTCTCTCCCCCCCCCCACCCACCCCCTTCTGGTCTTTTCATTTTCTCTGGATAAAGAGAGAGGCCCCCTTCATCTCAGAAGGCCCTTTTTAGAAGGTTGGCACGTCTGGCTTCATTCTTCAACAGTCTTTGCCCCCTTCCACCCCAGTTTATGTTGGGAGGAGGCGATTCTTCTGCGGGGCCCTTTGTTTTGTTTTCCTCGGGAGGGGTCGAACCATGAGCTGATATTATAGCCTTGACCCGAGGTGGAGAGAAAAAAGCCTTAAACTGACTTCCAGGAGTTCTTATTGCTGGGGGAGTGGGTTGGGGGCTTGAGCATCAGCCTCCGTGGGACAGAGTCTCCTAAAGCTCTTCATTCTTCCCTGGTGTTTTCCTCAGGCTTCAGTCACGGAGGGTAAGGGGTTCTCTCTTCCCTTCCTCCAGTTGGAGCAGTTGTGGGTGCAGGAGACTACTTGGGCTGGCTTCCCTGGGGGGGGCAGGGGGGGGGGAAGCGGAATCTGGGTTCCTCTGTATGGGGTAGAGGAGTCGGTGATGCGCATGAAGCCGCCTTCCTGAGTGCTGGGGGCCAGAGGAGCAGGCTTGGAGGATGGCCACCTCCTGTGCCCCATCACCACCACCTTGGGCCTGCAGTTGGCTTGCCGGCTTCTTGGCACTGAGGTGGTTAGCTGGTGCTCGCTCTCTCTGAGTGAGATGCCGGGTGGCGAGAGGTCGCCCTGCACCCTAAAGCAGGAGAGGCCGGGCACTAAGGGAGGCGGGGAGAGAGGGAGTCCCTGGCCCCTTGGCTCGCCTTCATGCCAGCAGCTGGCTTGGCTTTCGCAGGGGCCCCTTTGCCTCGGAAGGGCCGTCGTGGAGGCAGGAGCCTGCTGTCGTCAAAAGCATCTGCCTGCGCTTTGCGGGGAGGGGGGCAGGCTCTGCCCCTGCTCGGAGGAGGAGAGGAGCTGGGGCGGGGGTCGCTGCAGGCGGCTGGGAAAAAGTGGGCGGCAGGGCAGGCTCGCGCCTGCGGGGCTTCCCTTGCGGTGGGGGCTACTGCCAAGAGGGAGGCCCGCCCAAGCGTGGGGGGGGGTGTCTTTCGTCGCCTTCGGGAGAATCGCCTTGAGGATATTTCAATGAAAGGCGGCATTAAAAGTTCAACTATTATAAACAGTTGCCACTGCGGGGGGAGGACAAGTCTGTCTTGAGGCTGCCGCCCCCACTCGCAGCGGAACGTCTCCTCGCGGGGGCAAAGGGACCCTGGCGTCCTGCTCTGCTCCAAGGAACCCAGGCGTCCGAGCTCCTAATCCCGCCTCCTCCCTGCCTTTCCACAACAGGGAAATTTGTCCTCTCCCTATTGGCTCTCTTTCATCACATGATCCACCCGCCCTCCTTGCCGGATCTCCTTGAGGGCCGGAATGCACGTGACAATTCCTCTGTGTTGACGTCAATCACATGATCTGTCGCTTCACCGCCCCGCCTCCCTTTTGGCCGGGTCCTTCCGCGTCTCAGTTCCTCTTTTTCTGGCCCTCCACCGTTTTTCTAAGCCGTTTCTCCCTTGCTTTTGTTTGTTTGCTTGTTCGCACCACCTCTTCGGCCTCCACGTCTCCGCCGAACGACGGTTCCTACCCCTCATCAAAAGGGGGAGGTGAAAGGCTCCCGCACTACTTTGTTTTGGTGTCAACATGCCACGCAAGTAGCGCCCCGCCTGCGTAGAGGGGCGGCTTCGTGAATTCTCTTCCGTCGATTGCGCAGCGCTCGTGGCGGCGCGCCCCCTTCAGGAAAGGAGCTCCTGGGCCTCCGCTGCGTCCCCTGCGCGGCCGAGCTTACGCCAGCGGCGCAAGGGCGAGAGCGGGGCGCAGGCGCTCCGGCGTAGGCGGGGCTGTGAATTGCAGAGCTGCGCAGGCAACACCGCAGCCGCGGCCTGTATCCCTGCGCGCGGGCGGAGGAGGAGGAGGAGAGCTGTGAGCACCGCGGAAGAAGCGGAGCGGGCCCGTCGCCTCTTTCGCCGCCCCAACCCGCCGCCGCCATGAAGTTCGTGTACAAGGAGGAGCACCCCTTCGAGAAGCGCCGCTCCGAGGGCGAAAAGATCCGCAAGAAGTACCCGGATCGAGTCCCGGTGAGTGGCCGCGAGGGGGACGTGGGGCGCCTCCGCCTGCGCAGTATCCTTCCGCCGCAAAGAGTCCCCCTTGCCGTTTGGCGCCCCCTCCCCCCACCCGCGGAAACCGCCCCTTGCCCGCCCTCCGTGGCGGTCGCTCTCGGGGGCTCCGCGCGCCCCTCGGCCGCCTCCACCCCCGCGTCGTCACTTTCTCCTTTTCCCTGCGTGGGTGGGGGTCTCCCCTCGTTCCCTCCGCCGTGTGCATGCTGCGTGCAGGCAGCCCCCCCCCGGAGTAGAGCCGCACGTGGAAGTTCCCCCTCCCCGCGCGCGCTTGCAAGCAGGAAGTCTCGTCGGGGGTCCGTCCAGGGCAGGGGGGCGACGACGGGCCTTCTCCACCTTCCCTCCCCGCGAGGCGTTGCCGGCCGCCTAGAGGCCGGCGTGTGGGGCGGCAGGCAGGCAGGCAGGCAGGCAGAGGCGCTCAGGCAGGGCCGGGCCAGCTTCCTCTCTGCGGGCAGCGCGCCTGCTGCTCCTCCGGGCGAGGACAGCCCCTCGACGACGCCCGTCTCTGGAGGGATCGCTTCCATCACAGGCTGTTCCCCGCCACCACCACCACCACCACCACCACAAGCCCTGCTTCCTCGGGGCTTCCCCCCTCCCCGCCAGATGTGGCTGGACTACAGCTCCCATCCACCGCTGCCACCGGAGTCCAGCAACATCGGGTGCCCTACGTTGGAGAGAGCCCCGCTTAAGGCATGGGGAACACTTGCCAGCCACTGGGCAGTGCAGCCTGGAGCTTGCTGTTCAGGCCGGCCAGCTCCCTGCCCCCTGAGGGGGCTCCTTTAAGGACGAGTCCCTTGAGTACAGAGGGGCTCTGCCATTTCCCAGGGGGTAAGCCCTGTTGAGCTTAGTGGATCAGGCTTCTGAGTAAGCAGGCACAGGATTGCTTTGCATGGCTACAGTTCTCTGCACCTTTACCTGGGAGTCAGAGGCCCACCAGGCCCAGTGGGTCTGACTTCCAAGTAAGCATGCAGTAGTTTGTGTTGCAGCTGCGCAATCTCTTGTGCACAGAGATTGTGCACAAGAGATTGGGGGTATGAGTTGTTTCCCTCAGGCTACTTGCAAAGAAAGGTAGTTGTGGTGTGTGAGGGCCAAAAGGTTATTAAATGCAAAAGGTACAGGTCTGTGCCATGAAAACAAGTGTTATTGTATTTTGCCATTGTGTTGGGTTTATATCTCATATCTATCAGGCTCAGAGTAGGTTATAGCAAACTCTCTGTTCATGTTTCTACTTTTCTCCATATTTGTAAATATTTGCAACAAATCAAGACAAAAAAGCAGAAAGAAACTTTTAAATCACATTAAATGTTTGCTGGGACGGAAGAGTTCTTAGTTCTTGTTTTGCTCGCCAACAGACTGTGAGCCATCAAACGTCTTGTGGTGGTGAGTCGCAACTGCACACACAACCAAGAGAGCCCTTTTGTGAATTGCTGCCAGTTGCATTTCTGATGGCAACAGCACACACAAGAGGCTCTGCTTGACAATCTAGGGATGAGCAGAATGGTATGATGAAGAGGTTGTTCTCTATGTACTTGGATTTTAAGCTGTTTAAGGCTTTGTAGGAGCCACCTAATGGTGCAGCGGGGAAGTAACGTGCCTAGGGAGCAAGAGATTGCTGGTCCAAAACCCCTATATTGGATAGCAGCGATATAGGAAGATGCTGAAAGACATCATCTCGTACTGCACGGAAGATGGCAATGGTAAACTCCTCCTGTATTCTATCAAAGAAAACCACAGGGCTCTGTGGGCACCAAGAGTCAACACTGACTTGACAGCACAACTTTACCTTTAGGCCACAACCAGTGAATTGGGCCTGGAAATAAACTAGCAGTTGATGTAGATGATAAAACAAAAGCTGGGAAATGTTTGTGACCTTTGGTGCCTTTGGTGCAGCTTAACAGCCTGACAACAGCATTCTGTACCAGCTGAAGCTTCCATACAGTTTTCCAGGGTAGCCCCATGTAGAATGTGTTACAGCAATCTAACATGACCTCAGTGGATGGGTCACCATGGCCAGGTCTGACCGGTCCAGGGACAAAGGCAGCTGACACCCCAAGCAAAGCTGAGCAAGGGCATCCCTGGCCACAGCCAGTGCCTTTTTAGCCTACTTTCCAGGAGGCTCATGAGATCACCCTGCACTCCCATTTGTGTGTCCCCCATCAACTTCGCAATGCCTGGACCAATCCGAACCTTGCTGTTGTAAGGACATTTCAGTGGCATAGGTTGTGAGGATGTCATCCACCCCGATTCATGTTGGTGGATGCGTAAACATTTGAGGTGTAAGTGGGCTCACTTGTGCACTGCCTAACTGATTTGAACCAAATTTGGACAGTTGTGCGTGAGATACAGGGACAATTTGTACTCAGTTCCTTAGAAGAACCCTGTAAGAGAGGCCAGAGTTGCCAATTTCACAGATGAGCAGCTGAGACCAAGAGCATGGCTAGCCTAAGGCCCTACCTAGTGAACAACTGCTAGGGGTGAGAATTTCTCAAGCCACGGTGCTATCAGAGTTCCCTGAGTTTTACTGGCGTGTTGTCACTTTCTTCCATTTGGCTTCTTCCAAATAAGATCCCCTTTTCCTGTATTTGTTGGAGTAAGTAAAGGTGTTTAAACATCTGACTACTTGAACTTGGCCGTAACCGGAGCTGGGCTAAAAGAACGAAGGGAAAAAGGCATTCTGTTTGCAAACACAGATATGTTTGCAGAGCAGCGGGAGCAGGCTTGATCTTGTGCCCTGGCGATGGAAGACTCTGAACTCCCTTTCCGAGGCCGCCTCTGTGGCAGGGTACAAAACAGTTGCCTTGGACAACCCAAAGGGCTTGTCTGGGGAGGAGGGGGCCATATGGGCCTGGAATGCCTTCAACATCCTGTGCTGAGTGACTGGCAGGGATTCAGTCAGCAGTTATGGGGACATGGTGATGGTGAAATGTCCTGCCTGTCTAATGCACAAGATCTCAGTTAGAAAAAATAGATGGCAACAACGTGCTAAAAGATGAAAAGGGTTCCCAGCAGATTGCTTGGAAGTAGATTTGTTAAAGCAGGGCTTCTCAGTCTTGGTCCCCAGACGGCGTTGCACAACCCCTTCCATATTCTGAAGGGCATTGTGGGGGATGATGGGTTCTGTAGTCCAGCAACATCTGGGGACCCAAGGTTGAGAACTCCTGTATTACAGCTGAACATGTCAGTGGCTCCTCTAACTGATGACGTCTGGGAACCTCCCGTACCCCCCTGTGTGTGCATGATTAACGTTTCTTTCTAGGAGTAGTTGCAAAGGAGGCTAAACATCTGCTAGCCGAGCCCTGCTGTCCCCCTGTGGGTCCCTTGGCTCTGTGCACGACAAGCACAAGACCTTCCCAGGCAAGCGTGCTTGGCTGGCCTGCTGTTCCAGCTGAGCCAGAAGCTCCTTCCTTATTCTGAAGTGGTGATCCTTGGGGGAGCTTCCAGCAGATCTGGGGTTGTCTAGGTGTTCTAGAATGAAATGCGTGACTCACTCCTGCCTGGGAATCTCCCCTTTTGATTGGGAAGCCCTCACCTCCAGGTTATGGTTCTCTGGCTCTGAGGGCAAGGAACCCTTATTATTGATTCCAGGGCTAAGGCCAGCTTTGGAAACAGGTTCTGGGGCTTAGTCCTGCTCCACCATAAGGACATTTTGTGAGTCATATTGCATTATCCCTGCCACAACAGGATTTCCCACTTCATCAGCTGTCCCCAGCAAAAACTGCTCCAATCCTCCCAGGACGGTGATGCTACAGCTTCCTTGAACAGCCCGTTCTATTGCTCAATCATTCCTATAATTAGGAAGTGTTTTGCTGTGGCTGCTGCTTGGACTCTTCCTCATTGCCCTTTGCTGACCCAGCCTGTCTCTCTCTACCCTACAGGTCATTGTGGAAAAGGCACCCAAGGCTCGGATAGGTGATCTGGATAAGAAGAAATACCTGGTTCCTTCAGACCTCACAGGTGTGTGCCCGGCTTGGGGGGGTGGGGGTGGAGTTGGTCAAAGTAGGGAATTGCATTTGGACGCTCCTTTGATCGGGGGTGCACCATGTTGGGGGAGGGGTGTGCAAGTACTTGATAGTGGACCCTTTGGATGAACGCTTTCTCCCTCTGGGCAGAAGTCCTTCCTTTTCTGTGCGCCCTGGCCATCCCTGCAAGGCTTCCCCTGGAGATGTTTGTGAGGACATAAAGCCTTGGAAGGCCAGCTTCCTTGCTGAGGGTTTTTAGCTTCATTCTATGCCTTGGACTGACAGACTGGTTCTCCCACTTTCTCTTCCCCAGTTGGGCAGTTCTACTTCCTGATTCGGAAAAGGATCCACCTCCGAGCTGAAGACGCGCTCTTCTTCTTTGTGAACAACGTCATCCCCCCCACCAGTGCCACGATGGGGCAGCTCTACCAGGTGGGTGTGCGCAAGGCCCTCCACATCGTGCCTTTCTCCCCTGAAATGGTGGTCAAGGCAGATTACCCCCGTTTTTGAAATGCCAAACAAAAACACAGCCGGTAACCGGTGAAGAACAAATGAAATAATTGTTTGAGCAGAAACACTGAAAGAGCCAAGCCAGGATCCTCTGAGAAGCAAGAAAAACACACGCAGCCTCTGAGTGGATCATTTAGTAGACTCAAACAAAAGCCAAACCAGGGGCAGTGTGAAAAGAGGGAGGGAATGGCTTCCCTGATTAAATCGAGAGTTTGACTGCCTGCGGCCCCACCCTACCTGGGAGAGTGTGTCCCCCCTGGACTCAATAAGACTTGCCTGAATGTCCATAGGGTGGAGCTCCAAAGCAGTCTGTAAAGGCACGAGTCGGAAGGTTCTGTAGGAGAGCAGGGGAAGCCTGAGGGTTTAAGGAGCTGCAAGGCTGCCATCAGAGGGCCGCGGGAAGCTGCTTTCGGTCAGGGTTGGCCCACTCATCTGTCTTGCCCAGGGTTGTCTGCTCTGCCTGGCCGTGGTTCTTCAGGGTCTTGGCCAAGGCTCTTTCCCATCACAGGCTGCCTGTTCTTTTCAACGGGAGATGCAGGGGGTTACACCGGGGATCATCTGCTGTGGAGTGGTGACCCCGTTGGTTGGTTGTTTCGTCTTTCCCCCTGCCATGTTTCTCAGCAAGCTCCTTCTCCCCTTCCTCTGTTCCAGGAACATCATGAAGAGGACTTCTTCCTTTACATTGCCTACAGTGATGAGAGCGTCTACGGCAGCATGTAAGGCGTGCCTCCACCTGCTGCCACCGGGGGGCGTGTGCTCCTGAAGGGACCTGCACTTTTGTTGTTTGTTGTTGATTTTATGTTAAAGAGCCTTTTGTCCCAGGAAAGGGGAGGGTGTTTCTGTTTTCCTTCCTTTCTGAAGTGTCCCTCTCCCACCCTCTTAACTCTTTCCCTTATGCCTAACCAACTCCTCCCCGCCCCCCCTGGCTGTGCTGCTCTGCCCGGGCTTTCTTTGCCGTGGTTGTCGGGTTGCAGCTAAAAGAAGCGACCTCTTTCTCTCCTGCATTCTCTTTTCTTTTTTCCATGCACTCTTTCTTTCTTTCTTTCTTTCTTTCTTTCTTTCTTTCTTTCTTTCCTTCCTTCCTTCCTTCCTTCCTTTCTGGATGGGGAGGGGTTGGGTGGGTTTCAAATTCTGAAGAACAACCAAAAGAATTCTTCTCCCATTTCCACCTTGCAGCCCTGAGTGTGCCCCTATTAGGGGTTGTGCTCTGCCTGGCAGTTTCTGTAACCAGAGGGGATGCTCATTAAAAAAAGGAAAAAAAACTAAGAAGAAACTTGAGTCTCTGGGAAGCTTTTTTTGGGGTGCTGATTGAGGAGGGAGGTGGGGTTACCTGCGCCCTGGTTGTAATTGGAAATCACAGTTGCAAATAGTTTGGAGAATAAATCCCAAACAGTGGGTCTGGGTCAGAGCTATATTCTTATATATAGATATAAGATATAGTCACAGCTATGTTCCTGTTCAAATTGCTCTGGGTGAGTTGCAGGAGATAGGTAAGCGTTTTACACTCTCTAACTCTTGATGGTTGAACAGCAAAAGTTTTGGGTTTTTTCCTGAGCTGTGCTGTTGAAACACAGCTTTGGAAAGGAAACCAGGAGTGGATTTTTAGGTGAAAGGAAAATGAACTCTGTTCTAGTACAAAAATAATTTATTTCACTGAACACACATCTTTGTTCTACAAGTGAGTCTCTCCCTCCTGTCCCCTTCTTCCAAGTGGCTGTTTTACTCGAGGATGTCTTGTTCAAAAACCAGGTAAATCTTGCAAACTTGAAGCCTCCTCACCCAGCCTGCACTATTGAGTTGGGTCAGGGATCTGACTGGCCACGTGGCTGGCCAAATCTGTGGGAGAAAGAGTATCTGGCTAACCAGATTCTTGGTAGTGCAGCAGAAACTTGCTTTTCCGTTTGGATCTGCAGGACCGAGACAATTGTATGTGCTTGTGTACTGCTGCTGATACCAGGGTGAAGGAAGCCCAGTGAATCTCTGTTCTAGACTGAGAAGTGACAGGGTGGAATCCTCTTTAACAGAAGGATGCTGGCTATTTGGGAGGAGGGGTTCTCGTGTTGAAGCAGCCAATTTAAGCTGTTGGGTGGCAGTATGCTTGGCAAGTGACAGCCTCACAGGCGGATTGTGGGTGGGACTGAGCTCTCCTGCCTCTCGGTCCTAGACAAGAGCTTTACAAGGAAGGCTGTGCTTGCCCCGAAGTCTCTCACTGGCCCAGAGAGGCCTGAGTGGCTGTGACTTCAAGGAACACCTCACATGGGGACTTCTGCTGGTGGCCAAATGGCAGCCTCCCCTTCTCATCCTGTTCTGGCTCTCCCCCCACAAAAGAAAAGTCTTTTTCTGAGCCATCCTGCATGGTTGTTTGTGTGCTGTGACACAGAATTCTTCTTATTGGACAGAGCTCAGGCTTGCAGATGTTAAAAAATTCCCGAAGAGATTAAAAACAGCAGCCTTTCAGAATGTGCTGCTCTGCCTTTCAGGGCACAGAGGAAGGAGTGCTCTTCTCTTTGCCCTTGTGAGCAGATTGACCAAAGAGCTGTTTTTGCCAGGGCTCAGTTGCCTTTGCTGCGTTTCTGACTTCCCCACCCTTCTCTCTGCCCTTAGCAAGAGCCTTCCCTATGTTCTCCATTGCATGAAGGCTGGCTTCCCTTCCCAGATTTTGAACTCTCTAGGAGGAGAACCCCTTGCATTATGGTGAGAGCTGCCATCGCTGCTTTCCTTGGCAGAGATCTGAAGCGTCCTGACTGACTTTTATTGGTTCCAAATTCATGCTTCCAAGAGACTGGAGGGATGGGAAAATGAATCGTCTGGGGTATGGGTTTTAGGATCCAGCCGGCGAGAAGCAGCAGGCAAGGTCGCCTGACGTGTTTGCCTCCGCCTGCAAAAGTCCTAGGATTCTCTGTCGATCTTCTTGCTTACAAGCGAAATCAAGGGAATGTTGACGTTTTAGTTTTCTGCATGAAAAATCCTATTGCCGTTTGACCCCACTGCTATGGAGTCCCTTCAGCAAAATCACACGTTTGTATTTTAACCCGCCTCGTGGTTTCAAACTTGCCCTTTAAGTAATAATACAAAATGACTACAACGCCCAGGATCCCCATGCTTTGGGGGCTCGTTGACCCACCTTTTTTCTTCCTTTGGGTGGCAAAGACTACAGTACCCAACGTGCATTGCTTCTATTTTCCCTCTCACTCGGGCTTGGCCGGGAAGGGGAGGCGCGTGGGGCAGGACGCATGCGAGGTACCGCTACCCCTCTCGGGAGCTGTAGTTCCGCCTCCAACTTCCGCCTGCAGAGCCTCGCGGCGGAGAGGACTCCACCTCCCGAGAGGCTCCGCGGCAGGGGCGGGGCCGGGTTCCCTGAGCGAGCAGGGAGGGGGAAGAGAGGGGAGGGGGCCACCGAGTCGGGCGGCACCGGACGGAGCGAGAGGCGGCTTGAGGGGGGCGCGGGCGAGGGGGGTCCCGAGCCCCGCCGTCGCCGCGGGCAGGGGGTGGCGGGCGAGGGGGCCGGCCATGGCGGAGCCCAGCCCTGAAGGTAAAGGGCCAGCAAGTTGGCGGCGGAGTGGGGGAGGAGAGATGGGGGCGGGTGGGGGCACCCGGAGGGGGCAGCGGAGAGCCGGAGGGGGGGGCTCGGGGGGGGCGCCAAGCCGCTGGCGGGGCCGCTGAGGGGGGTGGGGTCCGGGCTGGGGGGCAGCCCCCCCCGAGGGAGTGAGGCGGGGAGGGGGTGAGGTCTCCGGCGGGAGGGGTGCAGCGGCGGGAGCCCCCAGGCCCGCCTCGGTGTCCAGGGGGGCCCTGAGGGGCTCAAACCTCCGCGTCGGGCGGGGTGGGGGGGCGAAAGGGGCAGCAGTCTCCCCGAAGCGGGGCGGGGGGGTTGGGCGGAGGAAGCGGCTGGAGCTGGGCCGGGGGAAGCCCGCGGGCGGGGGGGGCGGCGGCACAAAGGGAGAAAGTTGGTGGGGGGCGAGCAAGGGGAAGGCTGCGGGGTGGGGAGGGGGCTCTGCCACATGCCGGGGGGGGGGCTCCGCAGCCGGCCTGCGGGGAGCGAGGCTAGCTCCAGGGGAGGCGGGGGTTGGGGGCTGCCTGGGAGCCCGGGCGGGAGCCGGGCGTCCGGGAGGGCGGCCAGCCAGCCAGCCAGCCGGCGGGGGAGAGCGGGCGCTGTGTCGCCGGCGGGGGTGGGGAGGAAGCCGCGCCTCGCCTCGCCTCGCCTCGCCCGCTTCCCCATGGAAACTTGCGGGGTGGCGGGCGGGGGGTGAGTCGGACTCCTCTCCTGGATGTTTCTGAGGTGGGGGGGCAGACTGTGGGGGAGGCGAGGCGGAGGGGGGCTGGGCAGAAAGGAGCGCTGGGAGCGGAGGGAGGGCTGCGGGGGCCCTGGCAAGGGGGGGAGGGAGGGCGGGCGGGCGTCCCCGCGGCTCCCTCCGGAGAGGAGAGGCGCCCTACTAAGCAGCCAGTTTCAGCAAAGCGGGGAGGGGGAGCTCCCTAAATGCTAGGCAGCCATGCCCCATGCAGAGTGGGGCGGGGCGAGGCGAGGGAGACCCCCAGGTCTTCTCTGTGTGCATCTGCATGTTGGTAGGAGTGCGCCTTCTCCTTTGGGGTTGGCTCCCCTGGGGATGGGGCCGGGGGTGGGGAGGCTGCCGAGGTCTTCTCTGCTTCCCACTCCAGTGACCCCTTCTCCCCCCACCCTTTGTTTCCAGATCCGCCTCCAACCTTCAAACCGGAGACCCAGGTAAAAAACAAAACTCAGCCTGCCCGCAAGCGGAATGATTCCCAGCCCAAATCTCCCCATAGTAGCCCATTCTAGTGTGTGTGGTGTGGTGTGGAGGAAACGATCCTGCTGTGGCCCCTCCCTCTTTCCAGGGCCCCTCCCTCCTTCCGGGCACCCCCCCCCCCCCACGGCCTGCTTTAACCTGCCTCCTGCACTCCCTCCCCTAACCGCATACCCAGCCCAAATGGCCCTGCTGCACAGGAAAGCGCTTTGCTGGAGCCCTGTGGTTGCTACATCCCAGCACGTGTGCTCCACCTCTGGTGCGCTCAAAGCCAGCTCCCCACAAGCAGCACCCAACCCTGCCAGGGGTGAAACCAAAACATCCTGGCTCTCCTTCCTCTTCCTCCCACTCCAGATGCTTAACCCCTTGTCTTCCTCATTGTACCCCTTCTTGGGAGCTCTGACTTGGGTTTCTGGTTTGCAGGGAAGGTGGGGTGGGGGGACTTCTGTTTTGGGAATTGATATCAGAAACTGCTGGCTCCTGTCCTCTAACCCAGGGGTTCTGAAACATGGGTCCACAGATGCTGTTGGATGACTCCCCCCATCCATTCCCTGCTGTTTGTTGCAAAGGATCATGGGAGTTGTAGTCCAACTACGTCTGGGGACCCAGGTTTCGGGACCCCTGGGCTAGCCTATTTGAAGGTAGTTTTCCTCCACTTACCCCACAATTAGGGGTGCCATGTGTGATTGTGCTTGGCTGCTTTGAATTCTTGCCCTATGTGTAAAGAATCTGGAGGTGTGTGTGTGTTTGTCTGTTTGTCTATCATCTGTCTTTGTGTGTATTAACTCATCTCTCCCCACATCCCACTAGCCTCCTGAAAAGCGACGGAGAACAATTGAGGATTTCAACAAGTTCTGCAGTTTTGTTCTTGCTTATGCTGGCTACATCCCTTCTACTAAGGAGGTCAGTTGGGGCTCCACAGAGGCAGGACCTCTTTTTTCTTCTCTCTCCCTGCTTCTCTTAATGGCTTGTTAAATGCCTAAAACTGCATGCCCTCAATTTGCATTTTACTGGGGAGCTTTTGGGGGAAAGGCTGGTGGAGGAAGGGGTAGCTTGTTAAACAGAAATTCATTGACGCTTTTACCTTTTTAAAGATGTATGTTCATGCTGTGATGGTCCCCTGGTGCTCCAGAGCCCACCTCCGGACAGGAAGGCTTTAGCTGTACATTCTGGCATGTCTTAGATCCCCTCTGCTCTCAGCCTTGGCTCGCATGGTCTGTAGTTGGTACAGCAGCCTGAAACCCTTGAAAACTGCAGCTAGTGCTTTTATAAACTACAAGTCCCAGAATGCTCTGAGGCAAGGCCATTTTGTTCAGACACCACAGTGTGTTGCATGTTGGGAAGTGTAGGCAGTCTGGAAACAAGGGGGCAGACATGTCCTGGCTTGTTATGCAGCATAGCTCCTCAGACTTTCTGCAGTGCATGCTGGGAGCTGTAGTTCTTGCAGCTGCTCTGGGCTAGTTAGTGTTAGTTTCTGTTCACTCAGAGGGCTTAACTTTGGCACTTTTTTAGTGCCACGCTTCAGCCTTCAGAGGTGTTAAGTAGCAATAGAGCGGGGGGCCCTCTATCACTGAGTAAGCACAATCACCCCCCAATGAATTTTTGGGGGCAGAGCTTTCAGATCAGGTAGTGAGGCTCCAAGGAAGCTTAGATTGCCACACCTCTTCCTTTAGGAAGCTCTGACTTTATGAATGGGTCTCATACTTCAAAAGAGTCAGTGACTGTGAATCCCACTCAGGAGATGTTTTGTAGCTTTAGTAATATTTTTATATTCCTCTGTTCCTTAATCATTGTCCAGGGTTTAATTTTCATATTGTTAGGCTCAAATAAACCTTGATTTGGTGGTGTTTTTTGTCTCACTCTTTGTCCAAGGAGCTCCTAGTGCTGTACAGGGCTTTCAGCTGTGGTGGGAATGATAGGCTTCATGCTCCCCATATCCTCACAACAGCCCTGTAGGTTAGGCTGAGAGACCGTGACAGGCCTGCAGCCACCCCATGAGCTCCACCCTGGCGGAGTTGGGATCTGAATCCAGACCTCTGCTCCTAGTCTGACACCCTAACCATCACACAACTCTGTCTCTCTCACTGTGCTTCCTGGACCTGATAAAATCTTTATCCCTAGGGAGGTTTGCCTTGCTTCCTCTCTCTTTTTAAATGGAAATTGAACACCCACTGATTCTGTGACCTTTTATCAGCTATACATTTTCTCTGTTGCTTTTAACTGCTTTGTGCTTACACCGTAATGGTTTGTGTGTGTGTGTGATTATTTTTGTAAGCCACCTCATGGTGACATGGCCAGGGAAGGCCAAATGGAGATATTCAGCAGAAAACTACAATGGGTAGTTATTTTTGAGTTAAGCTGTTTGGTCTTCCATATTGTTCCAGCTCTGGCTGGATATCCCCTCTCTCCTTGTGTCCCACCGGAAAGTCTGGGATCAGCCGAGAACCTCATTTGAGAGGCATTTCCATTGGTTGGTCCACAATGACAGAATATCCTCCCGTCCTGGTTACATCCACGGAAGGGCCTCCCAGATGGACCAGAGTATTAAGAGAACCTGCTGGGGCCTTACTTTGAGTGTTTTCTGGAGTGAGGTGAGGGAACCTTGACCCTTGAACTTGCTCTCCCCAGAGAGGCTAGCGCCAGATCTTTTGTCCGTGCCAGGCGAAGAACTTTTTATGTATCTGGGCCTTCTAATCATTCATCCGACTTTACTGGGAAGCGAGACTGTTGTTCTAGTCACTGGAGAGAAGGCATTCCCTCCCCTCTTGCCCGGGGGCTTCCCAGAGGCATCTGGTGGACCAGTGTGGGAAACAGGAGGCTGGACTAGATGGACCGCCTTGGGCCTGATCTAGCAGAGCTGTTCTTGTGTTTGCTTTGTCTGCTGCAGACTTACCTTGTACTGGTTCTCAACCTTGGGTCCCTGGATGTTGTTGGACTACAAGTCCCAGCATCCCCAGCCACAATGGCCTTTGTAGCTGGGGGTAATGGGAGTTGTAGTCCAGCATCATCTGAGGGCCCTCATATGAGAATCTCAGCTGGTCTTTGGAACTGTGAGCCAGCCTCAGCACTGAAGAGAGTGGGGTGTGAAAGTATGAATCAGTCAAGTAGCAGCCCAAGAAATGAGCCCCTTCTGCTTTCTTTGTCTTGCAGGAAAATGACTGGACACCCTCTGGCTCGAACTCTCCCATCCGCCCAGAGAGTGTGGTGGACAGCGACGGCTGGGAATCGACTCACTCAGACCTGCACACCATTGAGACCTTTGTGAAGAAGGCCAAGTCTTCGAAGAAGAAAGCGGCCTTCCGGCGGCTGAAATCCGACAGCTCACTGCTGGAGAAGATGAAACTCAAGGACTCGCTTTTTGACTTGGACCCTGTCGGGAAGCAGCAGCAGCAGCCTCCACTGGCAGGGCCCAAGGGGGGAGGCCTGGACAAGAAGAAGGACAAGAGGAACCGGAAGGCCACCTTGGAGGCAGGGGGCGCCAAGCGGAACCGGGGCGACCCGGTGGGGGAGAAGCGGTCGCGCATCAAAAAAAGCAAGAAGCGGAAGTTGAAAAAAGCAGAGCGCCCCGAGAAGAAGCACAAGGCTTCCCTGAGCGAGACAGACTCTGAGGAGGAGGAGGCGGCGGCGGCTCTGAGGCCGGGAGGGGAGGACGAGAGGGCCACGGCAGCGGCAGCCGTGGTCTCTGTGCAGGCTCCCCCAGAGCTAATGGCTGCCAGGCTCCCCCTTAAGCTTGAGGACACGGAAGGGAAGGAGGGCATCAGCACAGAAACCAGCCAGGATGGGGAAGGCAGCTCCAGCGAAGGCGAGATGAGGGTCATGGATGAGGACATCATGGTGGAATCAGGTGAGGAGGTGGAAGAAGAAGAAGAACTGGGGCCAGCTCAGGGCACCTAACACAAGCATTTATTTAGCTGGGGAAGTGATGGCCACCCCCAGCATTTTATGCACCCAGAAAACACGGACGTCCTGTTTTGCTAGCCTAGCCAATCGTCATTTACAGACCTCTCCTCCATGAGTTCTGCCAATCTTTTTTTTTTAATGTTACCGTCCCCTCCCCCTGCCCAAAAGTGTGATGGGTAATGATACTTTTGATTTAGTAAAGTCTGTTTTTGAGTTGGTGTGGTCAAGTGCAGGAATGATTTCTGCTTTGGTTATCCTCCTCCTCTTTTCCCTCCAAGAATGTACACACATAATCTATCAGCAGTTAAGATGAGCTCTTTAGAGGATAAAAGCGCTATATATCTGACGTATCTGCACTCTCTGTGTTCTAGAATGAAAGAGGTGTCTTGCTAGATTAGACCTGGATTCATGGAGCCCAGCTTCCTTTACAAGAACCACAGCGACCAGCTGGCACTCACCATTGGCCAGACTGCAGCTTTTCTGCCACCTTCCCCTAATTCTGCATATAGAGGTGGAGCAGTGGAGACCCTGGTTCATCCATGTTCAGACTTTGCTCTCCTGGATGTTCCTGGCTTTCTCTCTCTCCAGTTTTCTGGACTCCAGCAACTGCTTCTGTCATTTCTGACTTCAAAGAGGGTGGAAAATGTACTCTATAAGAGATGTACACATATCTCCTATAAGGAGGAGAGCTGGTCTTGTGGTAGTGAGCATGACTTGTCCCCTAGCTAAGCAGGGTCTGCCCTGGTTGCATATGAATGGGAGACTTTATGCGTGAGCACTGTAAGAGATTCCCCTCAGGATGGAGCCGCTCTGGGAAGAGCTGAAGGTTTCAAGTTCCCTCCCTGGCTTCTCCAAGATAGGGCTGAGAGAAATTCCTGCCTGCAACCTTGGAGAAGCTGCTGCCAGTCTGTGAAGGCAATACTGAGCTAGATAGAACAATGATCTGACTCAGCATATGGCAGCTTCCTATGTACTGGGGATCCAAGGCTGAGAACCCTGCCTTGGGATGGGGCTGCTCTAGGAAGAGCACTAGCATGCTTGCATGCAGAAGGTCTCAAGTTCCCTCCCTGGCAGCATCTCCAAGATAGGCCTGAGAGAGACCCCTGCCTGCCACTTTGAAGAAGCTGCTGCCAGTCTGGGTAGACAACACTGAGCTAGATGGACCAAGGGTCTGACTCAGTAGAAGGCAGGTTCCTTTGTTCCTGTCTTTGGTATAGTTGTATTCTACTCCTGGGCTTGGCCTAAATGCAAGGCTGAAGCCTCACTCCCTGACCACTAGAAGTCCTGTTTCTCTTGGGTTTCACCAGGCACTCCTACATATTCTCAAGCCCATCTCCACAGCTGAAAACCACCGGGGTCTTTAAAGAGAGGACCAAAGCTGGCAGTAAGATGCTGGTAGTTGTGGCGGCCATGTGCAGCCCCAGCTGGGTGTTGGCCCCAGGCAGCCTGGCAAACTTCCTCTCTCTGTCTCTGCAGGGGATGACTCCTGGGACCTCATAACGTGTTACTGCGAGAAGCCATTTGCAGGGCGGCCCATGATCGAGTGCAACCAGTGCCGGACCTGGATCCACCTCTCGTGCGCCAAGATCAAGAAGACCAACGTCCCGGACATCTTCTATTGTCAGAAGTGTAAAGAAAGCTCCCGGAAGCCGCAGCAGCCCCTGCTGCCCGCAGCAGCCCCTGTTGCAACAGCCACTGTTGCGCCCAGGGGAGGTGGGGAGCCCTAGCATGGACAGAGGGGGCAGCGCCATGCTGGGCTTCCATCCCAGAGGGACAAAAGACTGGACAGGGCCGTTGGGAGCCTGCTCTGCATGGGCATCTGAAAACTAGCTTTGGCCGCTTGGAGGCAGGCAGGAAAGAAGAGGTGCTTGGGGTATTTGGGGTGGTGACAGTCCCAGCACCAAAGGGGGGAGGCTGGGGCGAGGCTCCAGTGCCACCCCCCCTGCAGAAAGCAGTTCCTGGCTGGCAGTGACAAGCCCCCACCTCACACCTGCTTCCTTTTCGGGGGGCTGGTCTTAGCCCCCCTCCATGCTCTCTGTAGGAGAATGACTTGGGGGGTGGGTGAAGGAGAGAAGTATGAAACTGACCATCTGGACGGTTCCTGTTTTGTAAGTTAGGATGCACAAAGTGTTTTTTGGGGGGAAGAGAGGGCAGTAGAAGAGGGTTGGGGTAGAAGCGTCTTCATTTCCTACTAGCTCTCCCCCGTCCCCTGCCCCAGTAAGTTTACCTGTAAATAGGCAGCAGGGAAAGGTGTGGGCATTTTTTGTCCCTACACCTCACCCCCATGTTTTGGTTTATTTTTTAAATTTCCGGCCCAGTTTTCGGTGTCTTCAAAACTTCTATTTCATTTTTCCAGGGAGGGGTGAGGAGTGGGGTGTGTCGACTGAAGCATCCTGATTGCAGCTGCAGAGCCTGGAATGGGAGGGTGGGATTTGTTTTATTAAAAATTTTGTTTTGGAGGTGGGTTTGAAATTGGATTTCTTCAAAAGATTAATTCTGGACAAAGGATGAGGGAGAGAACACTTCAGGAGACTGAAAACTGAAAGGTTTTATTTGACCCAAATATTAACAATCCTCTTCCTCCCCGCAGCATTTCGAGAGGGTGAACTAGCCTGGAAAACCTTTGCGATTTTGCTGTTACCAGAATTAAAAAGGGACAGCTTATTTGTGTGTGTGTTCTGACAGCTCCCATTGAGAATGGGGAGGAAGGATTTTGTTTCTAACCATTGGGGAGTGGGGGCCAGATAGGCTTGAGGTGTATGAAGAATGCCAGCCTCACTTTAGAATGGGAGATGTGCCTGCCCAGAGTTCCTGCTCTTAGAACTCCAAGGTGGGGCTGTGAGTTCCACCACCTCCTGCTCCCCATGTCGAGGTTTAGTATTTTGATCAGTGGTTGGGAGTTTCTGTTCGTTTGTTTTTTCTTTTGCTTTTCTTAAGGGTCCCTTTTCTCTCCCCTACTCCACCCCCCTACCCTTTTTGTTTTAATATTTGCAACCGTGTACATGGCAGAGTTTTTGAATGTAAATAAAAGCTGTGGACCCTTTTGGCGTTTGTACAGAAAGTTGTGGTCTTCATTCATGTTCTGTGTGCTGGAACTGGGGGTTGGGGCGGCGTGTAGGAGAAGGTGTGTTTCACTTCCGGGATGGGGGCAGGTCACTGTGGTGAGTCAGGTGGGAGCTGTATCTGGGGTGGGCATGAGAGGTGGGGGGTGGTCCAGCGCCAAAGGTAGACTGCCACTGGCCCGGGGGCTCTCCTTGGAGCCACCCACGGCTGCTCTTTGGCGGTTTCGGCACTGCTTACGGGGGCCTTTGCAGACCTTCCTGGGCTGGGCTGGCCTCCCCTTGGCCCCTGCGTCTGACGCCCTCTGGACCCACGCAAGGCAGTCTTTCCCCCTAGGCCGCCTAAGGCTTGCAGTGCGCGAAGCACTGCGGTTGGGCTACCACTCCCATCATCCCCAGCGATGGCAGCGGTTTTCCAACAGCAGCTGGGGACCCCAGTGAGAACCCCCGACTCAGCACATTGATACCCCGCCTCAAACTCCCGTTTACAGAATAAAATGTCAGCGCGAAGACAAAATCTTTTAAAAGCCGTCTGCAAGCCGAGTTAAAAGCTCAGTTGGGGGGAGAGTCTTCATATAGTCCCCGGCGAGCCTCTGTCCGTGTGCAGAGGGGGGGCCGAGGAGGCGTTTGCGACGTCAGAAGACAAAGGCCGGCGTTCCGCACGTCATTTCCCCCAGGAAGCGCGCGGGCGTCACGTGACGCCGCGGCCTGGGGCGCCTCCTCCCTGCCCAGGTGGGGCTGCGTGGTGACGCAAGGGCGCGCAGGGGGCGGGGCCGCGCTCTCTCCCTCCCCCCCTCCCGCTCTCCCTGCTGGCGGCGGCTCCTCCGCGCTCGGCCTCCTTCGCCCGCCCGCGGTTGTCATGGCGATGGCGGGGCCCGGGCCCGGCGCGGGCGAGACGAAGGTGATCTACCACCTGGACGAGGAGGAGACGCCCTACCTGGTCAAGATCCCCGTGCCGGCCGAGCGCATCACCCTGGGCCACGTCAAGGCGGCGCTCGCCCGGCCCGGCGCCAAGTACTTCTTCAAGAGCATGGACCAGGACTTTGGGTGCGGCGGGGCTTGCCCGGGGGGGCTTGCAGGACCCAGGCGTCAGGGAGAGCGCCCTGCCCCCGCGCCTGCGCAGGAAGTGGGGCGGGGGTCTCCTTCCCCCCACCTCTGGGACCCAGGCGTCCGGGAGAGCCCTCTCTCCCCCCGCCCAGCACAAGGGGGGGGACCTACTCTTCCTCTGCCCCCAAACACAGAAAGGGGGCACACTTACCCCGCTCAGGGGAACCCAGGTGTCTGAGAGCACCCTGCCTGGAAGGGGATGTGCCTATCCCTCTTGGTGGGACCCAGGCGTCTGGGAGGTGGTGCTCCTGCAAACCCAGACTAGCTCCCTCCCTGGGTCCCAGGTGTCCAGAAGAGCGTCCTCCCCCCGAAATTGACTACCCCTCTTAGTGGGATCCAGGCAAGGCTGCTCCCCCTCCCAACAGTAGCATCCTTTGAGCCCTAACATGGGCCTCGTTGAAGATGCTCCCCTGCTTGCTTCTCCACCCAGGTCTCCTTGGCTCCTTTGTGTGCAGCATGCCTTCCTGCCACCTCCAAGTTGGGGCCTCTGGGCCTCTTGTCTGGTTGTTATCCTTGAAATGTCGCTTCCCTGAATGCCTTTTCTTCTCTTTCTGCCTGCAGAGTGGTGAAGGAGGAGATCTCAGACGACAACGCAAAGCTCCCCTGCTTCAACGGCAGAGTCGTTTCCTGGGTATGGAGCCGGCCTGGCCTGACTTGTCGCATCAGATGCTTGCAGTCTAGTCTGGAATCTTGCAGCTTTCGCTTACACGAGCCTGTGCATGACATTGGACGCTATGTCGCCCTTGGGTGTGGGTTCTAGGCATTGCCTCAGCCATGGCCTTGCTGAGTGGCATTGGGCAAGCTGCTTGTTCTTTGTAATGTGTGGTAATAGCCGCTTTTGGAAGGGTGAACAAGCTCACAAGCGTGAAGAGTGTGTGTGTTGCAGTTGCTGGACATAGGGCTTTGCAAGTCCCCGAAGGGCTTCAGAAGTCAATAGTTTTTTCTTTCATTGATCAGCATAAAATGATAACACAAAGACCAGCTTAAAAGTGAGATTCCATGTTTCCCTACATCACCCTTGCCAAGGTGGGGGTGATGAGAGGAGCCCCACCTTCCTTCCCACTAGGGAGTGGTTAAGGAAGGACTGTAGCTCAGAACCCCTGTTTTGCAGGCAGAGGGTCCCCAGTTCAATCCCTGGCAACATCACCAGGCACAGTTGGGAAAGAATCTTGTCTGAACCTCTGAAGAGTCACTGTTGAGTGGGTGTGGACTGCGCTGAGCGAGACGGACCCAGGGTCTGATTCTGTAGAAGGCTGCTTCCTAGGTCATGAGCCTATGTTCCTAGATTGTCCCTGCACAGCTGTGAGGAAGATCCTTGCCCCTTCCTGTTCCCTGTTGGTAGAGGAGCGGGAAGATGCACAGGAGTGTGCTGAAAAAAAGGGATAGATGCTGGCCACCACAAATTTGGTTGGGTGTCATCCAGGTCCTCCACATCCCTCTCATTGGGTACATAGGAAGCTGCCATATACAGAGTCAGACCCTTGGTCCATCTAGCTCAGCATTGTCTACAGAGACTGGCAGCGGCTTCTCCAAGGTTGCAGGCAAGAGTCTCTCCTAGCCCTGTCTTGGAGATACTGCCAAGGAAGGAGCTTGGAAACTAGATGCTCTTCTCAGAGCAGCCTCATCCCATGAGGGGAAGATCTTACATTGCTGCTCACACTTCTAGTCTCCCATTCATATGCAACCAGGGCAGACCCTGCTTAGCTAAGGGGACAAGTCAGGCTGGCTACCACCAGACCAGCTCTCCTCTCCCGCTGCCAGTGAAGCAAGCAATGCTCTCTTCTCAGGATTCAGGCTGCAGTCCACTTACCTTCAAGTAGTCCCCGTTAAACACATTGGAACTTATTTCTGAGTGAAGATGCACAGGAGTGTGCTGAAAAAAAGGGATAGATGCCGGCCACCACAAATTTGGTTGGGCTGCCAAGGGCGGCCAGCGTGTTCCAGAGCTGTTCATGATGCTCCATGCAACATCTGTTGTGAGGCAGGGAGGCATTCCACTTTGTTTTGTAAAGACTGAGGCAGGTTTTCACTGTTCTGCTGTGTGTTTTTGATTTGGTGGCTGGTTGTTTTGAAGGCCAAACCTTCAGTTTGACCATGTCCTGCAGCTCTGGGGGTAAGAATCTTGGGTGTAGGTAATGCTGTTTGTTGGTATGTGCATTCAGGGACAGGGTGCCACTGCGGAAGAATGGCTGGAGGGGGGGGTGCCTTCATCTCCAGCTTCTGGGCTGCTGAGAGGCATCTTGTCGGTGGCCCCTGTGGGAGGCAGGATGCTGAACTGGATAGCCTGATCCAGAAGGGCTGTTCTGGAGCAGTGGCCTCTCCAGAACTATTCGCCATGGTAGCGAAGTGGAATCTCCGTGTTCCGAGGCAGTAAGTATACCCTGAGTCCAGTGGGTGGGATGCATCAGCTGTAGAGGGCTGTTGTCTCCAAGTCCTGCTTATGGAGCTCCCCAGAGTCAACCGGCTGATGCTCTCGGAAACCGACTGCTGACCTTGGTGGGCCTTGGGACCGATGCAGCAGGACTCTTTCTGCTGATCAGATAAGTAAATCAGTTTTATTAGGAAGAATAGGGTGGGAGGGCTTTTATCCTGCCTAATCCAGACCTTGGCCACTTTTCTTTGGATCTAGGAGCCGGACAACGAACACTGTTGAAAGTACCAGACTTCGTAACAAGCATTGTGGAGGGAGAGAGCAAACAGGCTAGGTTCATGCACAGGTTCGGCACCACCTGGGGTGTGGGGGGAGTGGCGAGCGGGGCCTTTAAAAAGGAAGAGAGCAGCAGGTCCTTACCTGCTCTCCACCGCCCCATGCAGCTTCCTGCTGTGATGGCGCTGCCCTCAAGAACCCTGTGTGGCACTGGCCCACATTTGTGTGGTCAGCGTGTTGTTCGTGTGCGCGGGTTCTTGTGGGGGGAATGCCCTTGCAGCAGGAAAAAGCTGCATGGGGTGGTGGAAAGCAGGTAAAGACCTGCTCTCCTCCTTTTTAAAGGTCCCGCTCGCCACCCCCACTGCAGCTCCAAACCTGTGCATGAACCTTGGCTGGTGCACCTCCCTAGAATGGGCTTCTCTTTGCACGTAGCATAGAACCGAAGCAGGCTGCTGGGGACAAATGAGGATTGCATTAAGTAGCTCCCCAAAACCCTAGTCTCGGCACCACTGTCAAGTTACTAGGTGCCACGGCTCCCTGGCATCTGGGATTTGTCGAGCCCTGGCCTAATCCTTCCTTCCTCTGATGCAGCTTGTGTCTTCGGAGACCCCCCAGCCTGAGCCTCCGCCCCCGCCCCCTCCCCTAGAAGTGCGGCCAGAGCCTTCACCACCTCCGCCCCCACTTCCTCCGTTGCCTGTGGAGCGAACAAGCGGCATTGGGGATTCCCGCCCGCCTTCCTTCCAGTGAGTAGGGGAAGGCTGGATGTGTGGCGTGTCCCACATTGAGAGGGTGGGCCTTGGGCTTAAGGACTGCTAGCTAAGGGTGGCCCAGCTATTTGGTGGTGACTCTGTTGGCCTGGGGAGAAATGGAACCACATCCCGTGGTGGCCTTCACTCAGCCCCTGCCCTGAACCCAGTTTGTGAGATTCATGGGAGGGGCCCCCCCACCCTTGCCCAGGGAGCTTGGGGCAGTGAGGGGAGGGCCCCTTGGCAGCAGCTGAGGAGGTACTGCAGTGCATCCAGGGGTGTGTGTTTTTTCCTGCCTCTGCAGCCCAAACATCTCGGGCAGCCGTGAGAACTTGGACCATGAGACCGAGACCGAGTCCGTGGTGCTGCTGAGGCGGGAGAGGCCTCGGCGCAGGGAGAGTCTGGAGCACGGAGGTGTGTTGCTGTCGTGGCGGGGGGGCAGCGGCAGGGAGTGCAGCGGCCTTTCTGTGTCTGCCCGGCTACCTCCCCTCTCTTGCTGCAGGAGGGCACCGGCTGAATGGGCAGTCTCGGCTGGAGCGGCACCTGGCAGGCTACGAGAGCTCCTCCACTCTCCTCACCAGCGAGCTGGAGACCACCAGCCTGTGTGACTCGGATGACGACGACACCATGAGCAGGTGAGCGGGGGGGCAGGCGGGCGGGCGGGCTTCCTTCTGGGGCTAGAACAGGGCTGCGCAGCTCCGGCCCCCCAGCTGTTTTTGGACTACAGCTCCCATAATCCCCAGCTACAGTGGCCAGGAGCCGGGGATTATGGGAGTTGAAGGCCAACATCTGCAGGAGGGCCAAAGCGGAGCAGCCCTGGGCTGGGAGGAGGCCGCTGGAGCCGGAGGGGTCTGGCTGCAAGGAACCATCCAGGCCTTCTGTTGTGCTGAAATGTGGGAAGGGGATGAGCATGGGCCTCATGTCCATTGCCGGGGGGGGGGGGAGGGCGCTCTCCCTGCTCTCCTGAGCAAAGGTGCGTGGGTGGGGGGAGCAGGAGGAGCAGGCCTCCCCCCCCCACTGCTGATCTGCTTCCCTTGCAAGGAGCGTTGATGCCAAGCCATTCCTCGCTGGGAGTGGCGGCTGCAGGTGCCACAGGGCGTCCCTCTTCCTTCCCTCGGCAGGTTCAGCAGCTCCACGGAGCAGAGCAGTGCCTCCCGCCTCCTCAAGCGCCATCGCAGGCGGCGGAAGCAGCGCCCGCCCCGTCTCGAGCGGGTAAGGAGGAGGGTGGGGGGAGGAGCTTGGGGGGAGGGCGGGGGAGTGGCGCCTTGCTGGCCCCCCTCGTCTGGGGGCTGAGTCTCTCGGGGCCTCCCCTGCCGCCTCTTGTTCCAGACTTCATCCTTCAGCAGCGTCACAGACTCCACCATGTCCCTGAACATCATCACGGTGACTCTGAACATGGGTAAGGGCCAGGCACGTTTGGGAAGGGAGGACTTTGCTGGGAGGCTGAAGCTGCGCAGAGTCCAACTGCAAGGGGGGGAGTGGGGCGAGGACCGGGGCAGGGAGGAGAGCTGGCCTTGTGGTAGCAGGCAGGAATGGTCCCCTTGGCTAAGCAGGCTCCACCCTGGCTTGCGTTTGGATGG
Source organism: Hemicordylus capensis (assembly GCF_027244095.1). Classification (NCBI taxonomy): domain Eukaryota; kingdom Metazoa; phylum Chordata; class Lepidosauria; order Squamata; family Cordylidae; genus Hemicordylus; species Hemicordylus capensis. The sequence continues at coordinate 2,319,932 of NC_069662.1, read as the reverse complement.
GAGACTCCCTCTGTGAGCGCGGGCAGACATTTCTCTGAGGGGGCAGGGCCATGGCTCAGTGGGAGAGGCCCAGCAGTTCCTAGGTCCGCCGGCCGGCAGCATCTCCAGGTAGGGCTGGGCGCGAGACTCCTTCCTGGAACCCTGGAGAGCCGCTGCCAGTCAGTGTAAATTGTGCTGAGCCCAGTGGAGCAAGGGCCTGGCTTGAGACGAGGTGGTTTCCTCTGTCCTCCGTCCCTGCCTGGGCTTGGTCCTTAGGCTGCCAGCTGTTGCCCCGGCAATTGCCAAGAGGACAAGAAGAGAGGTCTGGCAGCTCCAGGACACATGGGGGGCCTCGGTCAGTGGGCTGCAGAAGCTCCCTTCTGGGAGGTTCACACGAACAATCGGGGGGTGGCGGGGAGCTCTCGGGGTGATAGGTCCTCTTTGGGGACAGGGAGTTGCTTTGGCAGCCCGCCAGCTTCTTCCATTCTGCCCCCACCCCAACACAACACAACACACACACAGATGTAGCGTGCTGGTCCTGAGCATCTTTTCCCTCCCTGGGCAGAGAAGTACAACTTCCTGGGCATCTCCATCGTTGGGCAGAGCAACGAGCGTGGGGACGGCGGCATCTACATTGGCTCCATCATGAAAGGCGGGGCGGTGGCGGCAGATGGCAGGATCGAGCCTGGGGACATGTTGCTGCAGGTGAGGTCCCCCCCCACTCTCCACCCCCCCCCACTCCCCAGTGCCTCAGCAGCAGGGGGGAGAACCTCCTTGGCATCACGCCCAGGTGGGAGTTGGCAGGCTCACACCCCACCCACTGGGTGAGGACTCCTGGGGTGGGCAGGGCCTCTGAGCACAAGCTTTGAACTCTGGGCTTCCCAAAGGCCATTGTGACTGAGAGTGATGGGAGTTGTAGTCCACCCTCTTCCGGGGACGTGAGGCTGGGCAGCCTCGTTATAACTCCTCTCAGAAGGGCACTATCTTCCATCCCAGGTCAACGACATCAATTTTGAGAACATGAGCAATGACGACGCTGTGAGAGTCTTGAGGGAAATCGTCCACCAGCCAGGGTGGGTATGGCCCCCTCCTGGCCCCCTGAAGTCCCTCCAAGCGTGGGGCTGGGGCTGGCGCTGCCGCGGCCCCCCCTCGGCTCAGCCCCTCCTTTCCTTTGCAGCCCAATCGTGCTGACGGTGGCCAAGTGCTGGGACCCCTCCCCACAGGGCTACTTCACTCTGCCTCGAAGTAAGTGGCTGGCAGCAGGTGCTTTGGGGCCTGGCTGGGCAGCAGCAGCAATGGAGGCCCTGCTGGGCCTTCCTGCCGGCTCTTTTGAGGGCCTGCACACGGCTCCCAGCCAGTTGGGGCCTGAGATCCTGAGCAGAAGAGCCGGCCGGGGTCAGGCGGGGTCTCTGGTGAAGAACCGGGGGCCCCCCTCTGAAGGGCTCGGGTTTAGGGCCCTGGGAGCCTGTAGGATTGGGCGGGGAGGGGGGCAAAAGTTGCTAGCAGCCAGCTAGTAGCCAGGATGCCTGGCTCTTTGGGGAACTGCCTGCGGCTTCTCGTCTCTCCAGATGAACCGATCCAGCCCATCGACCCGGCGGCTTGGGTGTCCCACTCGGCTGCCCTGACGGGGGCCTTTGCCGCCTACCCCGGGAGCAGCTCCATGAGCACCATCACCTCGGGCACCTCCGTCACGGAGACAGAGCGTGAGTGCCCCACATCCGTCCCCCACGACTACGGCAGGCAGTGGGTGGTGGGAACAAACACACACGAACAAATACTTATATACCGCTTTTCAACAAAAGTTTCCAAAGTGGTTTACAAAGAGAAATAATAAATAAATCAGGAGGAGTCCCGCCCTGCTCCCCAAATGTCCCATGGTGGGAAACGGCAGCCGACAGTTGCTGGAGCAAAGAGAGGGTGACTGGAGAAGCACAACTGGTGGCCAGTGTGGCCCAGGGGATTGCAGCCTCTTTCTAGCAGAGCTGGGGCTGGGTGGCCACTCTCTGGGGGAAAACAAAGCACTACAGAGCTCAAGTCAGTCACGCTCAGGACAGAGTCCTTGAAGAAGAGCCTGCCGTTTTACACCACTCAAGCCCGGAGAATGTGCAGTTTGCTGCTTGCCTTGCCTTTCCGGGCTTCTCGAGGGAAACCTCTTTCAGTCTCTGTGTGTGTGCGCGCACGACTTGAGTCTCCCCAGCTGTTGTTGTTGGGCTACAGTTCCCATTGCAGTTGTGGCTGGGGGTGATGGGAGTTGTAGTCCAACAGCAGCTGGGGAGACTCCGGTTGCCCCCGCCCCTTAGAGCCTTTTTCCTACCGTTTGCAGAGCCTTGGGCCTCTTCCACATGGTCTCTTTTCTGGCTCTTGTTGCTGTGTTCGTGGTCACTAGGCCCTGTGGCCTCCTGGGTCACCCAGGCTCCCACTGAAGAACCTCCCAGGCATTCCACACCTTCCCCTGTGTCTGCCCGCTGCTTTCTGAACCCGGCGGTTGAGCTCCCGTGAGGCAGTGCTTGTTCCCGTCAAGTTCTGCCCCGGCTGCTTCTGAGCAGTTGCCTCGGGGCTGCCTGCTGTGCTTCTGTGGCCCCTTCGGACGCCATCCTCTCTTCCCCATCTTCTGCCTTCAGGCTTTGACGACTTCAACCTGTCCATCCACACCGACATGGCCTCCGTCACCAAGGCGATGGCGTCTCCCGAGTCCGGCCTGGAGGTGCGCGACCGCATGTGGCTGAAGATCACCATCCCCAACGCCTTTCTAGGTACCAGGCTGAGAAGTGGGCAGGGCGGGTCATAGGAACAGAGGGAGCCAGGTGATTGGTCCCTTTCGCTCAGTATTGTCTGCTCTGGCTGGCTGCAGCTCTCCAAGGTTCCGGGCAGGAGTCTGTCCCAGCCCTCCCTGCAGATGCTGCCAGGGAGTGAGCCTGGGACCTCCCACACGCAAGCATGCAGATGCTCTTCCACTGGACGATGGCCCCCTCACCTCAGGGGATACCTTGCAGCGCTCACATGCAGTCCCCCGTCCAAATGCCAACCCAAGGGGGCCGTTGGTTCCCGCTAGTGCCAGGCCAGCTCAGCTCTCCACCCCGCCAAAGCAAGACAGCTGCTGGGCCCATTTCGGGAGGTCCCGGCTGGCTGACTCCTGGCCTCCCTTTCCCCTGCCCAGGCTCGGATGTGGTCGACTGGCTGTACCACCACGTGGAGGGCTTCCAGGACCGCCGCGAGGCCCGCAAGTATGCCAGCAACCTGCTGAAAGCCGGCTTCATCCGGCACACGGTCAACAAGATCACCTTCTCGGAGCAGTGCTACTACATCTTCGGGGACTTCACCGGCTGCGAGCACTGTAAGGGCCCCAATCCCCTGGTGGGAACCTGGATTAATGTGTTCAGTGTGTTTATTGTATGTTTTCATCCTCTGTTGTGAGCCACCTAGAGAACAGAGGAAGCTGCCATCGACTGAGTCAGACCCTTGGTCTATCCAGCTCAAAGTTACAGGCAGGAATCTCTCTCAGCCTTCTCTTGGAGATGCTGCCAGGGAGGGAACCCAGGGCTTTCTTCATGCTAAGCAGGGACTCTGCCACAGGCCCATCCCTTAGTAATCTTGCAGGAGGTGGTGGCTGACTTGGCTGAATCGATTAAGCTGCCTTCGCAGAGCCACTGGCCCATTTCTCATTTCCTGACAGCAGGGTGGATGGGGTTATCTTGGCGTCAGTCTTCCCTTTGCAGCTGGGGATTCTGGGAATTGTAGTCAACAACATCTGGGAATCCCTATGGGAGGGAACACCGACGTGGGCGCTCTGCAGTGCTGGCTGTATTGTCCGGATCTTGTCCTCCCCCAGGTTGCCTGATCTGGTGCCAGAGGATGGCTGGCTTCACCTGGAAGGTCGGGGCCCTTTTGGACAGAGGCTGTCCCGCTCTTGGGCTGAGTGTCTGGCTTTCCCTTTTCTCTCCTAGATATGGCCAACCTCTCCCTCAACGACAACGACGGCTCCAGCGGTGCCTCTGACCAGGACACGCTGGCCCCGCTGCCCCTGCCGGGCGCCACCCCCTGGCCCCTGATGCCGACCTTCTCCTACCAGTACCCAGCCCCCCACCCGTACAGCTCCCAGCCCCCGCCTTACCACGAGCTCTCTTCCTACAGCTACGGCATGGGCAGTGCCGGCAGTCAGCACAGCGAAGGTAGGTTGAGGGCCCCCCCCCGCCCTGGGGCGATGGGGGTTCCTGGGGCTTTGCACCCCACCCGGGTGGGGGAGTTGCTTTTGGGAGCGAGGCAGGAAGATCAGGATCCCTGGCTCCTTTGAACAGAAGCGGCAGGAATTCCTTGAGTGCTTTTGGTGAGTGAGGGTGGTGCCAGCTCTGAGAGAGGGTCCCCCTCCGAGTAGGGACTGGCTGGGCACCAGGACTCCTGGGTGGGGAGGAGATCTTGTGCCCAGGTGGTCCAAAGCAGAGGCAAACGGGACTTCCTGGACTTTAAGGCCCAGGTCGATGGAGACGCGGTGATACGGGGCTGGGGGTCCCTGTGTCGTCTTTCGTGACCCGCCCCTCCCCTCCCCTCCCCTCCCCCTTCCGCATTCCAGTATTCCTTACGAACACACCATGCCGTGGGGTGGGGACACGGCCGGGCTTCCGGTTTACCCGGCCCTTGGCTTTCTTCCTCGCAGGCAGCCGGAGCAGCGGGTCCAACCGCAGTGACGGGGGCGGCGGCGGCGGCAGCGGAGGTGGCCGTGGGCCCAGTAAGCACAAGGAGGAGAAGGCGGCCGGGGCGGATTCCAAGTCGGGGAGCGGCAGTGAGTCGGAGTACTCGACCCGCAGCAGCCAGCGTGGCGGGGCCGCGGTGGGGGCCGAGCGGGGAGGGGGCTGCGCAGCGCAGCCAGCACAGCCTGGGGGGGTGGCGGCGGCGGCGGCGGCAGCGTGCGCTCCCACCACTCCCTGCACGCCGCCTACGCAGCCCCCGGGGGCATGCCCTTGGCCTACAACCCCATGGTGGTGATGATGGTCCCGCCCCCCGCCCCGCCCTCTGCCAGCACGGCTGCCGCCGTGCAGCCCCCCGGCGCCCCCCCGGTGCGCGACTTGGGCTCGGTGCCCCCTGAGCTCACTGCCAGCCGCCAGTCGTTCCACATGGCCATGGGCAACCCCAGCGAGTTCTTTGTCGACGTGATGTGACCGCCGGCCCACGCCCAGGACTGGCCTCCATCCGCAAAGCCTTCCGGAAACCCCTGGCCTCCTGCCTTCCGTAGTCTTCCGCCGTAGAGCCTTCAGGTATTGGGCTGGCCAAACCCTTGCTTCCCGTGGTCGTCGCCGCGCGGGGCCCCCCGCTTGGCCCCGCTCTGCTGGTCCGGCGACTCGGCCCGAAGCAGTGTGGCTCCCGCCCGCCGTCTCTTCCGGCCTCGCTGTCACATGACTTGCCTTAGGCCTCAGGGGGCCCAAACGCCCCGGCCAATACTCTGATTCACCAGCAAAGCTGCTTGCCTCTCCTCCGAGTTGAGTTGCCCGGCGTCATCTGGCTTCTGTAGCCCTTCCGAGTGACGGCCAGGTCCTCCGCCTGTTAGTCGTGTTTGACCGGCTCAGTCTGGAGACACGTGGCGTAGTCTGTCCCCTTGAGCCTTTTGGGTTTTTTTTAACCCTGTGGCCGGCCTGGCCACTTTTTAACTGTGTGACTCAGGTCCCTAGAATCATGCGACCTCTGCCTTGTTATTACACATCTGCCTTGACAGCCTAGGTCAGCCGGCCGGGCTTGGTGTCTCCTGAAGGTTGGCCTCTCTGGGCCACGGTCGCCACCTGGCCACCTTCTGAACGTGTGTCACAGTCTTCCCAGCAGTCATGGAGAAGCCCTGATGCTGCCTGGGCTCAGGCTCCCCAGATGTTGTTGGACTACAGCTCCCATCATCCCCAGTCAGTGGGTGGGGGTGATGGGGGTTGTAGTCCAACGACGTGGGGGAAACCCCTGGCAGAGAACCATCTCTCTTGCCACATGACCAGATCCCCTTTGAGGTTTCCCCATTGCTTGATTTGTCCTGCGACTTCCACCCTTTCAGCTCTCCTGCGGGCTCAGCAGACCTTGCGATTAGTGGAGTGGGGGGTGGACCTTTTGATGGTACTTCTGAACAGTTTCCCCTCCACCTCAATGATCACAAAACCGGTGGAAGTGAAGTTGCTGGGACTTTTTTAAACTTCTTTTTAAATGTGTGTTGTTTTTGGAATTAAGTCCATTCCTTTTTTAAAAAAACAAAAACTTGCTTTTGTATAAAAGCCACCCTCCCCTTCCCAAATCACATTTTAACACTACATCCCTCCCCCTTTTCTGACACCCCACTCCTGTGTGAGGTTTTTGTTTGTTTTTTGTATTTTTGTGTTTGTGTTTCCATTTCTTCCAACACTACAGTTCTCTGCGTCTTTGAAGGGTTCCGAACCAAAGTGTCCCTTGCAGCATTTTGACTCCAGGGCCATCAGCACTGTGCCTTCCTTCCTTCCTCCCTCCCTTCCTCCCAGCAGCCAGAGGACAGAGTGATCTTTGTTCTTTGCAGCTTGTTGTTACTCTTCCAGTTTCAGCTGCTGGGATTTCAAACCTGGGGCTGAGCAAAGATCACTTGAGGTGAAATGCCACCATCTGTCAGAAGGCCAGTGAGACTAGGCCATTGATGTGTGGGTTTAGAAATCTAGAAATCACTGGGGTCCTCTAAAGCAGACTTGGCTAACCTTTTGTATCCCTAGGTGGAGTTACACGGTGGTGTCTGCTGGGGATGATGGTGCTTGTAGTCCAACAGGATCTGTGGAGCCCTGCTTTTAGTGGGGAGGTCTGCTCCTGTACCACAAAAACTGTGAAGGAGAAGTCACAAAATAAACATCTATTATATAGGGCAGGGGTTCTCAAACTTGGGAGCCCGGATGTTGTCCGACTGCAATTCCCACAAGGGTTGGGAATGATGGGAGTTGCAGTCCGCTTCAGCAGGGGGCCCAAGTTTGAGAATCCTGGGGATTGGCGTTTAGGCTCTCATTCCAAGGATGCTGAAGCCAGTGGCAGCTTCTGTTTTTATAAACATGAAGTGGGAGAAAAGCCAGACCACTCTCTTCCTTGTGTTTGTTAGGCAAGAGGATGGTTCCAAAAGGGATCCAGGGACTGAACTGGGAATGTCTGAAGATGTCTTTCAGATCCCACGGGCTGTTTTGGACTGGGGCAGACAGACTGCAGGTGGGACAGAAGCTGGGGAGTTTAGCTTTTGTTGCCTTTATGTCTGGAATGCAGCTGTGCGCAGCTGCTGTGACATGAGGAGCTTTCCACTGAGGAAGGGCTTATGAACCCTGAAAGTGCTTCCGATTTCCAGCCCGCACACCAAAGGCCTAGTGTAGCCCTGCAGAGAGGATGTTGACCTGTCCAGATGGTCTGTTGGGATTTTAGATGTGCAGAAAGGTGGTGGTAGGTTTGGGGCTGGAGTCTGTGTGCCTCAACTGCCTTCCTTCCTGGGATGAGGCAAGGTGGGGCGGGAGGAGAGAAGAGGACAGAGTTTCCCCCTCCGCCTCCTCCGCTGCACCCTGCTCTCTCCCTCAACCAGGGTACGAATCCTCCCGTCAAGGGTGCCGCACAAGCACGACTCTGGGAGCAGCAGGAGACCCCTCCTAGGGACTGGGCCCCAAGTATTTAGTTCCCTCCTCCTCCAGTCTCTAGGAGCATGTGTGTGATCTCTAGCAGATCCTATTTTGTAATAACATATTTATTTTTTAGCTCTTTTGTGTACAAAAAACATTCAATTAAAAAAAATCTAATAAGATCCAAGTTTCTGGTCCATGGTGTGCGTTTGTTCTCCCTTCCTTGGTGCACATGCAAGGCTGGGTGGCTGGGAGAGGGTTCGAGGAGGCGGAGGGCTGTGAGAAGGATTTGTAGAGTGGTGCCTGGTATGGCATTGAGGGGGGGAGGGAGGGAGGGGGCCCTTGCCTCCGGGTGGCAGGCAGGGGGTGGGGCTGCTTGTGGGTTTCTGCTGGAAGCGGGCCCCCCCCGCCCCCATTGTGCTGAATTTTCGACTGCAAACTCCCCGGGGCAGGGCGCGAAGCAAAGGTAGGCGCCCAGAGCCAGGCTTCGCGCAGCCTCGGCTCTTTGGGCAGCCCTGGGCTGGCTGGGCTTGGGGCAGCGTGGAGCCACGTCTCCCAGGCAAGAAACTACAGCTCCCAGCATGCCCTGGGGGTGGGCGGGGGCAGGAAGCAATTGGCCCCACCCACGACCTCGCGAGGAGGGGCAGAGGAGCCCGACGGGGAGGACGAGGAAGAACCGTCGTCGCCCGACGTCCACCACTGCCAGGAGCCTCCGGGGAGAGCGGCTGGCCCCGATCCTCCGCCATGTACACGCTCAGGCTGCCCCCCAAGCTCTGCTGGAGCCTCCTGCGTCTGGGTCCCGCCCCAGGGTGAGGCTGGGGGGGGGGGCCCTCCTGGCCGCGGGGGAGGGGGGGGCCTCTGGCCGCCAGGCTGGCTGGCCCAAGTAGTAATACTCGTAATTAAAGCACACCAGGGGCTGGCTTTTAAGAGAGAGAATTAGGGGTTGACTTTGAAGGGGGGAAATACCTGGCCAGGGGGGGCAACTTCGTCTCCCCCCCCCCAGTGATCTGGCACCAAAGTCAGACCCCCTCCCTGTTCCCTCTCTCTCTCCAAGGTCTGGGGGGATCCCGGCTTTGACGTACCTCGTTTCCCAGCCTCTTGGGGTGAGGCAGTATGCTGCACAGGCTGCCGAGGTAAGCAGGGGTGGGGTGGGGGGCTCGGTTGCTTCCCAGGAGGCGACTTGCTTCTTGGCAACGGTTTTGGTCCTCTTCCCAAAGTCTTGTGGGTGGGCGGGCGGCGGGGGGGGGGGGAGAGGAAGCCCCGACCTGGTGGATTGGGCCTGGGCAGCTTTGCCGAAGGGTTGCTACCTGTGTGGGTGAAAGGAGGGGGTGCTGGTGGTGGGGGGGGGCAGTCAGGGGGGTGGACTGGCAGTGGTTAGGCTACTTGAGGATTAGGGGAAGGGAGCTGTGAACTTGGCCCTCCCAGCCAGCTTCTGCCAGTTGTTTATGCAGGATTTCCTAAAGCAGCAAATGCTACACGGGTGGTTTTAGTAATCCGTCTCATTTATGCTTATAAACTCTCCCTGTGGTTGAAGCAACAGTTCCATTTTGCAGCTGGGGTGGGGAGAAACCAGCACAAGAAGAGTTTTGGGGGATTTGAAGCGAGTTCATTGGCAATGTGACTGTGAGACCGCACTGTGTGTCTTTCCACCACTCTCCTTTCATGAGGACTAGCAACTTTCCTCCTTGAAAACAAAACAGCTCAGGAGTCCATCCTCTGATCCTGCCCTGAGCAGCCAGATTCTGCTTGAGGAAGCTCTCTCTTTAGACACAGTCTGTGGCACACACACCCCAACCCCGATATAGAGCCACGCAGTCTAGATCTCCATGCAATTACGGAGGTCAAAAGTCCTTTCTTGTTTATACGGGCTGGTGGGCACAACTGCAAGTCCGTTTGTGTCCTGGGGTCCCACCACAAAGGGTTGTTTTTCCTGCTGGCATGGGCATCTGTGCCTGATGGCTGTCCCCGCGGGCTCCAGGGGCAGCCGGGTTTCAGGAGTCCCGGTATAAACAAGCTGTGTCTCACCCCCGAAGAAGCTGCAATCTCCCACACAGAGCGTACCTCCCACTCTGCATTTCGGAACTGGCTGTCCCCTCTGCGCCCACCACCACCCAGTTTCAGGGGGGCACACCCCTGGGCTTGCTCCTTGTGGGAATGTTGTGGGTGGTGCTCTCTCTAGGGGAAAGGTCATATTATTCTGGGAGTATCTAGGGGAAAGGTGATGGCACCGGTTGCCCAATAATTGGCGAGATGGAAACGCCAATATGGAATGCGGAACGGAGCGGCAGATGTACCAGCCCTAGGATCTTGCCAGCAACTCCTGATGATACCCTTTAATTGCACCCCTCATGTGGCCTGCCAGAAACTCTGGATTTTGAGGTCCGCGTCCAGCTCCACAGAACAATTTTGCAGCAGTGAGAACATGGACACTATAAAAAGCACTGCTGGATCAGACCAAAAGCCCTTCTACTCAAAAGAACATAAGAACAGCCCTGCTGGATCAGGCCCAAGGAGGCCCATCTAGTCCAGCATCCTGTTTCCCACAGTGGCCCACCAGATGCCGCTGGAAGCCACAGGCAGGAGTTGAAAGGGGCATGCCCCCTCCCTCCTGCTGTGACTCCCCTGCAACTGGTACTCAGAGGCCTCCTGCCTTTGAGGCTGGAGGTGGCCTGCAGTCCTCCGACTAGTAGCCGTCAATAGACCTCTCCTCCATGAAGTTATCCAAACCCCTCTTAAAGCCATCCTGGCTGTTGGCTGTCACCACATCTCGTGGCAGAGAATTCCACAAGTTAATTATGCGTTGTGTGAAAAAATACTTCCGTTTGCTGGTCCTAAATTTCCCAGCACTCAATTTCATGGGATGACCCCTGGTTTAGTGTTACTCCAGGGCTGGCCAATCAAAAGCTCTCCAGCTGCTGTTGGACTACAGCTCCCATCACCCACTGTTAACATTTTTGCAGCAGGGGATGATGGGTTTTTTAGTCCACCTGAAGAGCCTAGGGTTAGCCCTCCTGGTGTCCAACATCGTGTTTCCAGTAGTGACCTGCCTGGTGCATGTCTGAAGGGGTCTGTACAGAGAGGTTGCATGCATGTGTCTAATCCCCTTTGAGCATCCCTGGACCTCCATTCGACTGATATGCCAGCTGCAACCTTGCCTGGATGGAGACAGCTTGGCCTTGGCTGTCCATACTCTGCTGGGTCATCTCCCCTTTAGATTACTGCAATGCGTTGTACGTGGGGTTGTCTTTGAACATGGTCCAGAAACTGCAGTTGGCCCCAAATAGGGGCCGATCGCTAACTGCCCCTGGGCGCTTGGAGCATATCACGCCTGTGCTTCGCCGCCAGTCCATTTCCAGGCCCAGTTCAAAGTGCTGGTTTTAACCCTTAAAGCCCTAGGCGGCTTGGGACCAGGTTACCTGAGAGAACACCTTGCCCCTGGTGTCCAGATGTGGACCGTGCCCTCTTCTTTGGAGCTCCTGCTCCGAGTGAAAAATGAGGGAAGGTGTGCGGCTACTAGGGAGAGGGCCTTTTCGGTGGTGGCACCTCATCTATAGAATAGCCTCCCCAGTGAGGCTCGCTTGGCATCGTCACTTTGTTCTTTTAGACGCCAGGTGAAGACCACTCAGGCTTGTTAAAATTTGATTTTTTTTTTTAAGTTAGAAAAAGGCTTTGTATTTTTGTCGTCTTAAAATTTTGTTTTGTTTGTCTTGTGTGTGTTAATTAGGGATGTGCATGAACCTGTTTGGAGGTCCTTTTACGGGCCTCCAAACAGGTTCAAACACCGGGTGGTTTGAAGGTGGGGGCGGGGATAACTTTAAGGGTGGAGGAGGGTGCACTCCCCTCTCCCCCACCCCCGGCCACGTTTCCCCCGCCAGCTCTTGCTTAAAAAATGGTCCTGTGGGGCGGCAGCATACCTCCCTGCCGCCCCGTCCTCTTCTCAGACTGGAAGTACCCCAGACACATGCGCACAAACGTTGTGCCTGCGTCGTGCACATGCTGACGTGCGCATGCGCAGAAGCTACTTCCGGTCACTTCCAGTCTGAGGAGAGGACGCGGTGGCAGGGAGGTACACTGCTCCCCCCCCCCGCTGGACCAGTTTTTAAGCCAGAGTCAGCGGGGGAAACGTGGTGGGTTGGGTTGCAAGTGCACCCTCCCCCGCCCTTAAAGTTATCCCCCCACGCCTTCGAACCGGCCCTCGCTGGTTCCATGCACGTAGCTGGGTGTGTTTTACTGTTGTGAGCTCCCCAGAGAACAATTTGCTTATTATGATTATTACTTCATCCTGTGGCCATGAATTCCATAAGCCAATTATGCACTGTGCATTTTGTTCTTAGAGGTGGGGCGACCCGAGTTCAGATCCAGTTTTGCCACAAAGATCCATTCAGCAATGCTAGGGAAATCACATGCACTCTCTTGGCCCGTGCTACCTCCTTGGGTGGTTGCAAAGGGCACTGGATCGTTGCCCCTTACTGCAGCTCTGCTGTCCTTTTGTTACTTGTGAGAGACAGTGAGAGGCCTCGTCTGCACATGCAGGAGGATGGGATGGTCGGGTGGCTGCACCAGAGTGGACTGTACCCCTTCCAAATGCTGGTGGGGAGTGTACCTTTTTTAGTGCTTCCCTGTTTATAAAAACACCATCATCCTGTAAGCAGAAAACTAGCACATTGGCAAGACAGAGTCTAACCCAGCCATTCCTCCTTGTGCTAGTCTTCTACCTGCAGGGAAATTTCCACCATTCAGAACTGCAACCCCCTTCCTGCAGTCTGAAATGGTTCACTCCCTTCTGCCTCTGCTTCCCCCTGTCTCTCTAGCCACCTTCTCCACACCATGCATCATTTAGAAATCTCTGTGGTGTGTCCCAACAATCTTTTTTTTTAAAATGAAAGGCCTCAAATGCTTTAGCCTTTCCATTCTCCACCCCACCCCAGACAAGTGCATATCTCCTAACATGCCAGGCAGTCTATGCCCTGCTCAAAAGGCCCTCTTGCCCGCTAAAAATCGTTATAAATTTGCTATTACAGCCCTATGACAGGCAGAACTCCATCAGGGAAAGCTCGTTCCCAGCACGGGTATTCAGTTACACTGAAAACTTCACCAGTTGATTTTCCTTTCATAAGAGCAGCCCTGCTGGATCAGGCGCCCTAGGAGGCCCATCCAGTCCAGCACCCTGTTTCACACAGTGGACCATCAGATATCTCTGGGGAGCCCACAGGCAAGAGGGGAGGGCATGCCCTCCCTCCTGCTGTTGATTTCCTGCAACTGGTTTGAGAGGCATCCTGCCTCTGAGGCTGGAGGTGGCCCACAGCCACCAGACTAGAAGCCATGGATAGCCCTGTCCTCCATAAATTTGTCTAAGCCACTTTTGAAGTCACCCAAGCTGGTGGCCATCACCACATCCCATGGCAAGGAATTCCATAGATTAATTATGCGCTGTGTGAAAAAGTACTTCAAGGATCTAGTAAGTTAAGAATCTAGTACTACAGTATACTCAGTAACCGACAACTTCCTCCCTGTTAGCGGGATGCCAAAATCTGCCATCTGGGGTAGGGATCTGTCACTCTGCTTTGTGATAGGGGTCAGCTCTCCTTGAAGGCATTTTAGAACTGGGAAAGGTGCAGAAGATCAGAGGGCTGGAGCACCTTCCTTATGAGGCTACAGCATCCGGTGCTTTTTAGTTTGGAAGAGAGACGACTACAGGGAGACATGATAGAGGCATATAAAATTATGCATGGAGCTGAGAGAGTGGACAGAGAGACATTTTTCCGCCTCTCACACAACACCAGGGGTCATCCCATGAAACTGAAGGCTGTTGTAATTTAGGACCAACAGAAGGAAGTCCTTTTCCACACTGTGCATAATTAATCTATGGAATTATCTGCAACTGGATGTGGTGATGGCCTCTAGCTTGGATGGCTTTAAACAGGGCTTGGACAAATTCATGGAGGATGGGTCTACCCATGGTTACTAGTCTGAGGGCTATAGGCCACCTCCAGCCTCAGAGGCAAGGTAGCTCTGAATACCAGTTGCGCCCTTAATGCTTTGATGTCCTACTGTGATTCACAGGTGATCACCATAAATTATGAAAAGATCAAGGTGATGGCTTTTGCTAACAAACCTAAGAAGCAGTGTTGGATGTTGAATGGACATAGGCTTCAATATGTAGCAAAGTTTAAGTATTTGGGTATAGTCTTCCAGACCAATACTAGGAGGAATGCGCACAAGGAATATATAATCCCTCTCCACCCCCAGCACAGGACTTCCAGTGACTGTTGCTGGTGTCTTATGTTTCTTTTTAGAATGTGAGCCCTTTGGGGACAGGGAGCCATCTTATCTTATTTGTTTGTTATTTTCTGTGTAAACCACCCTGAGCCATTTTGGAAGGGTGGTATAGAAATCAAATTAAAAATAATAATATAATATAATTAATGCAAAATGCTTCGAGGGCAGCAGCAGCAGTATTAACTCCTTTCAGAGGAGGCAAGGTGCACAGTTTGTTCCGGCTGCCCTTAAACTTTTTTCGGCTAAAGTCTGGCCGTTGCTCCTTTATTGAGTGCAGCTAAGTATCTATTCCAACCTTGGCAGGCTGGAGGCAATCCAATCAACGTTTTTGAGAAGTGTGCTCCAACGACCCCAGCGTGTCCCCAATGCATTTCTATGATAGGCTGGATTCGGGTGGAGGCAAGTGTTTGGCTGGTAGTATGTGAATATTGGCTGAAGTTGATTTTTCAGCCAGTAGGACTAGCACCCTTAGGGTTGAATGATATATATAGGTCTAGGTGGAAATACTGTGTGGAGAAGGGGTTGAACTACTATAGCTTCTCCAGCGATGCTTTGGTTGTCTTGGGCTATGGGAGAGCGAGATCATGTCTGCGCCAATGCATTATGGATATGGATGGACAGAAGCCAGATAGGGGTTGACACTTATTTAGGCAATCATACATCACTGTCTGGCCCAGCAAGATACCTTAATAAAATATTAGTACCTAGTTTCTGGAGGGCTCTGATGCTGGCTTGGTGTAATGCCTTATAAATGGCTGTCCGGGAGGGGAGGTACTGTAAGATCCCCTATAAGAAGCGTGTCTGCCCTTGTGGTTCTGGGGAAGTGGAGTCAACAGCCCATGTGATCTTGAATTGTCAGTTTGATCGAACTTTGCAGGAGAGATACACAAATCCTTTTTTAACAGCATATTCTAGTTGTTCTGAGCAGTTCTATTTGGAATTACTTTTAACAGACCATTGGGGTCTATTATCTTATAACATGGCGAAGTATTGTTTTCTGGCTAACAAGACTAGGATAAGAAATGTTGAGAAGCCAGATATGGGGTTGGATTGAATTAAATTTTAGATCATTCTGATGCATGGAGCCCTCTGTTTTATGTAATGGATGAACTCTGTGTTATGGCTCTGTTTTATGTTTTAACAGTTTATTACTTATTACTTGCCTAACCTACTTCACAGGGTTGTTGTGAGGAGAAACCCAAGTATGTAGTACACCGCTCTGGGCTCCTTGGAGGAAGAGCGGGTTATAAAATGTAAAATAATAATTAATAAATAAATAAATATTTGACCAAGTTTGCTTTTATGTAAAGTTTTTGTACTTTGTGTTTTGCTGGTTTGAATGACCGTAACAATAAAGATTTGATTTGATTTGAATGCCAGTTTCAGGAGAGGGGAAATGCCCTCACCTCCTGTCTGCGGGCTTCCCAGAGGCATCTGGTGGGCCACTGTGGGAAACGGCATGCTGGACTAGATGGGCTTCCTTGGGCCTTATCCAGCTGGGCTCTTTTTATGCACAAGAGCCTGGCCGGAGAAAAAAAGAGATGTCCCACCACCTTGTGCCACCATAGCAAGATCCTTCTGGCCTAAACTTGGATGGTTGACCACCAGCTTAATAAAGTTATGCCTTGTTTCCCTTCACAGGCCGTCCTGGATAAAACAGGCACCAGCACAACATCTGCTGCTCAGACCGTTCAGGACAAGAAATCTTTAGCTGCGGTATGTGCATGTTTGATTTTGAGGAAGGGACATTTAGGGAGGATGTATTTAGAGAATTAACAGCCATCTCCGTAATGTGTTTTTCTATTATAAATATTTATAAACTGCTTTTCAACAAAATTTCTCAGAGAAGTTTATATTGAAAAATAATAAATGAGTAAGATGATTATCTGTTTCAAAAGGGCTCACTGTATTTTATTTTTTTTAAAAAACACCACCCTCAAACCCTAAAATTTTAGAAGAAATAGATGGGGCTTTGATTTGCCTTGAGGATTTTGGCACTTGCCTCATGCCATGGAAAGGAAGTGCACCATTGAGAAATGGAGGACATGGATCAGAAGATCCACACCTGTGTTGCTGTCAGAGCTTCTGCCCTCTTATTGGCTGAGTTTCTGTGGTGTCATGGATAGTTCACAAACATCCTAGCTTCAGAAGGGAGCAGTGAGGGGCTGTGTGTGCCTGAGAGTGGCTGTGGGAGAAACCCGAGCCCCCTGTGGCCTCTTCTTTCCTCTCTTCCAGGAGTCCAAGTCCTTCGCCGTTGGGATGTTCAAGGGTCAGGTCAACACAGAGCAAGTGTTTCCTTATCCTTCAGGTAATGGGCAGGTGGGTGGGATAATATACACTTGGGGCAGTGGGAGATCAGGTGGAGTTTCCACAACCACCAGAAGCCCTGTTCAAGTCCCTTTTGTTTCCTGAAGCTTGGGTAGACTGCCTTTACCATTCCTCAGCGTTTCCCATGTGGACTAGAAAGTTAAATCCAAGGAGTGTGTTTGATGTAGCCCTCAGTGTTGCAGTCTTGAAGCTACTTCACTGCAGTGTGTGTGTGTATGAATTTTGAGTAAGGAGGAGTGATTGGTTCTGCTTGTGCTGTTGGATCATCTGCACACAGCACATGGGCCGTGCCTGTTGCTACATGCAAGATTTGGTAGCAGCTTCTTCCTTGGCGTCCGCGTGAAGAATCCAGTTTGTGAGATCAAGCTTGGAAGAGATTGACATGCAGAACCCAAAAGGCAAAGCGAAGCAAGAAGATTTGCAGTTGTGTGTTGCATGCCTGCATTTTAAGAAGGGCAGTCTCCCCCAGACTTGTGGGGCGGGAGTGGGGGGGAGAGACGTCAAGGAGGCTGGTGGCCGCCTACCCCCACCGCTCCTGTATTCTCCTTACAGCCCTGAGTGAAGAACAAGCCCAGACTTTGCAGGAGCTGGTGGGCCCCGTCTCCCGATTCTTTGAGGTAAGGGAGTGGTCCTTTCCGGAAATGGGGAACAAAACCAGAGGGGCAGGTTTGTGGATGGATGTGGTCAATACTAGACGGTCTGGCCGACTGAAAATATGGGCAGGGCTGTGAGGAAGGTGATCCTGGACAGTAGCCTTGTGTGGCAGGCCGCTGGAATGTGTGCACCTTTCCAGTTTAGGGGAAAGGTGGCCATGGGTGGGGAGTTTATAGCATTCTGTGCGGTGTGGAGAAAGTGGTCAGCAGCTAACGGATGGCAGGGGGTCCCAGACTTGGCATCTGGCAACAGCTGGGTTCCCAGATGTTCTTGGACTATAACTCCTGACATCCCCCGCCACAGTGGGCAAAAGGCCATGGGAGCTGTAGTCCAACCCTATATGGAGCCCCATGTTTCATTTTCTGCCACATGGTTCTGGCTACCAGCAGAGATGGCTCTCAGAAGGGAGTTAGACGGAGCCATGGTGGAGGAGGGAAGAATCACTGGCGGTGAAATGGAGCCTCCATGTCCAGAGGTAGCCTATCTTTGAATGCCGGTAACCAGACTCCCTGGAGGTATCCAGTTGGCCGTTGTGGGGAGGAGGACTAGATGAACTGTTTCTTCTGGCCCAGCAGGGCTGTCATCAACAGCTGACTCAGTTTTTTCTTTCCTTCCTGCAGGAGGTGAATGACCCAGCCAAGAATGATGTTTTGGAGCATGTGGAGGAGAAGACAATGCAGGGCCTGAAAGAGCTCGGAGCATTTGGCTTGCAGATCCCAGTTCAGCTGGGAGGTCTGGGTCTTAGCAACACCCAGGTGAGGCCCATGTGCCTTCTAGAACAGGTGTCTTTCCCATCCCCCCCCACACCCCTAGGGAGGACCTTAGGAAGCAGTAGGTATTCAGCATGGGCTATGGGTCAGTGGAAGCTTTGTGCCCTGTGTCTTAGGCACCCCTTTTCTTCTCAGCCATTGGCTGAGTTGCTGTGATGTCATGGAATGCTTACAAATATTCTAACTGCACAGAATGGGGCCAGCTTGGTCTTCTCCTCTCCTCTGATGAGGGAGCTGGAGCTTTAAACCGAGGTGTCTGAGGCTGTTCAGTGCTGAGGATAAAGTCTTAAATATTTGTAGTAGTGCACAGAGTCAGAAGAGCTCTTCCCCTCTCGGGCTTGAAATGCCCCTTTGCTGATCCCGGTGTTGCTTCTCTCCCCGCTCGCTGCAGTATGCTCGGCTGGTGGAAATTGTTGGTATGCACGACCTGGGGGTGGGCATCACGCTCGGGGCTCACCAGTCCATTGGCTTCAAAGGGATTCTTCTCTACGGCACCCAGGAGCAGAAGGAGAAGTACCTTCCCAAACTGGCCACAGGTGGGTGATGTTCTGGGGTGGAGCTATGGGGAGTGGGTTGCTGAAAGGCATGGGGATTAAAAAGGCGGGGGGGGATGCTATGGGAGGTGGTCAGGAGAAGCGGGGGGGGGGCTAAAAGGTGCACCCCTGAATATGGGCACTCTTGTCACACGGCCCCCACACCACAAATCTCGTTTTCATGTTTATTCTTTTCCTTCCAAAAAAGGAGTCCAAAGCGGCTAACAATAAATGCACAAGAACCTCAACGTACTGATCCAAAGGCATCATATTTTAAAAAGTATCCGGCAGTAATAATAGATTAAGATTTAAGATCTTAAATAGATCTTAATAGGCAGTGGGATTCATAATAAAGAAGGCATTCTCTTAAATAAAAAAGTATCTGGCAGTAATAACACTACACAATAACTTATCAATAGCATGTCAAGAAAATGCCGCATTCTGATGCTGCCGTTCAGTCGATTCACGTCCTGGGCTGGTTCAGACGATACTTCCCCAGCCCCCGTGATTAAAGGAGGGATGCTTTGGGTGTGGGCCTGTCATGATGCCCCTGACCCCTCCCAGCATACATTGGGAGAGGGTGTTTGTCTGGATGGCAGCTCCGCATGGTTGATGTAACCTTGAGTTCCCCCAAAGACTCAGAGGAGCCAACAGACCAGCTCCGCTCTCGGTGACCAGATGCCCAATTATTATTTTTATTAGTAAAAGTATTTATACCCTGCCCCTTCAGTGCACTACCAATCGGGGCAGCTTGCAAGATTAATAAAATACATACACACTATAAAATGCAATATAAGAAAGATTAATAAGATTAAGAAGTTAAAAGACCAGGCTGAAACCACAATTAAAATTAAGTTTTAAAATGGAAATCAAAAGTTTATCAGTAAAAAGCTAAACATTAAGAAACCTACCCAGATAAAAGCAACAGAAAGCCTTTCTGAAAAGATGCACCTTCAGTTTCTTAAAAAAACTTGAGGGGAGGGAGCATGGTGAAGCTCTTCTGGGAGGGCGCTCCAGATTTGAGGGTCCACAACCCAAAAGGCCCTGTCTAGTCTCTGCCAACCAGATCTCTGTTAGGGACGGGTCCATGAGCAGGGTTGCCTGAGATGATGAGCGGAGGGCCCTGGCAGGTCCATATGGGCGAATGCGGTCCGACAAGTACCCCAGGCCCAAGCCACGTGGAGCTTCAAAGGTCAAGACCAACACCTTGAATCTAGCCCAAAAGCGAACTGGTAACCAGTGAAGCTGTCGCAGGATGGGTGTAACACTTACAAAGGGACTTGCAGCCACGAACATCCTTGCAGCAGTGTTCTGGACCAGCTGAAGCTTCCGAGCCATCTTCAAGGGCAGCCCCATTTAGAGTGTGTTGCAGTAGTCCATTCTGGACGTCACCAAGGCACGTGTGACTGAGGTCAGGTCCGACTTCTCCAAGTAGGATTGCAACTGGCGTACCAGCCGTAGCTGGTAAAAAGCATCTCTGCACACCACCACCACCGCCACCTGTGCCTCCACGGACCCTCCAAGCCACAAGTGCTCCCACTTGCTGCATGTCCAGAATGAGGCCATGAAGGGCTGACCCTCAGCCTCCCCTAGGACCAGAATGGTGCAGGATGCCAACGGCCCCCATGTCCAAAAAAACCCCTCGAGTCGGACTCACCCTCTCGCCATCCACCAAGCAGAAGAAAGGGGGTGGCCCTCCCCCTGGCCCCTCCCACAAGGGGTTAGCCAACGTGGGGGGAGGCCTTTTTAGTCCAGCAGCTGGGCATCCTATAGTTCGCAGTTATGGCTTAACAGATTTGATCGTGTCTAGCTTGTGGCTTGGCTTTGTTGACTTAAGGGGAGATCCACTTGATATACTGGCCACAAGTTTTGGCCACAAGTGGCTGTTTTGCGGGGACGAATGCTTACGGTGATGTTTGGCAGCTGCCACACACACCCCACCCCGAGATGAGAAAAAGATGATAGTATTGTGGCACTTAACAGCTTTTTCTCTGTTTTCACCCCTTCCTTATTCTGCCCCCCCCAAAAAACCTAAAAAACAAATTAGGGTAAAATTGCATGGAGGGAAGGGGTCAGGGCCAGATTCTGTTGGGGGACAGGAGCCAGTAGCATTGCCCTTCCCCCTCAGAATGGCTGCTCACGCATCCCGCTCCATCTGCCTGCTCCCCTTTCATCTGGGTGTCTGGGAGTGTGTGTGTAATTTCAGAGAGAAATCAAAATTTATTTTACTTTGCATATTTTTATGCAAAGGAGTCTAAGGAGAGGAGAGCTGGTCTGGTGGGAGCAAGCCTGACTTGTCCCCTTAGCTAAGCAGGGTCTGCCCTGGTTGCATATGAATGGGAGACTAGAAATGTAAGCACTGGAAGAGATTCCCCTCAGGGGATGGAGTCGCTCTGGGAAGAGCATCTAGGTTCCCAGTTCCCTCCCTGGCAGCATCTCCAAGAAAGGGCTGAGAGAGAGATTCCTGCCTGCAACCTGGGAGAAGCCGCTGCCAATCTGTGCAGACAGTACTGATCTAGATGGACCAAGGGTCTGACTCAGTATATGGCAGCTTCCTATGTTCCTATACCGCCTGATATATACATCTCTGGGCAGTTCACATACTAAAACCAATTTAGAAGGAACCAACAACGATAAAGCATTACAATGATGAAAACCATTTAAAATCTCAATAGAAACTTTAAAACGTTTTAATGAAAAGGCCTGATTAAAAAGGTGCCTCTTCAGCTGTTCCTTAAAAACCAGCAAAAGATCTGGAAACGGCTCTGTCCCCTCTGGGCAGGTTGGCCTCACAGGGGTGGTGCTCTGTGTTCTCCTGGGAACTGTCTTCTCGCCCATGGTTCTCGCCCCTCAGGTGAGAGCATCGCCGCCTTCTGCCTGACGGAGCCCACCAGCGGGTCAGACGCAGCCTCCATCCGCACCACAGCCGTGCTCAGCCCCTGCGGCACGTATTACACCCTCAATGGGGGGAAGATCTGGATCAGGTGAGGGGGGGCACAGGGGTGCGTGGGGCGGTGCATGCTGCCTGCCTTGGAAGGGTGTTGCTGGCAGGTCGTTTCCAAAAAGAGGGGTGAAAAGACTCAGAGCCGTTTGGAAGCTGTACCTCCCCCTCCCGCCACCCCCCCAAAAAAGCTGGGGCTTGGCTGTGACTGTGCAGTGAGGCACTTCGCACATGCTCGGAAGCAATTTACTTCTTTTAGCCCTGTAAGACGGGTTCTCAGACTTGACAGTGTTGGGCTACAGCATCTGGGGACCCAAGTTTGGGATCACCTGCTGTAAGGCTCTCCCATAGTTCTCAAGTTCTCCTGCCTAATTTCGTTCACTGCTGTACCCAATTGGTCTATAAGGTGCTTTTGACGTCTGAGCTCTTGCTGACTCAGTACTGCGAGGCTGGTATTCTGTGTGTGCTCAGAGGCTGTCTGTTATAACTTTGCAGGTCCCAATACTGACGCTGGGGAATGAAACCAGGTTTGGGGGCCCAACCTGAGCTTCTGTCTGTGTGGGAGAAGCATTTGAGCCCTACGGCATTGGGGGCTTGCAAGTCTGACATTCCAATGGCATTGGGGGGCTTGCAAGTTTGGGGGCATGCAAGTTTGCATGCAGAAGGTCCCAGGTTCCACCCGCGGCAGCATCTCCAGAGAGGGCTGGGGAAGACTCCTGCCTGAAACCTTAGAGAGCTGCTGCCAGTCAGAGTAGACAGTACTGTGCTGGACGGACGAAGTGTTGGACTCAGCAGAAGGCAGCTCCCTATGTTTCTGTTTCTTGCAGCAACGGTGGCCTTGCTGAGATATTCACGGTTTTTGCGAAAACACCACTGAAGGACGAGGCAACTGGTGAAGTGAAGGATAAGATCACGGCGTTCATAGTGGAAAGAGCTTTTGGGGGCGTCACACGGTGAGTACGCGCTCGCCTAGGGCGGTGGGGGGGGCAGCAAGGGTGGTGACTGGGGAGAGCACCTTTGAGCAGACGGGCGTCTACTTGCAGTGGGCCGGGCTGCAGACTTGGGGAGGCTGCGGTGCTGTGGCCGGCATGTGATGGGGTATCCCTCTGCCCCTCCAGTGGCCCCCCTGAGAAGAAGATGGGCATCAAGGCCTCCAACACGGCAGAGGTCCACTTTGATGGCGTGCGTGTCCCGGCCGAGAATGTCCTCGGGGCCCCTGGCGCGGGGTTCAAGGTGGCCATGAACATCCTCAACAACGGCCGGTTTGGCATGGCCGCGGCGCTGGCGGGCACCATGCGTGGCATCATCGGGAAAGCGGTGAGCTCCTTGGTGACCTCCGGTGTGTCACCTCAACGCTGCCCCCGGCCTCACGCAGCCCTTTTCCCAAGGTTCCGCCTCGTCTCTTCTCCTGAACGCCAGGCCTCTTCAGCAGCGCCACAACCCTAACCGTCTTCCTCTCCCTTCCTCTCCAAGGTGGATTATGCTGCAAACAGGACCCAGTTTGGAGACAAGATTCATAACTTCGGAGCGATTCAGGAGAAACTGGCTCGCATGGCCGTGTTGCAGTACGTGACGGAGGTAAGGCGTAGCGCGTGCACGGTGCTGGACGCACCTCTGTGGCGGGCAGAGTGCCATGGGGAGCTCCAGTGCAGGAGTGGGGCCCAGGCAGCTGCCTTCTACCGAGTCAGACCCTTGGCCCATCTAGCTGAGTCTTGTCAACACTGACTGGCAGCGGCTTCTCAAAGGTTGCAGGCAGGAGCCTCTCTCAGCCCTGTCTTGGAGATGCTGCCAGGGAGGGAACCCGGGACCTTCTGCATGCAAAGGCTCTGCCACTGAGGTCCCCCCACCTTCCCAAGCTGTAGTTGTCACGGGGATAATGGAAGTTGTCCCACAACAGTTGGACAGGTTGGCAGCCCCTGCGCTGAGAATGCAGCCCAACCTCACTTCTGTCTTGATCCCAGCTTTCCTCGCTTCCTTCCTTCATAGTCATAGAGCTGAGAAATTTAATTTAGAAGAATAAAAGCAGACCTGAGAACGTACTCAGCCCTACAGAGCTACTTTTTACTGAGTCAGTCCCTTGGTCCATCTTTCCCAGCACTGTCTACTCTGACTGGCAGCAGCTTTCTGGGATCTCCAGCCAAGAGGGACCCTCCCCTTAATTATCAGGATGCACTCAAAAGTGGCACCTTGAACAGAGCACCGTGGCAGATCCTGAAGCGCTGGGGTCACGTGGCTGTGCGTATATAAGAGAACGTACTATGGACGTGCTGGGACAAGCATCTTTTCACTCTCCCCATGATTTTCACTGCTGTATCCCCATTCGTGTCATCCTTCGTTCATTTGTTTCATCGTTCATTTATCATTGATCTCCGTGGGGGAACCGGCTGTCCTTCTCCTGCCTCTTAACTTTGTTGTTTTCCAGCCGGACGGCACAATGTCCTAGCAGTCTTCTAGGACTCCTCTAAGGAAGCAGACCTGCCAGACTTCAGACAGATGTGACCAAGGGGCCCTGTTTTAGAGGCCACTAGGCAATGCCAAACGGAACGGAAAGTTCCACTTCGCTGTATTTCCTACATTTCTTCTGGATTGCATGCACACCCCTTCTCCATGTTGCTGAACGTGGTCCTTGCAGTCATCTACTGTGTGTGCTTTGTAGTGATTAAAACCAGGGATTCTCGACCCTTGGGTCTGCAGATGTTGGACTACAGCTCCGTCAGCCTCGGCCACAGTACTTGAAGGATGGTGGGAATTGTAGTCCATCAACATCTGGGGCCCCAAGGCTGAGAACCCCGGGATTAAATTCTCTTCGACAGTCACAGAGTGTGACCTGAAGTGGCCACCTTTTCTCTCTCCACAGTCCATGGCCTACATGATCAGTGCAAATATGGATCAGGGGGCTTCTGACTTCCAGATTGAGGCGGCCATCAGCAAAATCTTTGGCTCGGTGAGGAAAACTAACGTAACTGCCTGCCTGTCGTTGATCTGGGGTCAGGTGGCTGTGTGTGTATAAGAGAACATATTAATCTCCTGTTAGCACAGCACTGTTAACGTGCAGGGTGTCTCTGCAATTGTCTAGCTTGCTCTTGAAGCCTCTTGGTAGCTGTGCCCATTTTACAGACCAGGCAAAACAGGTCATGGCGAATGTTTTCTCTTGTGTTCCTTAGGAAGCGGCGTGGACTGTCACAGACGAATGCATCCAGCTCATGGGCGGGATGGGGTACATGAAGGTGAGTGGGTACTGGAAACCGTCTTCCCCTTCCCGTCCCCACCTGAGGCATTCTGCTTGTGCTCAGAGACACATTTACTTCACGTTGTCCAGTGTTTAGAGCCTGCCTTCCTTGGGGGCTGAATGGCGGGTGAGCCTGGACTCCGGTGAATCCTACACGCTGCCTAGCTGAATCTCCTCTGTCCTCTGTCTCCCCTCCCAGGATACTGGTGTGGAGCGGGTCATGCGGGATTTACGGATCTTCCGGATCTTCGAGGGAACCAATGACATCTTGCGCTTGTTTGTGGCGCTCAACGGATTCCAGGTGGGGGGCTGGCAGGGGAAGGTGGGAAAGGGCTTCCGAGGGGTTCACAATTTGGGACGGGCAGAGGGGAAAGTGGGGGGGAGGACCTTCGTAGTCCTAGAAAGGTGAAGCTCTTTCGGTTCATCCAGGCCTTTAAAATGCTTTTAAAATGTTTGTAAATACTTCTGTTGTTTTTTTGTTGTGTGTTGGCTCTTTCTTTGTTTTTGTTTTAATGTGTGTTTGTATATTTTTCTAATTGTATACTTTTCTGTTTTGTGAGCCACCCAGAAAACAATTTGTTATATGGCAGCCATATAAACAAAATGGTTGCTATTTATTTATTGCATAGGAACATAGGAAGCTGTCGTATACAGAGTCAGGCCATTGGTCCATTTGGCTTAATATTGTCTACACTGACTGGCAGCAGCACTCCAAGGTGCCAGGCAGGAGTCTCTCCCAGCCGTACCTGGAAATGCTCTCAGACCTTCTGCGTATAAAACAGATGCTCTTCCACTGAGATACAGCCCCGTTCTCCTAAGGGATGGGTCTTAGAGACCTGGGTTTTTAAATCTGTGGTATAAAAATAGGCTTAAACTTGCCTGTTCGCAGTTTTGAGTGGCTAGAAATATCACAGTCATCCCCTAAGGGGAATATCTTGCAGCAGACCGTCTCACATTAGTCACCCATCCAAATGCAAACCAAGATGAACCCTGCTTAGTGCTCACTACCACAAGACTGGCGCTCCACCCTATTATAAAGCGGCTGTTTTGAGCCACAAAGGAAGAGGAGACCTCTCCAGCTCTCTTCCATAAGAAGAGCTCTGTTGGGTCGATGCCCATCACCATACATTGTGGCAGTGAGTTCCATAAACTATGCACCATGTGGACTTTCATCTGCCGTTCAGTGCCTTCTAGGAATTCTCAAATCAGCAGGTGCCCGAGTGAGTCTTCCTGTTGGGTCACACCCATCTCTTGATCTTTCCTTGCTCCTCTTCTCCTTCCTCCCAGAACGCGGGGAACCAGCTCCGCGGATTGCAGCGTGCCATCAAGAACCCCATCGGAAATGCAGGACTCTTGGTCAGTGAGGTCAGCAAGCGGGTGCGCAGGTACTGAACTAGAGATTCTCCCTGCATCTTGTGGCCATGAATACGACTTGTGTGCTGTATGAAAAAATGCTTGCTTACTGCTTGCCTTTGATTACTGCCTGTCACTTTTGCTGGGTGAACTTGAGTTTCAGTCGTAGAAAAGAGGATAGCTTCTCTCTCTGTACCATTTGCTGTTTTCTGAACCCCTCTCATTTTTTTGGACCAGTTCAGACGATACCACCGGCCCATGCAATTAGAAAGGAGACACATATTCCTCTATCAGGTGGGGGTGGACTGTTCATCCAAAGGGACGTGCTGCAAAGGCATCATAAGAACAGACTTGCTGGATCAGGCCCAAGGGCCATCTAGTCCAGCATCCTGTTTCCCACAGTGGCCCACCAGATGCCCCTGAGAAGCCTACAGGCAAGAGCTGAGGGCTTGCCCTCTCTCCTCCTGCTGCTCCCTTGCAACTGGTATTGAGAGGCATCTTGCCTCTGAGGCTGGAGGTGGCCTATAGCCATCTGACTAGTAGCCATTGATGTCCCTGTCCTCCATGAATTCGTCTAAGCCCCTTTTTAAAACCATCCAAGCTGGTGGCCATCACCACATCCTGGGGCAGAGAGTTCCATAGATTGATTATGAGCTGTGTGGGAAATTACTTCCTCTTGTTGGTCCTACATTTCCCGACCTTCACTTTCATGGGATGACCCCTGGTTCTAGTCTTGTTAGAGGGAGAAATATTTCCCCCCGTCCACTCTTTCTACTCCATGCATAATTTTATACACCTCTATCAGATCTTCCCAAAGTCGCCTCTTTTCCAAATTAAAAAGCCACAAATGCTGTAGCCTTGCCTCATGAGAAAAGTGCAACAGACTCCTGATCATCCGGGTTGCCCTCTTCTGCCCCTTTCACAGTTCTGCAATGTCCTCCTTAAGAGACGGTGACCAGAACCTTCCGCAGTCCTCCCAGTGTGGCTGCACCGTAGAGCATTATAATATGAGTGTTTTTATTTTCTGTCCCCTCCCTAATGATCTGATGGATGCAGTCTGTGTGTCTCCTTTCTTGTGGCGGTCGCTGGTAAAGTATCGTCCAGACTGGTCCTTTGTGGAGCCCTCTTCTGCTAAACCTTTTTAAAAAGGCCCCAAATCTTCTCAGGCTCCGTCTCCTCTACTTTCAGTTGTCCTTACTCTGCATATGATGCCTTCTCTAGCTCTAGGATTGCTGGCCCCGGTTCCAGTTCAGGGTGGGGTGGTGCACAGAGAGAAGCACAATTTTGTAGGGGGAGCCTCATGCCGCCTTTCTCTCCCCCCCCCCCACCAGGAAAGCCGGCTTGGGGACTGGGATCACCCTGAAGACTGTAGTGCACCCTAGCCTCAGTTCAAGTGGTGAGCGGGTAAGTCTGCGCATAACAGCCCCCACACCCCACCTCAAAGCAGACCCCAGAGGAATATGGGGAGCTGCCTTGCATCGAGTCCTACTCTTGGCCCATCAAGCACAATACTGACTACTCTGACTGGCAGCAGCTCTCTAAGGTTCCAGCAGGGGTCTTTCTCAGCCCTACCTGGAGATGCTGCCACTGAGCTACGGTGACCAGTACTCGGGGATTATGGGAGTTGTCGGCCAAGATCTGCAGGAGGGCCGAAGTTGAGCAGCCCTGCACGTCGCCCATGAGACCCAGCGTGACCTAGTGGTTAGAGGGGAGACCCGGGCTCAAGAAGCTTGCTGAGCGACCTCCTCCGCCTTGCCCGTCACCCCATTTTCTACCTTGTCTGCTTCTACAGACGGTCCGGGCGATTGAGCTCTTTGCAGGCGTGGTGGAAGAGCAGCTTCTGAAACATGGCAAGAAGATTATTGGTAAGCACATTTTGGACATAACACTGTGCCACATCACCGAGGTTTGGGGGAGGCAGCAGTTAGGGCTTCTGTTCCCTTTGCATCCTGTTGAGTTGGAAAAGAAAGGGGCGCCCCCTTTCTTTCCCTCCTCTCTAAGGGAGGGCACAGCAGAGATGTCTCAAGTGATGGCTGGGGTGTAGAATGTCGAGGGAGAGGCTTTTCTCCCTCCCTCCTGAAATGTTCAATGAAACTGACGGGCAGGAGACTTAGGAGGCACAAAAGGAAGTCTTCTTTCACATGACACATAATCAGTCTGTGGAACTTGCTGCCACAAGGTGTGGTGGTGGCCACTACCCTGGATGGCTTTAGAAGGGAAGAGGAGAAGAGTTCTGTCCATGGCTACAAGTCATGATAGCCATGTGGAACCTCCAGGTTCGGAGGCAGTATACCAGTGGCCCTCGTTAGCTGAGGTTTTAACAACTGCGGCTGGGCCTTAGAGACCCAGTTTCTTTATCTGTGGTATAAAAATATTCGCAGTTTTGAGTGGCCAGAAATTACCCAGAAATGACTTCCGGCATCATTTCCAGCCACCATCTATAGTGCAGAGCCATTTTGTGGTTCTTTAATAAAAATAATTCCTGCATTTTTTGGTGAAAATTGGGGCTGGGGGGCTGGGGGGGCATTGCTGGAGACCTGGAGAGTAAGGTAGAGTACTTTTTCTCTTCTTTATGCTCCCCTCACTCCATAGGAACATAGGAAGCTGCCACATACTGAGTCAGACCCTTGGTCCATCTAGCTCAGTGTTGTCTCCACAGACTGGCAGCAGCTTCTCCAGGATGGTTGCAGGCAGGAGTGCAGGAGTCTTCTCTCTCAGCCCTATCTGGAGATGCAGGCAGGCAGGGGCTCTTCCCAGAGCGGCCCCTTCCCCTAAGGAGAATATCCTACAGTGCTAACATATATCCCATCCAAATGCAAACCAGGTTGTCCCCTGCTTAGCAAAGGGGACAATTCGTGCTTCTTACCACAAGTAGGAGAAGGCTGAGGGGCAGGTGGGATTTTTGTGGGAAAGAGTTCAGGGGTGACGTTCCTCCTCTAGGGAGAATAATCACAACACCCCAGCTGCCTTTTCAGGTCTTCCTGTGCTCTCACTTACCACAGGGGCTTCCCAGACTTGGGTGCCCAGATGATGTTGCACTACAATTCCCATCATTCCCAGATGATGTACTAAAATTCCCACAGCGGCTTATGGGAGTGGTAGTCCAGCAGCCTCTGAGCACCCCAGGTTGAGAACCTCTGGCTTACAGAACTCCATACACACTGCTCTGATAAACTGGAGATGAGGGAAGTGATTGCTAACCATGATGGCTCAGTAGAGCCTCCATGTTCCAAGGCAGCCTACATCTGACTGCCAGATGCTGGGAACAGACAAGTTGGTTTGGACTTTGGGGCTTCTGGGAGGCAGCTGGCTGACCACTGTTGGAAACAGCATCCTGGGGCAAAGCTCAGATATTCTTAAGCTGTGCCTGCCTCCATCCTTCCTTGAATAATTGCCTTTTCTCTTTTCTCCTTCTCCCTGCTGCCTTTCCCAGATGAACAATTTGTGTTGAAGCGCATTGCAGACAGCGCCATTGACCTGTACGCCATGGTGGTCGTCCTCTCCAGGTGAGCTCTGCCCCCCACCCCCCAACACTCATAGGAACACAGGAAGCTGCCATATACTGAGTCAGACCACTGGTCCGTCTAGCTTAGGATTGTCTACCCAGACTGGCAGTGGCTTCTCCAAGGTTGCAGCAGACAGGGGTCTCTCTCAGCTCTATCTTGGAGATGCTGCCAGGGAGGGAACCTGGGACCATCTGCATGCAGGTGGTCTTCCCAGAGTGGCCCCATCCCCTGAGGGGAATATCTTGCAGTGCTCACACACGTAGTTGCCCATTCAGATGCAAACCAGGGTGGACCCTGCTTAGCAAAGGAGACCAATCACCCTCAAGACCAGCTCTCCTGCTGGCTCCATTTCAAAACGGGAAGGAGGGGATGGGCCAGGGGAGGAGAAATCCATTGCGGGTGGTGATTGGCCCCTGTTCTCCTGAGAAGCTCTTTAGACTTGCTTTCTTTTCCCCACAATGCATTTCTCTGTCAATAACAGAGCCTCCCGTTCCCTGGAGCGCGGGCACACTTCGGCCCAGCATGAGAAGATGCTTTGCGACACCTGGTGCATTGAGGTGAGCCTCCGCTTTGCAAGGGGTGGGGTGTGTGTGTGTGACCTTCCCTTCCAGAAGAATAGTGCTTCTGTTTTTCAGCCCAAATACCTCTTGCAAGATTTATGCCCGTTTATTTGGCTCACGACAAGAAAAACTTAAAACTCCAGTAAAGCCATAAAACATGTTTTCGTGGTGCAATTCGTCAGTGGGCGCAGAAAGATTTGTGGCTCCCCATACTCTGTGTGGGTTGTAGTTGTGTTATGATTATCGCCACTTCAAAGGATGGGGCAGTAGGGTATAGTAGGCGGAGGTGTTTTTGGACCTGGAGCAAAAAGATCTGAAATACATTCCCCACTTAGTTGTAAAGGTCAATGGGTGACTTTCGACCAGTTCTGTTCTCTTGGCCTAGCCTACCTCGCAGGGTTGTGGTGAGAATTGTTTGTTTATAAAAAAATTATTTATACCCCGCCCCTCCAGTACGCTACTGCTCAGGGCCGCTCACATCATTAATCAAATGGATGCAATATGAAGTAAAAAGTTAATAAAATTAAGTTAAAAGATCAAGTTAAAAACCATATTGAAAATTAGAGTTTCAAATCAAGTTATTAGTAAAAAGCTAAAATCTAAGCACTGAAAAACCTCCCAGATATAAGCAGCCGATAAAACATGAAAAAGCCTCCTAAAAAGATGTCTTTAATTGTTTTTAGCATTGAATAAAATAGGGAAGTGATAGGAGTTAAATTGTCGTGGTGGTGGGGAAAGAGATTACCACCCTGTCCAAAACACTCA
Organism: Hemicordylus capensis; assembly: GCF_027244095.1. NCBI lineage: Eukaryota > Metazoa > Chordata > Lepidosauria > Squamata > Cordylidae > Hemicordylus > Hemicordylus capensis. The sequence continues at coordinate 2,289,461 of NC_069662.1, read as the reverse complement.
TATCTGTTAACACCCATTTCTCCTGCCCATTTTGGAAGCACAGTTGTTGGCAGTGTGTGGGTGAGCCTTCTCAATAGTGTTGCCGGCTCTCTGGAACTCCCTGCTTCTTGATCTTAGCCTCGCCCCCCTCCCTGTATAGTTTTAAAGGAAAGGTGAAGGCCTTTTTATTCCAGCCAGCCTTCCCCTGTCCCTACACATTTCTCTATGACTGTTTAATGCTTGCCCTGTCCTGCATTCCTATGATTTTAGAGGTTATGATTTTACTGTTTTTTAAAAAATAAATTCTGTTGTAAGCTGCCGTGAATCTGTTTATGAAGAATGGCGGCATAGCAGTCGTCATGACTAAAAAGAAATATGTTAAATACTAAATTTAAATTTAAAATAAATAAATATCCTTCCTGTAAATTCCCAGTCTCTTCTCCCTCCACCACTTTCCCAAGTCCTTGCAGACCCCCGTTTTGCCCCCATCCCTCCGATTCCTGGCTTGCCCAGATTTCTCCAGAGAGAAGAACTCCTTTCAGTCAGTGGCTGTGGAGCAGGTGTCGAAGGAACACCGGGGCAGGATCCACAAGGCTTCTTCTGGATTCGGGTCAGGGCCATTCTCCACCAGAACTCTTGCTTCCGTGAGGGCATCGGGCAAGTGTGGGGTTCAGCCTGTCCTTTGCTCTTCAAGCAACACACCAAGTTCCTAGCCCTCATGGATCCAAGAATGAGCGTGGAAGCATGGTGGTGGTTTCTCGAGTGACATGTCAAAAAGGGAGGAGTCGGGGAGGCGCTTCTGTGCACGGCAGAGCTGGCTGTTTCCCACACAAGTGGGGTGTAAGTTAAGTAGACATTGCGTTCCCCTTCCCCGGAAACAGAAAAAGCACCTCAAGGCCAGTTTGCTCTGAAGCCACAATGGTGTCTTAAGCGGAGTGTTTCGTCTTTAGACCACCGCGGGCAGCTCCACCATTTTGAGTACCTCTGTTGCTTCCCATCTTCCACCATTTCCTTGATCTGGTGAATTACTCCAGAGCAGAGGTTCTGACACTCGGGTCCCCAGCTGTTGCTGGACTACAACTCCCGGGGATGCTGGGAGTTGTAGTCCAACAGCAGCTGGGGAGCCTCTGCTCTGACGGATCCAAACGGCTGGCATTCTGTCTTCAGGATTGCCCCCTCCTCTTCATGCTTCGTCTTCTGCCCTTCCCTTGCTCAGGCCTCGGACCGTATCACCCAGAACCTGATGTCCCTGCGATCCGATACCACGCGGCAGTTCTTCCGGAACCTCCGGGGCATCTCCAGAGCGATGGTGGAGTGCGAAGGGGTGGTTTCCCCCAACCCCCTGGGCATCTGAGACGTGGCGGCTGTTTCTGAAAGCTTGGTCCCAAGAGCACCCTCCTCTATTCCTCCCCCGCTTCCCCTCAGACTCCATTCTCAGGGCCTGCATATTTCAGGGAGGGGGCATTCTCCGTCCCTGGCTCCCCTGTTGAAGAGGGCTGGTCGTACCTTCTGAAGATCAAACCCCTCTGCGATGCCAATGCCTTAATGGACCCCCAGCAAAAGCAAGGAGATGTGTGCACCCAAGAACCTGGTGCAGACCACAGTCGCAGAGTGCCCAGACTGGAGTGGGTGGGGTGTCTTCAAATACACGCACACACACCCACTTGAACTGGACTTCATGCATCTGGAAATGCCAAGACACTTCTCCCTCCGCCTCCAGTTACCCCAAAACATGGAGTGACAAAATTCTCCCATTGGCAGCACCGGAGCCCAGCTCTGAACCCGATTCCCCGGCACCCCTGCAACCCACCTGTGTTGGAGCCTTTAGCCATAAATCAGTAGCGTGTATTTGAGATTCTCTGGTACTGATGAATGTATTGTCTGTGGATAACCATTAAATGACTTTGGCAAATGTCTGGACTGGAGACAAACTGCTGCCGGGGGTGGGTGGGGGGCGGACGGTTGGGGTGAATCTGTGTGGGTCTCTTTTCTCGCCAGTGTGGTCCGTGCACTTGGGCCCGTTATTCGAAATTCAGGAACAACCCCGAAGGGCAAGAATCTTGGAACTGACTTGTGTAGCCAAAATTAATCTTTTTAGAGAGCGGAAGTGGCAGGTGGGGGAGCTTGTGGGTCAGGTGTAGGAATTTCAAGCAAATGCTCATCCAAAATCGAATGTCTTCAACGTTTCCGGTTCTGGCTGCCCTCTACTATAAGGGTTTTTATTGTGGAACTGGAAGAGGTGCAGAAGAGGGCAACCAAAATGATCAGGGGCCTGGAGCCCCTTCCTCATGAGGCTAGGCTAGAGCATCTGGGGCTCTTTACCTTGGAAAAGAGGCAACTAAGGGGAGACACGATCGAGGTGTATACAATTATGCATGGTGTGCAGAGGGTGGACAGAGAGAAATGTTTCTCCCTCTCTCACAAGACTAGAACCAGGGGCCATCCCGTGAAACGGAAGGTCGGGAAATTTAGAACCCACAAGAGGAAGGACTTTCCCCACACAGCGCACAATTAATCTGTGGAATTCTCTGCCACGGGATGTGGTGATGGCCACCATCTTGGATGGCTTTAAAAGGGGCTTAGACAGATTCATGGAGGACAGGTCTATCAATGGCCACCACTTTGGTGGCTATAGGCCACCTCCAGCCTCAGAGGCAGGATGCCTCTGAATCCCAGTTGCAGGGAAGTGGGCAAGCCCCCCCCTCTTGCCTGTGGGCTCCCTGAAGGTATCGGGTGGGCCACTGTGTGAACAGGATGCTGGACTAGATGGGCCTCCTTGGGCCTGATCCAGCAGGGCTCTTCTTATGTTCTTATTTAAAAGCAAGGTGCAAACATGGAAATTTAGCCAGCTCTTACTCAGTTCATCAAGAAGACTCATATGTTTAAAAAAGTACCTCGGCTGAATTTCAAAAGCAACCTACCCTTTGGATTTTTTTTTTTTTAAATCGAATTTTGCCACATTCCAAATCTTTCACAAACTTTTCTTCCAGCTCTGGAAAGTAGTATGCATGGTGGGGAAGAGGGTAACTTTGAAGGTGTCCTGAGCACTACATCTCCCAGAATGCCTTTGGGGAGGCCAGAGACGCAATCTGCCCGGCAAATCTTTTAAGCTGGCAGCTGTTTGGGAGAGAGATTAGGAGATTAACGTTGTACAAACTGCCTGCGAGATGCCAGTGAAAAGGCAAGGTAAGAGACTCCCCCATTTTCTTTCTGAGAAAAGTCTGCCACCCTCACCCCCACACCGTGGAGTATGTCTTTGGTGTATTCTTTGAGACCTGCTTTGCTACCTTCATAATCGGGGTCCTGCGTTTCCTGCCGTGTGTGAGGTTGCACACGTTACTTCCGAACAAAGCGAGTGGCAGGAATCCGATCAGTAGATGTGGATTAGTTGCCCTTAGCTCTGCTTCTCTGCTCTACACCCAGTGTGGAGGAGAGGATGGGGTCTCCCCGATACTTTGCATTGCAGGGTTAGTTAGTGGTCAGATGTTGGGGGCATTTCTCATCCACATCGGTTGCGGTTCTGGAACAGGGAGGTGACGGGGTACTTGGTTACCCTGCGGTAGAAGGTGACCTGTTCAGAGATGCTTCCAGGGGGGAAAGGTGCGTGGCGCTGGTGTTTTGTGGAGCTGTGTCGAGGAAGTGTGAGTGTGTGTGGTGAGAGAACCCCGAACTATCCGTAAAGGTGCACGTGTTGCTTTGGTGGGGCAGGTATGAACTGAGGTGCTTGGACATTTCAAAGCGAGGAGAGCTGGTCTGGTGGTAGCAAACATGAATTGTCCCCTTGGCTAAGCAGGGTCCACCCTGGTTGCATTTGAATGGGAGACTACAGGCGAGCACTGTAAGAAATCCCCCTTTAGGGGATGGGGCTACTTTGGGAAGAGCATGTCCCAAGTTCACTCTCTGGCAGCATCTCCAAGATCGGGCTGAGAGAGACTCCTGCCTGCAACCTTGGAGAAGCTGCTGCCAGTCTCTCTGTGAAGACAATACTGAGCTAGTTGGACCAAGGGTAGAAGGTAGCTTTAGGAACATAGGCAACTGTCATATACTATGTTCCTAAAGCTGCCTTCTACCCTTGGTCCATCTAGACCAGGAACATGGGACGCTGCCTTTTGCTGGAGCTAGACCCTTGGTCCATCTAGCTGTCCCTGTGTGAGCACCAGATGATATTCCCCTTAAGGGATGATGGGGCCGTCGCTCAGCAGTTGGCATGCAGAAGGTCCCAGGTTCGCTCCTTGACAGAGGCAGCTGCCTTATTCAGAGCCAGGCCCTTGGCCCTTCTAGCTCAGGACTGTCTACCCAGACTGGCAGCAGCTCTCCAAGGTGGCAGCAGCCGGGGGGGTCTCTCCCAGCCCTGCCTGGAGCTGCTGCCAGGGGCTGAACTTCCTGCCGGCCAAGCTGGGTCTTTAGCACTGGGCTGCAGCCACATCTCCAGCTTGACTACCCTGACTGGCAGCAGTGATCCAGTCTTTTGAGCAGAGCGAGATCCCTTTCCCAGCACTGTTGCTTGCTGGGGTGTTTATTGAACAGGGGCTGCTGCCTGGGATTGAACCTAGGAAAGGACAAAGCTGGTGCTTCCCCAGGGACGTAGCGCCCCCCCCCCGCCCTTATTAGTATGATATCTATCTATCTATCTATCTATCTATCTATCTATCTATCTATCTATCTATCTATCTATCTATCTATCTATCTAATATACCACCCAAATTTTCGTCTCTGGGCGGTTAACATAAAACAATTAAAACACATATAAAAGTTCAAACAATTCAACAGTTTAAAATCAACCCTAACATTAAAACAGACTATTTTCCAAAGTTGAGAAAGCTTGGGCGAAAAGATGGGGTTTTCAGGTGTTTTTTAGAAATTGCCAGAGATGGGGAGGATCGTATCGACTTAAACGCAGAAGCTCCCTTTCCAGAAGCTAGACCTTGGAGCCCAGTCCTGGCTCCCCCAGGGGTCTCGCCCTTGGGGCCCCAGATGTGCAACTCCCACCATCCCCTGCCGGAATGGCTGGTCATTGTGGCTATAGTGGATGATGGCAGTTGTAGTCCAGCCACGTCTGGGGCCCCTGCTTGGAGACCCCTGCGCGCCACCACTACGTTCCAGCCCCACCACGCTTGAGCCCCATATGGGTGGCCCTTTGGGTGTGTGGGAAAGGGGGGAGACGCTGCTGCCAGTCTGCTGTGCAACTCTGTGGTGCGAAGACGGAGGACAGCAGGGCCCCTCGCAAGGGGCATGTCGTTGGCCTCTTGTGTCCAGGGCTTGAGCTGGTGTGCCTGGCTGGTCACTGGAGGCCTGCTTCAGAGGTGACACCATTCCTGGGGGCAGGGAGAGCGTGTGCATGTGGGTTCTGTGATTGCATTGCTGGCATGCAGGTCTGTGTGTGTTGACCGAGTGACTTGAGGTGCCAATCTAGGGTGGGGGTGCACAACCCAAATGCCCCAGTGGGCCAGAAACAAGCCTGGCTGGCAGGGACGGGGGGCACGGGGTCCGTTTTCAGTGCACTGATTATTGCAGTAAAGTTAATTCTAAAGAGAAGTATCGCTTAAAGCAATTCCTGGTTACTTCTGGGTCTCTCTCCCTGCCCCCCCCCCACTGGGCCCCACAATTTTAACCAAGGATAGCGGCCAGAAAAGGAGCTCTGTCCCTGCTTAGTCAGTGTGGGGTGCTTGACTGTTCCAGCCCCACACAAATGCCAGGCTCAGTGGCTCCTGCTGTTGCTGGCTACCTGTGGGGCAGCAAAAATGTCCCTGCGGGCCAGATCCGGCCCCCGGTCCTTACACTGTGCAGGGCTGCTCTAGGGTGATTGCGTGATGGCAAGAAAGTCAATCTCTCTCTACTTTGGGTCCTATGAACTGGAGGGGGCGCTGGGGGCGCTACCGTGCAGGTCCTTCTGCACCAGCAGAGGGCAGAGGGAAGGAAATGCCCCCGGCAACTCTGGCGAGGAGGTCAGCGGCATGGCGTCTGGAGGGGGCTGGCCTGGCCTGCTGGAGTCTGCTGCCTCTCACGCCTTCTGCATCAGGGCAGCCCAGTCGGATGGCTCCTGAGTGTGTGCAGGCAGGGGGGAGGAGGAGGAGGAGGAGGAGGAGCACTTGCTCTGCCCACCTGCCCCACTTCCCCTCCTCTCCCCAATGATTTCTTTAGAAGATGGAGAGAGAGAGAGAAATGTTAGATCTTGAGTGTACCCAAAAGTCTGTGTGGTCGCATGCACACGCGCTCTCTCTCTCTCTCTCGCGTCAGCGCTCCAGGTGTACAGGGCCGTGCTGTGCTTCCTCAGTCCCCAAGGGAATGCCATCTGCATGTGTTCGGAAGTGCTCGCTTCTTCTTCAGCACACATGCTGCTGAATCTTGGCTTCCAACGTTGCTCCTCGGCCTGCAAATTGGTGAAAGTCTGGGGTTAATAACTGCAACAGCACTTCCCTCTCCACCCCACCCCACCCCACCAGTTGTGACCTGCGCACAACATCATGGCCTCCTTAGCATAGACGAGGGGAGAGAGACCTGCATTATTTATTTATTTTTTTTAATGTGAGGGTTGCCCAGTCTAGGAGACCAAAAGCCCATGAAGTCTGAGGAGCCTAGGAAGCTGCCTTATACCGAGTCGGAGCTCAGCATTGCCTACTCTGACTGGCAGCAGCTCTCCAAGGTTTCAGGCAGGCGTCTCTCCCAGCCTTTCCTGGAGATGCTGCCCGGGAGGGAACCTGGGACCCTCTGCCTGCAAAGAGGGGCATTTGATGAACAGGAGATGGAAGGGTTTGGGGGGGGTCTGTGGGCTGATTAGCACAGGCTTGGTGTGTGACTTCACTCCACACTGGAGGGCAACTCCCTGTGTGCGCTGCCTCCTCTTAAAATGGCTTCTGTGCCTGAGAGGATAGGCAGCCTCCTCCACCTGTGATGAATTAGCCCTCTGAGTCTGCCCTTGTCCAGGGGTGTGTGTGTGTGTGTGTGTAGGTGTGTAGGGGGTGCACACCTCTGGGAGGAACCAAAGGTGTGCATCTCACCTGGCGTGTGATCTGTCATGTGGCAGGGAGGGAATGTGGCTGCTCTGTGTGGAGTGTGGTTGCCATAACAGGGCAGAAGACATGCACTTTGGTATGTTTGGTACGTGTGAGCATGTCCTCCATATGTCTGCATGTTCAGGTGGGTGGGTGGGTGGGTGTGGAGGAGAGCTGGTCTTGTGGAAACAAGCATGAATTGCCCCCTTTGCTAAGCAGGGTCTGCCCTGGTTTACATTTGAATGGGAGACTCCATGTGTGAGCTCTGTAAGATCTTCCCCTTAGGGGATAATGGGGCCGCTCTGGGAAGAGGAGCACCTGCCTGCTTGCAAAAATAAGGTTCCCAGTTCCTTCCCTGGCAGCATCTCCAAGATAGGGCTGAGAGAGCGACTCCTGCCTGCAACCTCGAAGAAGCTGCTGCCAGTCTGCGTAGACAGTCCTGAGCTAGATGGACCCAGGGTCTGACTCAGTATATGGCAGCTCCCTGTGTTCCTAAACTGCCATTTCCATGCATGCACAAGCTGGTGGATGGATTTTCCCTCAGGGGATGTGCTATATGTGAGTGGAGAGTGAGTGGCTGGGTTTTGCTGTGTGTGTTTTGCTCTGGTCTCTCTGCTGAGGAGCTCCCTGTAGCTTAAAAGCTGGCTTCCGCATCCCACTTGCTGTGGGATTTTTGTCACGTGCAACGAACACATTGAAGCACATGTACTCTTGGGCTGTAATTTACAAGAACGATGTAATGTGCATTCATTCATTAAGTCAAGAAACTGAAATACGAAGCTGCCTTTTGATGGAGTCAACCCCTCAGTCTCCCTAGCCAAGTCGTGTTTCCCCTGACTGGTAGCAGCTATCAAGATCTTGGGCAAAGAGAGCTCCCTTTTCGGGCCTTGCTGCCTACCAGGACTGAACCTGGGACCTTTGGCGTGCAAAGCCTTTGTGTTTCATTCACGGCAGCTGATGCAGACAGGTGAGGAGCTGAGCGTGAGCGGGTAAGCCAGCGATCACTCTTCATCTTGGCTTGCCCTCCTTGAGATAAGGGGATTTGGGGACAACTTTGCACGCACGATACCCCAAGGTTTTCTCTCGCCACTTTCTCTCTAAAGTGTGACATGTCTATGTGCTACCCCCTAACCTGCCCCCAGCAGCCAGAAACCTTGTGTGGATGGAGACTGTCAAATTCTGTTCTCTTGTGTGCACCGTGTGGACGGCAACAACTCTGATGTTCAATAACGTTTTGGCATGGCATCTCCAAAGCGATTATCTCCATCCCCTCCAAAACCCTTCCACAGGGGCAGGCCAAGTCTGCCTTTGAATGCTGAGGGTTCATTAAAAAAAGCCAACAAAACCCCAGTAAGTCTCCAGTCCCTTTGATTTCTGGAGATCTAAGAGTGCGCACACACTGCCTGTACTGAGCGGCTGGGTTTGACTCTAAAGGCACGGACAGGCAAGCAACAGACTCCTTTTAAAAAAATGTGTGTATTTTAGTAATCGATTCTGTATGTAAGAGTGTGTTTGTGCGAAATGAAGTCTTACTTCCCAATGACCTACAGATACGAAATTTTGCATGAACAATCTTGCCGCTTGCATTAACTGACTGCACTACCTTTCACACTGGAATATGCTCAGGGAAACATTTAAATAGGATGTTTGTTTATTTTTGAATGAAATTGTGTTTAAATACTGTGTTTTAACTGTTACTGTTTGGAACAGATATTTTAACACTCAGTAATCAGATCAATAATTCCAAAATGACATTATGCCCGCCCACCCCAAGTGGAAGATCTTTCTCAGGTTCAAATTTACTGTTGTTCAAAATTACCATATATGGCCCTTTCCCAATAAAATGAATAATGCTGAAGTTGAAATCCTTCAAATTTCAAACTGTTCTTTTAATGCCATTTTGCAAGCACATTAATAAAAAGCTATGTTACATATATTTACTTTATTGAACTTTCCTAACAGTGTGTTCTGTGCAAAATGACTTTGGCTGGTCAATGATGGACCTCACTTACTAGTCTATTATCTGTTTGTGGGTATATTTATGTGAAATAAAGTCATACTTCCTAATTATCTACAGATAGCAAATTTGGCATACACAATCTTGCCACTGAAAATAGCTGAATGCACAACTTTTTACACTAGAATATGCTGGGGGGAAAGGTTTGTTTTTTAAAATTCTTTTGTAGCAGAAATTCTGGATATAATCATATTTTTACTGTTAATTGTTCTCAACAGATTCTTAACACTCAATTAGCAGCTCAATCATTCCAAAATTTACCATATATGATGATCATTCAGTAAAATGAATTCCACACATTTCAAATGGTCATTTTACTTCCCTTTTGCAAGCACATTAATAAAAAAATTCTATTACATATATTTACTTTCTTGAACATTCCTATAACTTTAATCTACAGAAAATGACTGTGCCTGGTCAGTGATGGCTTCATGTACAAGTATTTAATTCATGGAAACCAGGTTAAACTGACTGGCCAATTCTCTTTGTTCAGGATTCCCTGCATCCATGAGCTCCCTTAAGCACAGCACTGGTACAGACCTGTGGGGTCAGGCCTCGGCTAGGCAGCTGGAGAAAGAAGGCTAAGGGACAGGGGCGTATCTAGGGTGGGGCAGGCAGGGCACAAGCCCCAGGCGCCACTTGAAGGGGGCGCCATTTAAAAAAATGAATTTTTTTTTATGGCCACTGAAAACAAAATGGCCAGCACGCATGCTCAAATGGCCTCTGCAAGGCCCTAGTATCTGGGAAAAGTCAAATTCTCAATTTATTTTTAAAACTTATGTAATAGTGATGCTTCAATGCATAGTAGAGAATTAGACAAGCACTTCTGTTTAGTTTTCCAAGTACATCTCCACATAGTATTTGGGTATTTCATGAGCCCCAGCATACTGAAATTCATAGTTTTCCAGCATTTTTTGGTCTGGCTACGTCCACTGCTAAATAGTTTTTGAAATATTAAAAGATTAACGAGCTTGACTTGTATTTTTCAGCTGATATTATGGTAAAGTTATCTGAAAGGTGGGTGTCAGATGTTTGGACAAGGGGCACAATTTCAGTGCTTGCCCTAGTTGCTATTTTCCCTAGATATGCCTCTGGGGAGAAATGACTCCTCCCTGGCAAAGGTGGGATCGGAGCCCCCCCCCCATCTGAGTCTAGGGATGCCTCTCCCACCCCTTCTCCCAGAGATGAGGGCTTCAGGGTTGACCCTTCCTGGGCTCAGCGTTTGCTTTCTGGGTTGTTTGGGGCTGGTGCTGAGTGACTCCACCCCTGTCTTCTCTTTCCCTCCACCCCAGACACGGCAGCCGCTCTGCGCCTCATGGAGGAGTCCCTGCTGTTGGACCAGAATTTCAGACACAAAGCGGAGAAACTCCTCGGGATCTTCCAAAGCGAGCTTTTCCAAGCGCTTCTGGGTGCGTAATGTCAGCAGGACGGTGGGGTTTGGTGAAATGGAGGAGGAGCTTAAGCAGGGGTGGGGCTTAAGAGGAGGGGCTAAAGCAGGGGCAGCAGGGCTTGTTTTCTCCCATGAGGAGTGTTGAGAACTGCACCTGTGCGTGGCTAGGGGCTTTTGGCTTAGGAGAAGGCCCTGCACCCAAATGTATGTATGTTGCAGGGGCAAGGAGTGGGGAGTGTTGCTGTGGTTTCTCAAGGTTCAGGAAATGTACTCAGAATATGTTCAGAGGCACTCTTTTCTTAACTACTCAATGTGTTGCTGGCATTCAGGATCGGTTCTGGGTTCAAGCTTGTGATTACTACGCTCTGCATATAGGGCTGAGCTACAGAATGAGTGTGGGGCAGGGTGGCCCACCTGAGACTCTCCAGTGGTTATTGGACTACAACTCCCATCATCCCCAGCTGCAGTTGCTGAGGATGTGGTTTGGCTATGGAGGCCAGGGAGAAGGGCGCAAAAATGGGGAAGCATATATAAGCTGATTGGAAGAGCTTTAGCAGGAAGGGCCTTTCTAGAATTGACCAATGCAGGAGTTAGGAGGAACATAGGAAGCTGCCATATACCTACCGAGTCAGACCCTTGGTCTATCTAGCTCAGTATTGTCTGCACAGACTGGCAGCGGCTTCTCCAAGGTTGCAGGCAGGAGTCTCTCTCAGTTCTCTCTTAGAGATGCTGCCAGGGTGGGGACTTGGGACCTTCTGCAGGCAAGCAAGCAGGTGATCTTCCCAGAGTGGTTCCGTCTGCTGATGGGAATATCTGACATTGCTCACATGTAGTCTCCCATTCAAATTCAAACCAGGCAGACCCTGCTTAGCACAAATTGGACAATTCATGCTTGCTACCACAAGACCAGCTCTCCCCCCATCTTGGGACCCCAGATGTTGGACTACAATGGCCTCTTGCCATTGCAGCTGGGGATGATGGGACTTGTAGTCCCACAACATCTGGGGACCCCAGGTTGAGAACCACTGGACCAGAGAAATGTGTGCACCCTTGTAGTTATGGGGTGGGCAGTGTCAGATTCCTCATAAAGGGAGTGGACTGCCCATCGGGGGGAAGAGGGAGATTGGTGTGGGGGAAGCAAAGCCTCTAGTAGGATTTCTAGTGGCTGGCATTTCTCAGGAGAGAATTCTTTTTTGGCATCCTTAGCCTGCATATTTTTAGACTAAAAGATCTTGGTTATTTTTGAGTGGGCCTCTCAACTCCTGTAGTTTTCCGGAAGCTAAAAACTAGAGGCAGCTTTTTACCAGCTATGGCTGGTAGCTGCAGCCCTACTTGGAAAAGTTAGACCTGACCTCAGTTACCTGTGCCTTGGTGACGTCCAGAATGGACTACTGCAATGCACTCTAAATGGGGCTGCCCTTGAAGACTGTTCGGAAGCTTCATCTGGTCCAGAATGCTGCTGCAAGGATGTTTGTGGGTGCAAGTCATTTCATGAGGGTCACACTCATCCTGCGGCAGTTCGCTGGTTACCGGTCTGCTTCTGGGCGAGATTCAAGGGGCTGGTCTTGACCTTTTAAAGCTCTACACTGCTTGGGACCGGGGTATCTGTCGAACCGCATTCTCCCATATGAACCTGCCTAGATGAAAGCATCTAAAGAATTGGGTAATGCTTTTCTAGAGGCTTCAGGGGTGAAGTAAGAATCTAGTTACGCTCTGGAACCTGGCTACAAAAGCCTACGTAAAAAGCTAAGAGCAGCCCCAGGAGGCTAGAGCTGGGATTCTCAAGCTTGGGTCCCCAGATGTCGTTGGACTACAACTCCCATCATCTCATTGTGGCTGAGGATGATGGGAGTTGTTTCCCACTGTGGAAAACAGGATGCTGGACTAGATAGGCTTCCTTGGGCCTGATCCAGCAGGGCTGTTCTTATGTTCAGCAATGACTGAAGCTCTTCTTGAAGCTCTTCCAAAGGCTGTTGTGGTTGAGGATGATGGGAGTTGTAGTCCGACGACATCTGGAGACCCAAGCTCGAAAACATGGCGTTTCCACCTAGTCGGCATGACTGACTAGTCGCTTCTACTAGGCTGTACATCCTCGTCCATGAATTGATCTGACTCCTTGTTTGAGGCGACCAGTGGCCGCATCTTGTGAGAGCCAGTTCCCTGGACAGGAATAGCAGGATACATTCTTTTGGAGAGTGCTAGGAAGCAGAGTGCCCTAGAGTGGCGAGGGCCTCCAATAATGGGGGTGGGGGTGGGGGTGGGGGGAGGGAGTGACTGCAGCTTAAAAAGTGTGGGGGGGTGAACTGCGGGGAGGGAGGCAGCTCTGGAGTGGATGGCAATGAGGAAGGCCTTTTTGGACAATCTGCAGCGGGGGCTAGAAACGGGGGCGTGTTGGGACCTGAATTGTTGAGAGGGGCTCTAGGAGAGAAACTGAACTGGAGTAGGCCGTTCCCCTCCACCCCTGCCGAAAAGGAGGACCGTTTTTTCCCCCTGATGTTGACCCAGATGCAAGGGCATGTAGAGCTGCCGACATGACTGACCTATGGAATTCTCTGCCACATGTGTGATGTGGTGATGGCCACCAACCTGGGTGCCTTTCAAAGGGGCTTAGACAAATCCATGGAGGAGAGGTTTCTCCACGGCTACTCGGCTGGTGGCTGTGGGCCACCTTCCAGCCTCAGAGGCAAGATGCCTCTCTGGGCTTCTGCCTCTTCAGCCGCTGATGCAGAGAGAGAGAGATCCTCCTCCTCCTCCTCCTCCTCTTCTTCTTCTGCAAGAATGCCAGGGCAAGGTTGCTGTATTTGCTGTTTGTTTCCCTGCATTTCTGGGGCGTTTTCAGGCAATCTCCCCTCCAGGTGCTGGCCGGGCCTGGACCTGCTTAGCTTTGGAGACAGGCTGCCCCAACAAAGTCCCTCCCCCTCCCTCAAGGTCAGGAGCCCCCCCCCGACCCCCGAGCCCCTGCTGCTGCTGCTGCCTCCTCTCTCCCTGCCAGCCCAACACCTGCAGAGGAGGCGGTGCCAGGCAGGTGGGGAAAAGGTTGCTGCTCCTGGGTCTAAATATAGGGCTTAATCTGCGTTCCATAATTACCTCTGAGCTGGGCAGGGGGAGGGGAGGCCCCGGGATCCGCCGAGGGCTGAGCTGTGTTGCTCAGAGGCCCCTGCCAGCCCCTGAGGGGGCCGGCATGAGCTTGGCCTACCTCGCAGGGGGCGTGTGGGGCAAGAGTGCTGGCCGGGTGGGCAGCAGGGGAGCCTCTAAGGCCGGCCGCTTCCAGACGCCGGAAGAGGCCTCCCAGGTGGCAGCATTTCTTCACTAGGCTGGTGACCCCCTGACCCTCCCCTTCTTTCTGGCTTTAGATATCCAGGAGTTTTATGAAGTGACGGTTTCTGACACTCGCCCCACAACGACGCGGAGGCTTCGGGCGAAGGTAGGGGCCTGTTTCTCATTGTTCCTTCCCCGCCGTTGGTTTTCTTCTCACTTTTCGATAGTATCCAGAGGTTTGGCTGAGCCACGCCGCGGCCTCGGGTTCTGCTTTCACTGCCCTGGCCTGGTCTCGAAATGTACCAATCTCTCTGAGCGTGTACAAAGTGCATCTCCCTAATCCAGAGGTTCCCAACCGTGGGTCCCCAGACGTTGCTGGACTGCTACTCCCACCCCCCACCCCCGGCTTCATTGGGGACCCAAGGCTGAGGACCCCTGCTCTCATCAAAACGCAGCAGTAGCCCACCCCACCCGTGTTGGAGGCAAGGCTCCGTCCTGCTGCATTACAAGGAGACACCGTTTCCCTGGCACCTTCTCCTTGTGGGAATTAATTTGCAAGGAAGGCAAAGAATTTGCAGCAATCCCCCTGGGAGTTCTCCCTGGCGCGGGCCAACATGCTCTCCCCCAGCCCGTGTAGGAAGCCGTTGCTCCATTTAGCTCCTTGAGCAGAAGCAGAAGCACTCTGGGGGCAGGGGGGGCTTTCTTTTCCAGCCCTACCAGATGCTGCTGCCAGGGACTGACCCTGGGGCCTATTCCAGCATGCTGCAAAAACTGGCAGCAGCCCTTTCCCCAAGCTTGCAGGCAGGATCTCCTCTTTCTTGGAGATACTGACAGGGAGGGAACCTGGGACCTTCTTTTTGCAAGCCTGCAGGTGCTCTTCCCAGAGTGGCCCCATCCCCTGAGGGGGGATTGCTTCCAGGCGTTCGTGCATGTAGCCTCCCACTCAAATGCAGACCAGGGCAGAACCTGCTTAGCAAAGGGGGCCATTCATGCTGGCTTCCACAAGAAGAAGAACCGTGAAATCTGAGTTTGTATCTGAGGGTCACTTGCACAGCGATGCTATGGTGGGATCCGTACATTTTGTGATGATCTCCTTGCCTACAGTTTTTGGAAATATATATATTTGTTTTAGGGTTGGTTGGTTTTTTGCAGAGGGGCCAGTGGGGGACACATTGCAGTCAGCCGGGGATGGGACTGTGGATTAAATTACGGGTCTCTAAAGTCAGGGCGGCACAGTTTTGCCCTCTTGCAGATGTTTGCCCACAACTCCCATCCTCTCTCACTACTGGCTACTGCAGCTGCGGGGATGATAGGAGTTGTAGTCCACCTCCCATCATTCGCGCTGGAGGGCCAAAGTCGTACAGCCCTGCTTTGAACCAGAGCACTGCAGGCTACTCCCTCATCCTGTGGCCCTGAGTTCCGGAGGCTCATCTTGGGCTGTGTGTGAAAGAAACACTTCTGGGCTGGGCAAGGGGAAAAGCTGCTGGTCTGTGAGTGTGTGTGTGTGAGGGTTCTGCCTGTTGCCCGGTACTGCCTGTGCTTCTTTGTGGACGCTGCTAAACCGTCTCTGACTCCCATCTCCCAAGCAGTTGACAGCCTCTGTGCATGGTTTGATGGGACGCAGAAATGCTGTGCAAATTAGGAGTGTATATGCTATGGGAGGATACCCAGCTGCTTTATTCCGAGTCAGAGCCTTGGTCCGTCCGGCTGAATAGGGTCGGCTCTGACGGGCAGCTGCCCTCCAGGCTCTCAGAGCAGGGTCTTTCCCTTCGGTGGCAAGGCAAGGCAGAGGCTCCCTGAAAGATGGGCCCCTCCGGAAGGCCGACCCCTTCCCTCATGCTCATACCGGCATGTCTGGGATACAAACCGGGGGCCGCGGAGTAAGAACCAGGTAGACAGAGGGTCTGACTCAGTGCAAGGCAGCTCTCTATGTCCATATCATCATCATCATCATCATCATCATCATCATCATCATCATCATCATCGTCTTTTAATACTGCCTGCCTATGTAAATCTCTAGGCGGTGTACAGATGCCAACATTAAAACCACCGGTTAAAATACATAAAACGCAATAAAAACAATACAAAACAAACTATTAAAATTATTAGGTCTTAAGGGGAAGGTGCACGAACAGTAAATTAAAGCGGAGGAGTCCTACATTTGTATGAAGGGTGATGCTGCTTGATCGGGGAGGGAGAGCAGTGTGGGGCCATTGGGGGATCTTCTGTCTAATTGAGTGAGCGTCCGCTTAATTAATCTTAGCGCTTCTGCGCTGGGAGAGTGGGAGGGGGGTGGGGGCGGCTGCTTTTCCCTCTTTGGGGGGTACCAGTTCTGATCCCGGCAGCCCATTTTGCTTGGCAGCTTTGACCGCAGCCAATTAGAGCTAGAAAAACATTCTGAGACAGGGAATGGTGGTGAAATCTGTCCCCGTCCCCAGCATCCGGTCGTCGGAAGTATTCCCTTTGGTATGGAAGTTGTGCTGCTGGTTGCCGCTGCTGTATATCTACCCCATGCCCATCCTCCGTGTAGCCATCTAACTATTTTGCCAGTGGCCATTACAGCATCTGGTGGCAGTGAGTTCCATGGGTTTAATCCCTGTTTAAATGAAATGCTTCTTCCTCTTTGGTTGTTGTGCTGCATACTGGAGGTGCCCCGTGATTCTGTATCCCCTGCATGATCAGCCCCTCATGGGGGGACTGATTTAGATCTCTGCAAGACGGGGTCTCTTTCAGCAAGCTGGTCTGGCCCTGAAGGACAAGTGGAGGCCCTATTGCCAAAAGACAGTCCGGGCAGGAGTGGAGAGAGAGAAGCAGGTCTTAGCAACCTAGGAAGCGGCCTTCTACTGAAAGTCAGACCCTTGGTCCACCTCTTAGGATTGTCTACACTGACTGGCAGCAGCTCTCCACGGTTCCAGGCAAGAGTCTCTCCCGGCCCTTCCTGGAGATGCTGCCAGGGCCTGAAGCTGGGACCTCCTGCATGCCAAGCAGATGCTATGGCCCCATCCCCTGAGGGGCGTATCAGGGTACTCACATGGAGTTGCCCATCCAAATACAAACCAAGGTGGGCCCTGCTTAGTGAAGGAGACGACAACAACGATGATGATAATACATTATTGCCTGGATTGTTTTATCCAGACATCGAGTCCTTCCCAAGGACCTGGTATGGCTGCATCTTATTATCAATATTGTTGTCGTCTGTGAGGTGGTTGGCCTTGACAGAGGTGGCCAACCTGGGGCGCTCCAGTTTGTGGGACTCCAGCTCCCATTAAGCCCTGCTGTAATAAATCATGGCAGTGGGTAATGGGCATTGTAGTCCCGGCAGATCTCCCATAGGAGATGGGGTCTGAGGGGGTTTATTAAAAACAAAGCATACTGCATGTCATCTTCTACATCACATCACATCACATGCATCCGATGCAACAGAGACACGAGATAAAACAGATGCTTGCTTCTGTGCATTACGTTACATTATGGCATATAACTCGGACAAAAAGCGGAGTCTAATATTCCAATGGCTCGTAATACTTTTACCCCTGCTGTAGCAGGAGCCGCAGAGCATGAGCTTTGCATGCAGGAGGTCCTAGATTCCCTCCCTGGCAGCATCTCCAGACAGGACCGGGAGAGACTCCTGCCTGCAACCTGGGAGAAGCCGCTGCCAGCCGGAGCAGGCAATACTGAGCTAGATGGACCAATGGTCTGACTCGGTATATGGCAGCCTCCTATGTTCCTATATCTGCAGGAGGGCCAAAGTTGCACAGCTCTGAGGTCGATCTCTGCTGGCCTGCTCTCGCCACATTCTTTTAAAAGCCACAATAGCTAAAGTGAACCTCCCTGGGCAGAGGCCGTCTACCTTTGTATAACTGTTTCAGGGCTGGGCCTGGGACAAACTATAGGGAAAGTCTCTTATTTGTGGGCTTCTGGAGTGAGCCAACGAGGTGCTTCTTGTTTTCCTTCCACTGCTTTCGGTCAATCACGTCAAGTTTTCTGCAGAGAGCGATGTGATTCCCCCCACCTGTCAATCCTCTGCGGCATTCATGGTCTCGTAAACCTCGGCCCTGTCCCTTCTCGACTGTGCTTAAGCTCTCCTTCATAGGAGAGATGATTCATTTCCCTTGTCCTGCAACATCTCATAATTTTAGTTGCCTGTATAAACGACTGATTATTTCTCAGCATTGGTTTATCCTGTCTGCTGAGAGTAGAGAGGACCAGGAGCAGGGGGCTTAAGAAGACGGAAAGGAGGCCTGTTTTCGAGGAACAGGTTTCCGCCCTCTGTGGGGTGAAGAGAAGCTGCCTTGGGCAAGGCTTCGGAAAGTCTCTTTTCTTGGAGGGTTTCAGTGACAGTATGTATGTGTTTCTTACATTTACATCCTACTCTTGCTCCGAGGAACTCAGAGCAGTGTTCGTGGTTGTGTTTATCGCCACAACAACTCTGCAAGCTAGATTAGGCTGAGAGGTAAAGTGACTGGCACAAAGTTCCTTAGTGAGTTTCATGCCTGAATGGGGATTTGCACTCAGGTCTCCGCAGTCCTAGTCCAACACTCTAACCACTACACCACGCTGACTCTAGGATGAACCTTCATGTCCTTAGCTGTCTGCCTCTGAACACAATAGGGCAGGAGTTCTCAAACTCAGATCCCCAGATGTTGTTGGACTACAACTCCGATCATCTACTGGTCATTGTGTCTGGGGATGATGGGAGTTGTAGGCCAATAACATCAGGGGACCTCGGACTGAGAACCCCTCCTTACAGAGTTCTCCTGTCCTGAGTGTGGGTCTTGGGGAGGAGAGAATGCTCAGGGTAAGATCTGAATGGCACTTTCATTCCTGCTAATTTACATGGGTCACGATCCGATGGGAAGTTCTCCTCCTGTGTAAGCCTCCTTGAAACCAACAGAAGCTGCACAAGGACACTTTGGGCCAGTCTAAAGGAGAGCTGGTCTTGTGGCAGCAAGCGTGAATGATCCCCTTTGCTAAGCAGGGTCCACCCTGGTGGACATTTGAATGGGATGTGAGCACTGTACGAGATCCCCCTTAGGGGATGGGGCTGCTCTGGGAAGAGCATATGCACACTTGCATGCAGAAGGTTCCAAGTGAGGAGAGCTGGTCTTGTGGTAGCAAGTATGACTTGTCCCCTTAGCTAAGCAAGGTGTGCCCTGGTTTGAATTTGAATGGGAGACTAGAAGTGTGAGCACTGGAAGAGATTCCCCTTGGGGGATGGAGCCGCTCTGGGAAGAGCATCTAGGTTCCAAGCTCCCTCCCTGGCAGCATCTCCAAGATAGGGCTGAGAGAGGCTCCTGCCTGCAACCTCACACATCAAGTCTCCCATTCACATGCAACCAGGGCAGACCCTGCTTAGCTAAGGGGACAAGTCATGCTTGCTACAACAAGACTAGCTCTTCTCTCCTTTGGCCATTGTGGCTGTGGGTGATAGGAGTTGTAGTCAGGGCTGACTCCAGGGTTTTTGGCACCCCAGATGAAGTATGCCACTGACACCCCACCCCGCCCGCCTGCCATATTCAGGTGTGATTATATTCTGTATGGTACAGAATATAATTTTAACTGAATGTAGGGTGTGTGTGTGTGTGTATGTGCCCAAGTCATACTTGGTGGCTGGCTGAGGCAGGGACACAGGGAGCTGCCATATACTGAGTCAGACCTTTAGTGCATCAAGCTCAGTATTGTTTACCCAGCTTGGCAGTGGCTTTTCCAAGGCGTCTCTCTCAGTTCTCTCTTGGAGTTGCCTGTGGGGGCTAGGTTCAGAGATGCCAGGGAGGGGACTTGGGACCTTCTGCTCTTCCCAGAGTGGCCCCATCCCCTGAGGGGAATCTCTGACAGTGCTCACATGTAGTCTCTCATTCAAATGCAACCAGGGCAGACCTTGCTTTGCAAAAGGAAATTTGCAGATGATACCAAACTCTTTCGGGTAGTGAAATCCAAAACAGATTGTGAGGAGCTCCAAAAGGATCATCTCTCCGAACTTGATGAGTGGGCGACAAAGTGGCAAATGCGCTCCAGTGTGGGCAAGTGTCAAGTGATGCACATGGGGACGAAAAACCCCAACCTCAAGTATACGCGGATGGGATCTGAGCTGTCGGTGACTGGCCAGGAGCGGGATCTTGGGCTCATGGCGGACAGCTCGTTGAAAGTGTCGACTCAGTGTCAAAGGCAGCTGTGGCCTTAGCATGGCCAAATGATCCTAAGGATCATTAGGAAGGGGATTGAAAATAAAATGGCTAACATGATCATGCCCTTATACAAAACTATGGTGCAACCACACTTGGAGTACTGCGTACAATTCTGGTCACATCATCTAAAAAAGGACGTAGAACTGGAAAAGGTGCAGAAGAGGGCGACCAAGACGATCAGGGGCCTGGAGCACCTTCCTTAAGAGGCAAGGCTACAACACCTGGGGCTTTTTAATTTAGAAAAAAGACAACTGCGGGGAGACATGATCGAGGTCTATAAAATCATGCATGGAGTGGAGAAAGTGGGTAGAGAGAAAATCTTCTCCCTCTCACATAGCACTAGAACTAGGGGTCATCCCATGAAATTGATTGCCAGGAAATTTAGGACTGACAAAAGGAAATACTTTTTCACACAATGCATCATCAGCCTATGGAATTCTTTGCCACAAGATGTGACAGCCAACAGCCTGGATGGCTTTAAGAGGGGTTTAGATACATTCATGGAGGACAGGTCTATCAACGGCTACTAGTCGGAGGGTTCCAAGCTCCCTCCCTGGATGCCCCTGAGTACCAGTTGCAGGGGAGGAACGGCAGGAGAGAGGGCATGCTCCTTTCAACTCCTGCCTGTAGGCTTCCATCAGCATCTGGTGGGCCACTGTGAGAAACCGGATGCTGGACTAGATGGGCCTCCTTGGGCCCGATCCAGCGGGGCCGTGCTTATGTTCTTATGCTTAGCAAAGGGGACAAGTCATGCTGGCTACCACCAGACTAGGAGATCATACCTTTAAAAAACCCTTAAGACCGTTGCTGCCACCCAGCTCCACGTGGAGTCTGCGCCTGCCACAGGCCATGCTCCCGCCGCCCACTTGGCCCATGTGCACCCACAGTGCCTATTGGGGGGGGCAGACTGTGCAGCGGCCAGGTGAGTGGTGAGGCAGGGCACAGGTGGGCACAGACTCCACGTAGAGCAGCAGCAGGCTTAGGGACTTGACAAGGTATGATCTGCTTCCAGCCCCAGCCACGATGAAGAGGGTGGCTCTTTGCAACAGGGGCAGTGGCACCCACGCCCACCCGGCGCCCCACAAGAACTGGTGCCCTAGGCGACCCCCTAGATCTCCCTGGCAGATGGGCTGGCCCTGGCTGGAGTCCAGCAGCAACCAGTCCTAAGGAGACGGGGGTGGGTGGGGTGGGGGCGGCACCCAAAGGGGCTCCCCTTTCTCCCCTGAGAGCTGTGTTTCCAGAAGGCTGGGTGCTTGTCAGGTACAGCGGTGTGGTACCTCTCGAGTGCCCGGCCTGCAGGCAGCGCGGCTCTTGGGGGAGAGAGAGGACCAATCGTGAGCACACACACACACCCCGCGCCTTGGGGCCATCTGCTACTGCTGGAGACCCCAGGCTGAGACCCCAGGTCTAGATGTGGGCCCTCTCAGCACCTTGAGGGGACCAGCTCTGAGCCTTCTGGGGAAAGAGAGGGGTGGGTGAGGGAGAGCTGAAAACACCCCCCCCAGATGAAGAGCCCCTGATCCTAGCCTTTCTGCCTGTCCGTCTGGCTCCTACTTCTGTCCGTCTGTCCCTCCTCCGGCACCTGCTGCCTTTCAGCTTCCCACAGCTCCTCTCGTTCTCTCTGGCCTCCCCCTCACTCCTGTGATCAAGGCATTTTAACTGCAGTTAAAAAGGAGGAAAAAAACCACAAAAAACCCAAACCCTCCTCCCACCTCGACATCCGCCTGACCATATATTTCTGCCTGGGTCTTCCTTTTGCAGGCATAGATTTGCCTTGCAGTCTGTCCATCCTCTTCTTTCCCAAATTCCCCCTGGTTGAAGACTTGGGGGTGGGGTGGGGTACTCCATGGAGCCCTTGGGAGTCTGAAGGGCAGATCTGGGGTGCTGCTCTATACCAGCCCTCGCCCTCGCCCCCACCCCATGATGTTGCTGGACTACGGCTCCCATCACCCTCAGCCCAGGCCATCGTGGCAGGGGATGATGGGAGTTGTAGTCCAGCGACATCTGGGGGCGCCCAGCCCAGGTTGAGAACTCTTGCTTGAAGGAGAGTCCCCCTGCCTCTACCCCATGCCTTTTCTGACCACGGAGGTTCCCTGCTGGGCGTCCAGTTACCTTCTCTGTACCTGCCTTACAGGTGCACCCCCGCCCCGTTCTCAGCCTTCCTGGCCAAGGCAGGACTAATTGCCACCACGTACACGGGGAGTCAGTCCCCAGAACGGGGGCACCCATCAGCCAGCACTGAGGGTCCGGCCAGCCTCAGGGACCCCCCACCCCACCCCACCCCACCCCGAATTCCGCACTCGCTTCTGAGGGCCGCCGCACACCCTCCGGAGCCGCCGCGTGGCACACCCGTCGCTGCTGGGTGGGCTTCGCGGGAGGATCTGCCCCGGCGGCGCCAGACACAGACGCGCCAGCCTTGAACTCCGTCCTGGCCGGCCTCGTCCGTCCCCAGCTTCGCCCGCTGCCCCTTGGCCGCCTTCTCCGCGGGGGCGGGGGGGGAGGAGGACTGCGGCGTGGGTGGCTCCCACGCGCTCCTGCTCACACGCGGAACGGGAATGGAGCCTCCCGCCGCACCCCACCAGCGAGCGACCCCCCGGCCTCCATTCGCGCCCCTCCGATCTCTGCTGGCACTTGAAGAGTTAACTCTGGGTGACGCTGCTACCTCCACACACCGCCTACCTCCCTCGCTGGCTGCGAATCCTTTCCGGCACTCTAGAGGTTAACCTGGGCCCTCTCCCTCCCCTCCTCCCTCCCCCTTCCCTTTGTGCCCCTTCCCCCCCCCCCGCCTGCCTCTCTCTTGCTCTGCTCCACATTCCTGCTGCCTCTCCCTTCCCTCGGCTGGGGAGCAGCAAGAGGCTTCTCTCTCTCCCCCCCACCACCATTCACTCCCTAGATCCTAGGAGCCCCCCCCCCGCTCCGGCGCCCGGCCTCCCCCCACTTCCCCTCCTCCCCCCTCTCTCTTCCTTCCCTCTTCTCCCCCACCCTCTTCCTTCTCCACCTCTGCACCTTGCCCAGCTGGGAAGAAGAGGGAGCAACGGACAAAGCTCTCCCTCCTTCCTTCCTTCCTTCCCTCCCTCCCTCCCTCTCTCTCTCTCTCCCCCTGGAAGAAGCAGCAGCAGCAGCAGCAGCCGCCTCCTTTGCTGCCTCCTCCCCACCCGCACGCCCTCCCCTTCCTTTCCCACATTCTCTCACTCCCCCCCCCCCACACTGCAAGCTCTCTCTGTCTCCCCCACCGCGCTTCCTTCCTTTCTGGTCTCGCTTCTCGCCTTCCACACACGCTGCCTTTGGGTTCCCGCACACACCCTGCAACAACACCCCCCACCCCACCCCAAATGCTAGCCTCAGCAGCACCGTAGGAGACGCACAAGGGGACAAGACCCCCGCCAGCACCCCCTCATCCATCGAGGCGAGCTATCCAAGAACCAGGCGTGAGGGGGGGGCGAGTGGTAACCCTGAACCCCGGAATATCTGATGTGCTACAGACCTTTGCCAGCTAGTTGCTTGTGTCAAGAAAGGGATGGATTGCCTGTGCATAGTCACTACCAAGGTAAGACTGCCACAGCTGGGGAGGGGGCCTGCATTTTGTGGCATTTGATGGTGCATTTTGTCTCGTCTTGGGTCTGTGGCTCGCTGTGGGCAGTTTTCTCACCTCTGCAAAGCAGGGTGGGGGGTAGAGATGTGGGAAGAAATGTGGGTATGTGTGTGGTGGGGGGGGGAGAGAAGACCCCACTGCTGGCTTGGGTGGTCTGGCAGGGCTTGGCACTGCCCTGGGTGCCAAGGTGGTCATTGGTGGCTGGCGTGGGGGGTAAGGGAGACAGAAGACTCTGCCGTGGCTAGAAGTAGTGGGAGGGAGGCTTCTGAAGCCTTCTCCCCCTCTCCCCCTCTCTCATGAGCAGTTTCCATGGAGCTGATGGGTGCGTGGGATAAGGCTCTTCAGGGTGATGTGGGGTAGTGGTGGCTTCAGTGCTGTGTGGGGGATAGAACAGTCCCTATGGAGCAGAAGGGAAATGGTGACTGGAGCACAGGAGCTGTCCCTGGTGCTGAACTGCTGGTGCTCTCCGTGGTGCTGAAAGTGGATGCCGAGAGCTTGTAGTGGTGGAGCCCAGGACCCACACACAACAGCCCACACGGCTGGAACGGGGTGCAGAGGTGTGGGTGCTGCATTGGACAGACCGAGGGGGCTGGTGGAAGGGGAGCTGGGGCAGACCCTCTCCCCAATTCTGCTTGGAAGCTGGCTCACTAGAGGGGCCCCTGAAGCCAGGATTAGCAGTCCAGTGGCTCACTCAGTTATTTGGGGAAGGGGCTCCAATATGGCCATCGTGAGGGCTCCGCTGTAATAAGTAGCTCGTTTGGGAGGTGAAGAGGAGGAAAGGGATGCTTTTGCTTCCCCGGTCTAGCGCTTGGGGTCTATGTCTGGGAAGAGGGTGGCAAACGGATCTGAATGCTATGCTGTCTCTCTCTGAGCATGTACTTGTGGGGGGGGGGGAGAGTGTTGGGTGGAGTGACCCATCCTTATAATGAAGGGGCTTTGGTTGGGGGCGCTGGACTTGAATGGCTGGCTTTTTAAGGTATGGCGGAGCAAGTTATGTGTGGTGGGGTAGGCTTCTCCATCTTGTCCAAATGGAGGGTATCTGAGTTCTGCAAGGCAGCAATGGGGGGGCTTTCTCCTTTCTGCTGTGGGTCTCTGTGGTATGGGGAGATAAGGCTGCTGTCCACAGCCGTTGGTGCTTTCCTCGCTCTGCCGGTCCACCTTTTCCTGCCTCCTGCCCTGACTTCCTTTTCTGGTGTTGGGGGTGTCAGAGGGAGATTTTAGGCCTCGCTTGGGGCCTGCCTCTCTCTGGTGAAATGCTGTGTTCCCACCTGGCCCAGGCAGGGAACTGTCCACTCTCTTTGGCCTTGGATGAAGAGGGTTTCCCACAGGTGTGTGGAGAGGAGACCACAAGTGGGTGAGCTGGAGTGGGGGGTGGGGGTGGGAAGGGAGGAGGAAGCAAAGGGGGGCTGGCCAGCCGGCCTGGCATTTGTCAAAAAGGGCAGCAGGTGGGAGGGAGGGAGGGAGGGAGGGAGGGGGACAGGAAAGTGGTCGTCTTGGAACGCACACGAGGGAAAGGTGGGAGACAGGGGCGCACTGAACAGCATCTGCTGAGAGCCGCACGGAATTTTTGCTTCCTTTTCATCTCTAGGTATGCCTCTGTTAGCAAACTCGCCTGGCTTCCAAGGATGGCAGATGGAGGGAGCGTAAGAAGGCAGCACCTAGGACAGAAGTGTGGAGTGCAGAGTGCCTTGACCAAGCGGGGCGAGGAATTCTGTGCTCTGTGTGTGTGTGCGTGTGTGCGTGTGCGTTCTGAATGATTTTGCATTGGTTTGCTGCTCCATGGAAACACAATCCGGCATCCCATCAGGCTTTGGAGAAGGAATGATTCAATCCTGATTAATCAGGGTGGGGTGAACACTTAATTATAAAAGACATCATGAGGAGAGAGAGAGAGAGTGTGTGTGTGGGGGGGGGCGTTACCAGGGGTGCCCAGCAAACAGGTGTTGCTTAACATGGAGCTTGACTTGAATGGGGGCTGCTTTCGGGGGTTCTGGGAGGAAGAAGAAACGGGTGCTGGGAGCACATTGCGGAGGTGTGTGTGTGTGTGTGTGTGTGTGTGTGGTGGTGGCGGCGAATGGGGGAGAGGGAGCCAGAAATAGCACCAAAAGGAGCCATTTCATTCCACCCGTCACACATGCAGTGCATGCCAAACCCCACAATCAGGCTGTGCAGGCATACTGATTTCAAGGTGGGGAAGGAGGGCCGGAGGCGTGTGAGCCTGACGGAGGATCTGGTCTGTCCAGGGGTGGCAACAGGCCACGGAACGGAACTGGTTTGGTGGCAATCTTGCAGGCAGGGTTGACTCTAAGGTGGCGTGTCCATGGGGACAATTTTGCCACGGAATCTAGGGGGCGGGTGGGTGGGTGGGTGGGTGTACAGCCTATGGGGAGACGGTGGGCTCAATGTCTGACCTGCGTTTTGCTCACAGGGCATGTATTTGCGGTTTCAGGGATGGCAGAATTTTCTGAATATTTCTGGAATGATATTTGTGGGGAGATGGTGGGGTCAGCACATGTGAACTTTGGAGGGAAACAGCCATGCTCAACTTTCTGCAGGGTTCGAATGCAGTACATATCTTTTTAAATGCCAGTCTCGGGGGTGGAGTTGGGGGGCAGCTGTGCGGAGCTGTGCTTTTGGATTTGTATGGAGAGCAGCAGGGTGTGAGCACAAATGAAATCAGGGATGCCGAGGTCTGGCTTCTGGCACAGCAGCAGGTCTGCCATGAGAGGAAGTCATATGCGAGCGGGAACAATAGGACTTGTGTGTGTGTGTGTGTGGGGGGGTTCACTGCAAAGCGCTCCCCCACCCCGTTCATAAATTGCCAATGGATGTGGGCAGGCAGGGAGTGATTGATCAGGGGACCTTTTCTTGAAGCCGATCCAGCTTGACTACTGCTGGACTGGCTCTGGATTCCTTGCTAGCAGAGGGCGGGCAGGTGGCTTGTGTGGTGGTGGGTCAGTAGGAGTGGGGTGTGGTGGTGGTGGGGGGAAGTTCATCTTGAGGTTTATGGGACAGATATTTCCTTCCTTCCTTCCTTCCTTCCTTCCTTCCTTCCTTCCTTCCTTCCTTCCCCATGCAGAAGGCCCCAGGTTCAGTCCTCGGCAGCATCTCCAGGTAGGGCTGGGAAAGACTCCTGCCTGAAACTTCGAAGAGCCGCTGCCAGTCAATGTAGTCAGTACTGAGCTAGAGGGACTAATAGTCTGACTCGGTAGACAGCACCTTCCTATGTCCCTGTGTTGTTCCTCTGTTCCTCCCTTAGCCTCAGATGGAGGAGGTGGCCACAACTTCCCGTCTCCTTGGTATCCGTCTGTTGTTTAGTGTCTGAACAATCTTGGCAAAGCCAGCAAAAAATATTCTCCCTGCAGAGCTGACTGTAACGTGCAGGACAGAGGATCCAGAGGGTGGGGGGGGGGGTGGTGGAATGATGCTGCAGGGGCCCCCTGAGGGGAAGGTGGCACCCAGTCTTGCTCCAAAAAGCGTCCTCAAGGCATCAAGCAGGCGGTGTGGCTGGATTTGGAGGAGGGCCACCTCTCTTGAATGGAATCTCAGAAATATTTACCATTGAAAAGCTGTGGTCTAAGGAGAGGAGAGCTGGTCTTGTGGCAGCCAGCATGACTTGTCCCCTTAGCTAAGCAGGGTCCACCCTGGTTGCATTTGGATGGGAGACTAGAAGAGTGAGCACTGTCAGAGATTCCCCTCAGGGGATGGAGCCACTCTGAGAAGAGCATCTAGGTTCCAAGTTCCCTCCCTGGCAGCATCTCCAAGATAGGGCTGAGAGAGATTCCTGCCTGCACACTTGGAGAAGCTGCTGCCAGTCTGTGAAAACAATACTGAGATAGATGGACCAATGGTCTGACTCAGTATATGGCAGCACCCAGGACTTGATTGTCAGTAGGATATAAATACTTCTGTTACCCTGTTAATGCAGGGCGTTCTCAGACTTGGGTCCACAGATGTTAGGAACATAGGGACATAGGAAGCTGCCATATACTGAGTCAGACCCTTGGTCTATCTAGCTCACTATCGTCTTCACAGACTGGCAGCGGCTTCTCCAAGGTTTCAGGCAGGAATCTCTCTTGTTGGACTACAACTCCCATCATCCCCATGAGGGGTGTTTAAGAGTGTGGAGTCTGTGTGTATTTCTTGTGTATTACTTTCCCATTGGTTCATGCGTCTTGGAGGTGTCAGGGAAGTTCCTTAAGCAACAGAATTGGGATTTCTTTGCGTGCCCCGAGGCCTAGAGGGTAGTCTGGAAAGGGATGACTATATAGAATTGGGGGTGCAGAGACTTGTAAAACTGCAGCACCAGCAACATTTTCTGGAAGTCTGGTAAAAGGAGAAACTTGTGCAGCAGCATCTCAGGAGCTGGTCTTCTTCAAGCCTGAAATTTAGGTGCCATAATTTCCTGGTGGGTCATGTCCGTAACGGCCAGACCTCCTGCCTCGCTTTCCTTGATGGACCGGATCCACTTCTACTAAATTCCAGGTGTGATAAGTGAAGGATTCGGGATCCTGTTAAAATGACCATTTAGCAGAACTGCCCTTGGGAAGGTGTCTGGAAAGGGGCACTAGAAAGCCATCCCATTTCCTGACCCAGAGGGAGTGGCCACGTAATATGGTTCCTCCCCACTTCTTGCCACAGGCGCTGGCGCCTTGAAAGAGCAAGGAGTGGTGGAGGGATGGGGAGCCATCCGGTGGGTGGGTGATGGTTTCTTTTCCAAGTGTGTGTGTGTGTGTGTGTGTGTGTGGTATGCCTGCATGGCTCTTGCCAATGCCATTGATAATCTGGATTGGGAATGAGTCACCCATAGTCTTGTGTGTGGAAAACTAAATATAGGAGAAACACTGTGCACCGGGAAAATGCTTCGGAGGGCTGGTGAGCTCACTGGGGCTGACTTTTGGCTGCCCCCACATGCAGGGTGGGCGGATGAGAAATTGGTTAGACCTGGAATGGCCGAAAGGGCACTTTCTGGAGCTCGGAAAGGGCTCTGGAGTTGGCAGGCGGAGGGTGGGAGGGAGGGAGGGAGGGACAGAAGAGCAGCACAGGAGAGGCTGAAGAAGGTGGGGGGATTTTCTGCCCCAGGGTCCCTTGGAGGGCCTCAGCCCCAGAACTCGTTGCCAACCACATGGAAGGCTTGAGCCTCCGTGTGCCTGGCATGGCATATGAAGCTTGCCCCACAGCCTTCCATGAAGACGGGGGTTGTGGGCACAAGCGGGAAATCTTTATTTGCCCCAGTGGGCAGATAACCAATGGACATCCTCTTGGGCAGCCCAGCCAACACACACCCATCTGCAGGACACTGGCTGGCTAGCTTAGCGGCAAAGAATCAATGTGGTTTATTCTGGCACTAGGTTTTGCACAGAAAATTAAACAGAGGCGCATAGATGTGTGTGCAAAAAGAAACCTGGACAGAAACAACTGTTTTCCAGAGCAGACTATCGGCTTTTATACAACTATTGTGGTTCCTACTTAAATCACTTATGAACATAAGAAGCTGCCATATACTGAGTCAGACCATTGGTCCATCTAGCTCAGTATTGTCTGCACAGACTGGCAGCGGCTTCTCCAGGGTTGCAGGCAGGAGTCTCTTTCCCAGCCCTATATTGTTGGAGATGCTGCCAGGGAAGGAACTTGGACCTTCTGCTCTTCCCAGAGCGGCTCCATCCCCTGAAGGGAATCTCTTCCAGTGCTGCTCACACTTCTAGTCTCCCATTCATATGCAACCAGGGCAGACCCTGCTTAGCTAAGGGGACCAGTCAGGCTTGCTGCCACCAGACCAGCTCCCCTCTCAAAGAGAATGCCCTCTCTGAGGTTTGAACTCAGGACCTTCAGGCGATGGGACTGACGTTCTGCCTACTGCGCTAAGAAGGCACGCTTAGAATCACTTCAGTTCCCAGCAAGAGACAGTCCAGAGGCTACAGGATCACTCTTTCAACGGCAAAGAAACCAACATTTGATGCCTACTGAGGGAGTCTCCAGAAGTTAGAGGCATTTTGTTAATCTTACAAAAATAATGCTGCTGCAGCAGGAGAAGTTTGCTTTAAAAAGAAAGGTGAAGAGGCAGCCTCTCAGAGGAGCCTCCCTTCCTCCTGAGAAACGATTCGTCCGAAAAGGTTCACGGAATGAAGAAACACAAGCCCAAGGTCAAAAGGCCCTCAAAAGCCCCTTCAACCGACCAGGCCTCAAGCCTTTATGCTCCACTCAAGTCACCCGGTCAACTTTTCAGGCTCCTAATTGGCTGGGTTCTCTCTCAGCAACCTAGCCATAATCCTATTAATTGATAAAATAAATTATGTGTTGAATAATGACAACTCAGAGCTCTTCACATGCCATCATCCTCTGTTGTTCTTTATTGGGGTGGAGATCAGGTCTTGTGGCAGCGAGCATGAATCCCCCCTTGCTAAGCAGGGTTTGCATTGGTTTATATTTGTTCTTGCTCCCTCAGACTGCTGACCTGCCTGAAAAGCAAAGAATGGCTCCAAATTGCCACTTTTTGACCCAGCATCCTAAGATGGATCCTCTTGACACATCTGGGGTGAAATGACCCCCTTGCTCACCCAAGTGTGTGTGTGTGTGTGTGCGTGTGCTAGGGATGTGCATGGAACCGTCTGGCCCAGTTCAGTTCGAGTCTAGACCGGACTTGAACTGGGCCAATTCAGTCCGGCACCTCCTCAAACCCCACCCCGCCGGCTCGGTCCGGGGCGGTGTTTGTGAACTTTTTTGGGGGTAAAAAAATAAAATAATTTTTAAAAATCTTATTCCCCCTTTGGGGTATTCCTGGAGGTGCCGGGGGGCGAGGCTTCCATGGAGATCCCCCCCCCCACCGGCTCTCTTTATGGCCTGCTCTGGCCGGTTCATCCAGCTCTTTGGCTGGTTTTCGGCCTCCCCCCCTCCGCGCGGCGGCCATTTTGGAGGCTGCGTGCCTACGCAATTGTCTTCTGCGTGGCCTGGGCATTGCAGAGGCCAATTGCGCAGGCACCGGCCTCCAAAATGGCCGCAACGCGGAGGGGAGAAGAGCCCCCCCGCCTCCAGGAACTCCCCTGAGGGGGAATAAGGTTAAAAAAATTTTTTTTGTATTTTGTTTTTAAAACACCTTAATGAATGTTCGTGAACCCCCCGAACATTTGGGGGGTGTTCGTTCCAGGGTCGGCCCAAACGGGATGGTTCGGTTCAACCCCGAACCTTCAAACTGAACAGGTTCAACGACAACCTCTCAAACATCGAACCTGTTCGCACATTCCTAGTGTGTACCTTTTACATAAGAAGAACAGCCCTGCTGGATCAGGCCCAAGGAAGCCCATCTAGTCCAGCATCGTGTTTCCCACAGTGGCCCCCCAGAGGCCCCTGGGAAGCCCACAGGCAAGAAGTGGGGGTGGGCCTGCCCCCTCTCCTGCTGTGGCTCCCCTGCAACTGGGATTTAGCTGCATTGTGCCTCTGAGGCTGGAGGTGGCCCACAGCAGCCACCAGACTAGTAGCCATGGATAGACTTGTCCTCCTTGAATTTGGAATTTAAACATGTCTGTCAGTCATCACACCCGCCATTGGCTTTGCCCAGAATTGTGTCCACATGCTCAGCTTCTCATAACCGGGGCTCTGAAAATCCTGGTAAGGTCGCGTGCTTTGGGGATGCACCGGATCCTTTGGCCATCTGGGCTGGGCTGCACAAGGGGTGTGTTGGGGGGCTCAGACATCTTCAGTCCGCTTTATTGGTTAGGGCAGCCAGCTTTCAAGTTGCTCAGCACTCCTGTTCCACCAACTGTGTTAGTATCATAGAATGACTGGATTCCGAGCTGTTAAGAGCTTCCCTGCTGAATCACCTTCACACGGTGGCCGGGCATGCTTCGGTGAAGTCTGCAAGCAAGATTTGGAGACAATCTCCTTCCTCTCAGGGGGCATGCCCCCTTGATAACTGACTTTCGGAGGTAGACTATCTCTGAACCTGGAGGTTCAATTCAGCTGTCATGACAAATAGCTATTGATAGACCTCTCCTATGAGCCTTGCTCCAACTTGCTCCATGTTGTCTACACGGAGTTAACTACTGGAGAACCTTTAGCAGCTCTCTAGAGTTTTAGGCAAGTTGTGAGCTGCCCAGAGACGCAAGCTTTGGGCAGTATAAAAATATAATAGATAGATAGATTTGATTTAAAAAAGTGTCTTTCCCAGCCCTATCTGGAGATGCTGCCAGGGACTGAACCTGCTGAGACCTTCTGCCTGGCAAGCAGGGCTCTCTACCACGGAGCGATGGTTCTCACACTTCCCTGCATTTTTCTCCTCCTCCTCTAGAACCATCTGAGCCAGGGATTCCCAACCTTGGCTCTCCAGAAGCTGTGGGACCACCACAAGCCCCACCACCCCCAGCAGTCTAATCTTTTCCATCTGTGTGCGGAATGAGTTTTGTTCTGGGCGGCAATAGCAAGGCAGTGTGTGCACACCATGTGCATTCTGAGTGGGGTCTTCCGGATTCAACCCGAGCTGGATCCAACATTAACTGAGTGGACATCAAAAAGCCTGTGTGCGCATGCACGTGTGCACGCCTCAGAGGGAACACCGATCCCCAGCCACAGTGTCCAGAAGCTGAAGAGGCCATTGTAATCCAGCCAGGTCTGGGGACACCCCACCCCGCTGCTGCCCGGATCGAAGGCTAGCAGTCTTCATTATATCCTGGGGTACTGAATTCCACCCATTCATCCTGCATGGTGTGAAGGGAGGGGCTTTATTTTGTCTGATCTGCCAGTCGTGGTGTAGTGGTTAGAGTGCTGGACAAGGACCGGGGAGACCCGAGTTCAAATTCCGATTCAGCCATGATCATTCATTCATTCGATTTCTATTCCGCCTATCCAAAAATGGCTCAGGGCGGTTTACATAGAGAAATAACAAACAAACAAACAAACAAACAAATAAGATGGGTCCCTGTCCCCAAAGGGCTCACAATCTAAAAAGAAACATAAGACAGACACCAGCAACAGTCACTGCAGGTCCTGTGCTGGGGGTGGATGGGGCCAGTTGCTCTCCCCCTGCTTAATAAAGAGAATCACCCTGTTAAAAGGTGCCTCTTTGCCAAGTTAGCAGGGGTTAACTATGATCAGAGGCATAACTATAATAGGGCAAGGGGAGACAGTTGTCTGGGGCCCACTGCCTTGGGGGCCCCCCAGAGGCAAGTCACATGACTGACTCCCCCAGCCGCACACCCGCCCGGGCTTCCTTCAGTTGTAGTCATCTCCAGAATTTATTTATTTATTTATATTTTATTTTATTTTATTTTATTTTATTTTATTTTTAAATTTATATACCGCCTTTCATTAAAGCAATCCCAAGGCGGTTTACAGCAAAAAAAATTTTAACACAAGATGATTAAAAAAAAGATGCAATTAAAATATTAAGTGGGGGGGGGAATTAAACAATCTGATTAAAAATTTTAAAACAAAAGCATAAAAGCAATAAAGACTATAAAGAGCAGCAGCAGAGAATCAAATAAATGCCTGGGCAAAAAGCCAAGATTTTACACTTTTTCTAAAAGCTGTGATGGAGACCAAGGAGCGAATAGCCACTGGGAGAGCATTCCAGAGTCTGGGGGCAGCCACAGAGAAGGCCCTGTCCTGCGTGCACGACAACCCAGCCCCACTCATTGTCGGCATCCGGAGCAGAGCGCCCTCAGATGAAATTGATGTGAGTGTTAAGAGCTGGAGCTACCAGAACAGCATGTCTTTCTCTAGTACCATTAAATGACTTGCATCGTCCACAATTTACAAAACCTTTTAAAAAATAATTGCCCACTTCAGCCTTGCTATGCCCCTGGCCATGAGACTTGCTGGGTGACTCTGGGCCAATCACTTCTCTCTCAGCCTAACCTACTTCACAGGGTTGTTGTGAGGAGAAACTTAACTATGTACACTGCTCTGGGCTCCTTGGAGGAAGAGCAGGATATAGATGATGATGATGATGATGATGATGATGATGATGAATAGTCTGTTTGATCTGGGTTTCTGTTGGTCCCAGGCGAAATATATATATATATATATATATGCGAATTTGGAGATTTTTAAAAAATAACGAATTTTCTACTTGGAATGAAAATATGCCGACTAAGCAAGAAGGTGTGCATTTAAAGCCCTTGAATAATTTATTTCTATTGCAGTCATTAGATTGTCAAAGAATTTCTGGATTTATCTAGAGCGGTGAATATGGAGAAGTCAGTGGGGCCAGCTGTGGGGATGCCAAAAAGGGACAGAAACTGTACAGGACACACACACTCCTTCTGGGCTCGCAGCTCTCAGTTCAGACATTTCCATGCAGATCTGAAAGCTATACTCGAAAAGAGACTCTGTGCCTTTTAGAGCTGCCCGAACAAGCAGCCACTGAGGGCCCTTAGCTTTTCTGCGAAAAGACCAGCAACCACCTTAATGAGGACTAGAATCCTGGGTTGCTGTTCATATGTGCAAAGATGGAAGGTTATTCAGGAAGGAATGCCTTATGCCTGCAATCCTCTTGCACACGCTCTGTTGGCAGGAGCTTATTCATTCCATAAATGCAAAGTTGGCTGTGGTGATCCAAGGTTGAAGTGGCTGGGGAGGTCAGAGCCTCAGCCAACCATGAAGTAGCTGGGGTGAGCTTGGGCCAGCCATTGTCTCTCTCTCTCTCTCTCTCAGGCTTGTTAGGATCAAGTGATCTGAGCTGCATACGTATATGTGCCCTGAGCTCAGTGGAGGAAGTGAGGATGCAACCGTGAAGTTGTGGGAGGAAAACACTCTTTGTATGCTCAGAGGATTAGTGGAAAGATCAGTGTGTCCCCTGGCCATGGTGCGCTTGGGCATGGACTGAATGGTCGAGGCAGTGCATCTGTCTACACCCGGGGTTCTCAAGCTCGGTCCCAGATGTCCTTGGACTACCCCTCCTATAATCCTCTTGGGTCCCTGGATGTTTTTGGACTACAGTTCCCATCTGGCCTAGCCACAATGGCCTTTGATGATGAGAGTTGCAGTCCAACACCATCTGGGGATCCACGGTGGAGAATCCCTGCCTGACACCCTACTTCTGCCTTCTGCCCTGCAGATCCTCAGAGACTGCACCAGGACTAAGGCCGCGGTGGGAATGGGATCCACCACGTTGTCTGTGCAACAAAGGCATTGTCTTTGTGCCGGAGTGGTCTGTGGCTCTGTGCACGACGACCCTGCAACCACAGAGAGCCAAGGCTGGCTTTGAGGTCTTGGAGGGACGTGGGCAGACTGAAGGGCCCGCCCTGCAAGGCTGGTGTTCCGTCTTCCTAGAGCAAGCCTGTATGAAGCATAGAAGTGGCTTCAGGTTGCAGGGAGTGACCTGTATGTCACGGCTGCTAACTTCAATGGGCCTCATGCAGGAGAACCTCTCTGTGGGCTGGGAGAGCTTCTGGCTGGCCCTCAGTGGTCTGTAGACTCAGCGGGGCTGTGTGCTCTCAGGAAGCCTGGGGCAAGTAAAAGTTCCCTCAAACTGTTCTGGTGAATGGAAAGGACAAACCCAAATTTCAGGCAGGCCTGTTGGGCCCTTAGAAAAAATGCCCAAAGCAAAGGGAGGGTAATCCCACCTATTAGCAAAAACCAAAATGGGTCCTCAGCCTTGGGTCCCCAGGTGTTGTTTGGACTACGGCGCCCGTCATCCCCCAGCTACAGGACGGGCCAAGGATGATGGGAGTTGTGGTCCAGCAACGTCTGGGGACCCCTGAACTAAAACCTCTCAAAGCAGGGAGAAGTCTTTCAAGTTTTGCCTAGCATCCATCTCCAAGAAGTGTTCTGGTGAACTTGGAAGCTTGCAGATTCCTTTGTGATGCTTTAGCTGGTTCCAGTAAAGGTATTTTCTGTTTTGGGTTAGTGAGAAAAAATAGCTCTTTCAATGGAAAGAGAAATGGAAGAGCAGGCTGTGCACATGAGGAGGATGTAAAAAATGGTTTTAGGAGTAAGCTCTCACTCTTTCGTTGGGACTCTCTCTCTCTCTCTCTCTCTCTCTCTCTCTCTCTCTCTCTCTCTCTCATATCCAGTTTTCCTTCTTTCTGCCTGCATTTTACCCCAGTATCTCAGATCCCCTGCCTCCCACATCTTCTCATCAACCTTTGCTGTCTCTTGGACTCCATAGCAACCAGGGATAACTGAATTCCAGATGCATGTCAGTGTGTGTGGGGGGGAGATTATTTCAGGCAATATCCAGCAGTTCACCCCCCTTGCTCCCAGTCCCTTCCAATGCCTTTCTCTCCCTCCAGGACCCC
The DNA here is from genome assembly GCF_027244095.1 of Hemicordylus capensis. NCBI lineage: Eukaryota > Metazoa > Chordata > Lepidosauria > Squamata > Cordylidae > Hemicordylus > Hemicordylus capensis. The sequence goes on along the minus strand of NC_069662.1, from coordinate 2,253,815 downwards.
CAAAGTGGGGGGGGCATATGTCATGAATCACAGTGGGGGCTTCATCCCTAGCCAGGTGCATCCTTGGGGTCCTTGCTTCCAATGCTGGGGTTGACCCAGAACCAATGGTTAGTCTTAGACAGCTCAGGAGGGGATATTTCTTTATCTGCTACAGCAGAAGTGCACAGGTAAGGGAGCACTGCTAATTTGATTTTTAAATTTGATTTTTAAAACTGACTTTTAAAAAAGTTTTTAAATTGTTTTGCACTGTATTTTTTGTTTTTGGGTGTATTGTGATTTCATGTGTGTTATGTGTTTTTACTCAATGTTTTAATGCTGTTTTGTAAGCCACCCAGGGAACAATTGGTTATGGAGCGGCTAACAAATAAAGTTTTTTAAAAAATCATCATCATCATCATCATCATCATCATCATCATCCTATCCATCCTCAGCACAGCATCTCTCCCGTGGCTGTTGCTGGTGTCTATCTTATTTTTCTCTTTTAGATTGTGAGCCCTTTGGAGACAGGGAGCCATCTTATTTGTTTATATCTGCCACATAGTAAACCGCTTTGGGAACTTTTGTTGGAAAGTGGTATATAAATATGTGTCGTCTTTGTATTATTACTAGCTGGCCTGGTGGAGAGCATCTGTGTGCGAGTTCTCCCCGTCTCTCCGCCCGCTCTCTTGCTCTCTGCACCGCCTCGCCCCCACCAGCCACCCCCACCCCCTGCTGCCCTCCGGGATGGCAGTGGAAGCGGCAGAACCTCCTCCCTGGGGCCCTCCTCTCGCCCAAAGGACAGGCTGAGTTGTTTCTTTGGGTGGCAGGAGGGCCCAAGGAAGATTGCTGCCTCCGCCGCCATCCCCGCCTCGGTTGCCCCTCTCCTGCGCCCCACCAGCTGCAGTTCTGCCACCATGTGGTTCTCGCTGCTCCCCCACCAGCCACCTTTCCCTCCACCTTAAGCCATCCAGGTGGGCCCACGGAGGGAGCTTTCACTGCCCTCTGGTGCCGCTGTCTCTGCCGCCTCAGTCTAAGGTTGTACTACAACTCCCATCATCCCCTGCTACAATAAATCGTGGCTGGGCATGAGGGGAGTTGTGATCCAACCACAGCTGGACAGCCTCAGTTTGACAGGCCCTGGGCTAGCCCCAGCTAACTCAACAAAGAGACACTTTATAAAGTGGTGGTTCTCTTACATTTAGCAGGGGGAGAGCAACTGGCCCTATCCAACCCCACCACAGCATCTCTCCGTGGGCTATTGCTGGCTTCTGCCTTATGTTTCTTTGTAGATTGGGAGTAAGGTTGCTGTGTCCCTCGGAATTTAAGGTAGCCCCCGGATTTTGGCTCCTTCACCTGGCTGCTAAATTCCACCTGATTTTACACAGATTTCAAATGCATTGCCCGGATTTTACTCTGGATCCAATCACATGGGAGGGCAGAGAAGGAGGGGAAAGTATACAAATCTGTCAAATAAACAAACAAACAGAATGCAAAATAGTTGCAGCATAATTTGCATAATATGCGAATTAAGCCACCCGGATTTGGGCAGCTTGAACATGGCAACCCTAATTGGGAACCCTTTGGGGACAGGGGGCCATTTTATTTATGTGTTTGTTTTTCTGTGTAACCCGCTTTGTGAAACTTGGGTTGAAGACCAAAGTTGGTAAATATCCATAGTAGAAGGGCAAGGTGCCCAGATCAGTGGTTGGCTCCTCTGGGGAAATCGGAGCTTTGGCATCCTTCCCCCTAGAAAGTAGGTGTGTGGTGGGGTGCAGGAGAGGGAAGAGAGGCGTTCCAGGTTCAGAAGGGGGAGGGACATGGGTGGCGGAAGTTTAAAAGAGGATGCCTGGTTTGGCCGGAAGCTGGCAGAGAGGAGGTTTTACTCCCCCTCCCGGAATCCTCGAACATGGGCTCCCCTGGAGAAATGGGTGGGGAAGAGGAAGGCAAGCACTTCTTCACGTGGGGCGGCAGAATTAATTTATGCCAGGGCTTCTCAACCTTGGGTCCCTCCCCAGAAGTTGCTGGGCTCCAGTTTCCATCATCACCCCGGCCACTGCGGCCAAAAGGCGGGAGGACCCCTGATGTCGGCCGTCCGGTGCCCCCGGGTGCGTTGACCCTAGCTACTGGCTGAGAGGGCAGTCAAAGGAGCCTAGACTAATTCATGGAGGAGGGAGCGGAGAGCTCTCTCAATGGAACCTCCAGATTCCAAGGCAGTGCAGCCTGACGCCGGGCACAACAGTGTTCTTTCTGCCCTGCTTGTGGACTTCCCAGTTGGCCCTGTGGGAAACAGGGCGCTGGGTTGGAAGGGAGGCCTTGGGTCTGGCCCAGCAGAGCTCTTCGGATGGGGAAGCTTTTCACAAGCGGCCTAAAAATTTCATCCGGTATGAGGAGGCCGGTGCAGATGTTCACTGCCCCAAGCACAACTAGATCTGACTTCTGGGAAAGAGGAGGTGCAGAATGAGACCCCGCCTGGCATTTTCAAGGGTCAGAGAGTTCTGTACAGTGGGCTCATATGCCGGAGCCTTTGCACTTACTTGATTTTCAAATCGTGGTGAATATGAGGGATCCAGTATATCGGGGGTCCCCACCTCCAGATGATGACAGATTACAGCTCCCCACAATGGTTAGGGATGATGTGTGTTGTAATCTATCATCATCTGGGGACCCACCAAGGTTGAGAACCTCTGCAGCTGAGGCGGGCTCATTTTCGGGTTGAATTGACGAGGAAGAATGGTAAAGCCAGTCGTGTTCTGCACATCTGCAGGCTTTGTCTTAACGCAGAGGTTCTCAAGCCTCGGTCCCCAGATGATGGGAGCGGTAGTCCAACAGCAACTGGGGACCCAGGTTTGAGAACTCCCGCCTTAATGCATAGGGACTCCCATGTCTGGGACTCCACATTTGTTCTTCTTCTGCAGGTTTCTAGTCCCTGTGCTGTGTGTGTGTGTGTGTGTGTGTGTGTGTGTGTGTGTGTGTGACATATCTGCATACACATCTAAGCTTGAAACATGGGAATTAATAGAGGGGAAATAAGTGGATCATCGGGTGTAGTCTGGGCGTGCATAACCAGCTCTGATTGTCAGATCTGGAATATTTTGTGGGGCGTTGCTGGCTGGGGCGGACTATTTAAAAGGTCCTCGACCAAGAATGAGAGGCTCTGTCTGGTGCCCCTGCCTGGAGCAGCCGGCTGACCTCCCTCCCTCCCTCCCTTCTGAGCTGTTCCACACCATATGTTCCCCCTTTTGCTTTACTCCACCTCCTAATTTTTCTGTGGGGCCTCCAGGCCCGCCTCCCTGTGCCAACAGAACTGCTAACTCAGGGTTCCCGAGGGCAAGGAGAAGACAAGGAAGGCGGGTTGTCAAGATCATGCATGGCCAGGGGCTGCAATCTTAAACTGTGCAGATATTATTTTTGGAATGGAGGAAGAAGCGGAAAGAACCTTCAGATCCTTGTGTGACTCTTCCCTATAGCAATGAACAGGTGAAGGGCAGTGCATTGGTTCTTACTCTGGCCAATAGGGGGCAGCGCTTCAGTTCCACACCCTCTCACCTCTACTAGTAGCACCTGCCCTTCAGATTTCCCGTTTGTGGTTTTTTTAATCTTGCTTTCCCTCTAAATAGCCCAAGGTGCGACACAAAGCTGTCCCTGCTCCGTGTTATCTTTACAACACCCTTGTCAGGTAGGTTAAGTTGAGCGAGAAAGCAACCAGGTCAAGGTCACCTGGAGCACATAACGGCTCAACTGGAATTTGAATCTGCGGCGGAGGTCTCTCGTTTTAGCCTCAAGCTCTAAATCAGAGTTGTCAAACTTGGGCCCCCAGGTGTTGGGTCCCCCCCACTGGCTGGGGATGGTGGGAATTGTAGTCCGGCAACGTTGGGGGACCCAAGTGTGAGAACCCTTGCTTCTATCCACCACACTGTGCTGGCTTTCTTGTATACCACTGCAGGGTGTCCACAGAGTCTCAAAGCATTTTGCATCCATTATCTTCTTCCAAACATTACAACAGCCTTGTAAATAAATTGTGGCTGAGGATGATGGGAGTTTGTTTATTCATTCATTCATTCATTCATTCATTCATTCATTCGATGTATATGCTGCCCTTCCAAAAATGGCTCAGGGCGATTTATGTCAAAATAAAAACAAAACAAAATCAAAATGAAATCAATTAAACAATTAAAATCATTTAAACATTAGAATCATTAACATTAAAATTATCTAAAACCAACATTAAAAATTTAAAACCATTAATCTAATTAAAAGCCTGGGTGAATAAATGTTTCTCCAGTGCCTTTTTAAAAGTTGCCAGAGATGGGGAGGCTCTTATTTCAACAGGGAGAGCATTCTAAAGTCCAGGGGCTGCAACGGAGAAGGCCCGTTCCTGAGTAGCCCCCAGACGAGTTGGCGGCAGCTGCAGGCGAACCCCTCCAGATGATCTTAGCAGGCGGTGGGGCTCATGGCGAAGAAGACGTTCTTTTAAATACTCAGGGCCTAAGTTGTTTAGGGCTTTATAGGTAATTACCAGCACCAGTAATTTTGCCCAGAAATGTATCGGCAGCCAGTTCTTTCAACACAGGAGTAATATGGTCTTTCCTAGATGTCCCAGAGACCAACCTGGCCACCACATTCTGAACTAGCTGTAGTGTCCAGACTACATACCAAGGCAACCCCACATAGAGCACATTGCAGTAATCCAGTCTGGAGGTTACCAGCAGATGTACCACCTTTTTGAGGTTGTTCATCTCAAGAAATGGACGCAGCCGGTGTATAAGCTGAAGCTGATAAAAAGCACCGCCTCAACCTGGGACACTAGGGAGAGGTTCGGATCCAGAAGCACCCTCAGACTGCGTATTTGTTCCTTCCAGGGGAACATGATCCCATCCAGAACTGGCAGATCAAAATCATCTCCTGAGTTGTAGTTCAACAGCAGCTGAAGAGCCAAGGTTGTCTACCCCTGTGATAGGAGTTCATAAGATTATGCCTGATTTGGTGAAAGTTGGGAGAGAGAAGGTTTTAGCCCCAAATCCTAGAACTTGGGCCCCGCCTGGTGAAATGGATGTGGAAGAGGTTCAGGATGGATGAAGGCAAGGACCTTCTTTCACATGAGGCAGAATTAATTGTGTGAATGCATGCCAAAGCAGGAATCTCAGATTTATCTCAGGCCATAAACTGCCTTGGCATTTAGGGAGACAATAAGGGAGGCGAAAAGAGAGTTTGAGGAACATTAGCTAAAAACATCAAGAGGAATAACAAACTCCCTTAAATTCATCAGAAGCAGGAAAACTGCCAGGGAGCTGGTTGGACTATTAGATGATGAGGGAGTGAAAGGATTATTAAGGAGGACATGGAGACTTCAGAGAAGCTAAACGAGTTCATTGCATCTGTCTTCATGGCAGAGGATACTGAGCATATGCCTGTTGCCTGAAACGAGCTTCTCAGGAATAGAGGCTAAAGAAATGAGTCAGATAGAGGTGATGAAAGATGATGTTCTGAACTGTCTGGAAAAATTAAAAATTAACAAATCATCAGTGCCAGATGGCATCCACCTGAAAGTTCTTAAATAATTCAAATGTGAAATTGCTGACCTTCTTGCAAAAATGTATAGCTTATCCCTGCAACCCTGCTCTGTACTTTCCAGGAGGACTGGAAAGTAGCCAATGTAACACTGATTTTCAAAAAGGGATCCAGGGGGCATCTGGGAAATTACAGGTTGATTAGCTTAACGTCTGTGCTGGGCAAAATGATGGAAAGCATTCTCAAGGATGAAATTGTTAAGCATATTGAAGAACAGGCCCTGCTGAAAGAGAACCAGCATGGCTTTTGCAAAGGTAAATCTTGCTGCACTAACCTTTTGGAGTTCTTTGAGAATGTCAACAGGTGTGTGGATAAAGGTGATCCAGTTGACATAGTATACCTGGACTTTTGACTATTTAGGGTAGTGAAATACAAAAGAAATTGAGAGGAGCTCCAAAACAGAAGCACTCTTACCCTTGGACTTCGGGGGCAAGGTCCAGGGCCTCCACACCCCCTGCCTCCCCCTCTTTAGTCCTGGATGTGGTGTGGTTTCTGCCCTCAACAACCTACGTGTAAAAACATGTTGCTTAACTTGCAGCAGGGGGGCCTCTAAAGGCCTTTACGTCCAGGCTGCAAAATTACCTAGGTACACCTCTGCTCCAAAAGGATCACTCCAAACTGGGAGAGTGGGCAACAAAATGGCCAATGCAGTTCAATGCTGATTGATTGATTGACTGATTGATTAAGTGCCATCAAGACGGTGTTGACTCTTAGCAACCACATATATAGATTCAATGTTAGCAAGTGCAAAATCATGCATACTGGGGCAAAAAAACCCAACTTCAAGTATACGTTATTGGGAACTGAGCTATACGTGACTGACCAGGAGTGGGATCTTGGGGTTGTGGTGGACAAGCTCATTGAAAGTGTCAACTCAGTGAGCAGCAGCTGTGGAAAAAGCCAGTTCTTTGCTTGGAATCATTAGGAAGGGGTTTGAAAATCAAACTGTGAACATTATAATGCCCTCATACAAAACGATGGTGTGGCCACATTTGGAGTACTGCGTACAGCTTTGATCACTGTATCTTAAGAAGGACAGTGTAGAACTGGAAAAGGTGCAGAAGAAGGCAAACAAGACGATTAGGGGCCTGGCGCGTATATCTTATGAGGCAAGGCTGCAGTATTGGGGGCTTTTTAGTTTGGAAAAAAGGAACTGGGGAACGACATGACAGAGGTCATGCCAGGTGTAGAGAAATTTGATAGAGAGAATTTTTTCTCCCTCTCGCATAACACTAGAACCAGGAGTCACCCCATGAAATGGGAAGTCGGGAAAATTAGGACCAACAAAAGGAAGTACTTTTTCACACAACACATAATTAACTTATGGAATTCTCTGCCACAAGATGTGGTGACAGCCACCAGCCTGGATAGCATTAAGAGGAATTTTGATAAATTCATGGAGGACAGGTCTATCAATGGTTACTAGTCTGGTGGCTATAGACCACCTCCAGCCTCAGAGGCAAGATGCCTCCAAATCCCAGTTGCAGGGGAGTAACAGCAGGAGGAGAGAGGGCATGCTCTGAGCTCTTGCCTATGGGCTTCTCAGAGGCATCTGGTGGGCCACTGTGCGCAACAGGGTGCTGGACTAGAGAGGCATCCTTGGGCCTGATCCAGCAGGGCTCTTCTTATGGTCTTATGAGTTGACACAACCATGCTAAAGTTGATAATCCACATTAAACCTGGATTCAAACAATTGTGTGAACCAGGTCTAGTCCCCCCCCCGCCCCCATAGTTTGATAATAAAAGTTGGGAGGTCATCTTAAATTCAGACTCTTCTTCCTTTCGGGTAAATATATGTATATTTTAAAAGGGGGTGATCTTAACTTCAGAGTCCTCTTTACAGTATATACCATGGTATATTCCCCCAAAAGTGCTCAAGTCGGTTTACATAGAAAAACAAATAATAAATAAAAAATAAGATGGTTTCCTATCACAATCTAGAAGGAACCATCAACAACCAATGGAAAGATGTTGTGCTGGGGCTGGAGAAGGCCAGCTGCTCTCCCCCTGCTTAACAGAAAGAGGATCACCACTTTCAAAGGTGCCTCTTTGCCCAGTTAGCAGGGGTCTAGGGGTCTCCCATGAGGTTTGTCTGCAAGGTGTAGGCTGAGACCCCTTTCTGTGCCCCCAAGGACACTAGCGCTGCCCAAAGCTTCACCCCAGCAGTCCAGAGACCTTGCAAGATCTGGGATGCAACTCACATCCCTCCTATTGTGCGGTGCAGCTACTCAGGACAGGCGCGTGCCACAGTCTCTTCCCCCAAATTCATGGCGTAACCACTGCCTTTGTAACACCCAAGCACACTGTAAACATCAAGTGCAAGCCATTTGTTGGAATGGAGACTTTCAGTGGAGAGTTGAGTGTGAGAGTTGTTCAGCAGTGGAACTGCCTGCCTCATGCAGTGGTGGGCTCTCCTTTGCTAGAGGTTCTCCAACAGAGGCTGGGCCGCCATTTCTTAGGGGTGTTGTAGCAGACTCCTGCCCTGAACGGGGTGGACTAGAAGACCTCTGAGGTCCCTTCCAAAGCAAATGTTCTAGGATTGTCTGCCATTCCCCACATTGACACTCAGGAGAAACTGGGCGGGCACTTCAGCCCCATGCACCTGCTCCTTGGTCCCTCCCCCAAAGGGGTCCCCTCTAGGGCCACCCTGTCTAGGGCTCTCCATCGGCTCATCCCTCCCTACTCCAACTCCACCCCCTCTGGCACAGACTCAGCCACCTCCTGCACCTCCTTTTCTCTCTCGCTCCAAGAACAAAAGGAGAGAGATTATAACCAGTTAGGAAGCAGGAGGACCCATTGAACTTCTGGGTGGATTGTGCCCTTAAACCTAGACTGCAAGCTCCTCGAGGCAGAGACCTGTGTGTTGCATACACTACTCTGTAGGCCCTCACAGACCCGGGTCCTCTGTAAAATGAGTAAGGATTTGTGTTTGCACCTCTTCCAGATTTGGTGAGGAGCTGCCTGAGCTCTGCACATCTTATGCCAGTGATGTGTCTCCTAGTACAGTTCCCCTGGCCACAGATGAACAGCCACCCAACTATTCTTGGGAATGAGCTGTTCTGTATAACTGCTTGTTGGGTGTGAAGCCCGAGAGAGCCTTGCTGGATCAGCCCAAAGGGCGTCTACCTCATCCTGCATCCTTTCCCCCCCAGTGGCCAGGCAGATGTCACTCTTGCTTCAAGGCAACAGCCCGAGCCTTGTCTGTGTCCCTAAGCAGCTTCTGCTCAGAGGTACTCTGCCTCTGTATATGGAGGTTCTAATCAGCCATGCTGGTGATGTAGACCTCCAGGGATTTGTCAAGTACTCTTTTAAAGTCACCGCTGCTGCTTGAGGTCATTAATTGCTGTAAATTAACTGAGGCCGTAGTTCAGTGGCCATGCTCTGTGCACGCATAAGGTTCCGGGTTCTATCCCTGGCCGCATCTTCAGGGGTAGCTGGGAAAGTCTGAAACCCTAGGGAGCAGTTGCCAGTCAGAGCAGACCAGGGTTTCCCAGGGTTGGGTCCCCAGCTGTTGCTGGACTACAACTCCCATCATATTCCCTGCTAACTGGGCAAAGAGGCACCTTTTACCGTGGCGATTCTCTTTATTTAGCAGGGGGAGAGTAACTGGCCCTCTCCACCCCCAGCACAGGACCTGCTGGTGTCTATCTTGTGTTTCTTTTTAGACTGTGAGCCCTCTGGGGACAGGGATCCATCTTATTTATTTATTATTTCTCTGCGTAAACCGCCCTGAGCCACTTTTGGAAGGGTGGTATAGAAATTGAATTATTAACAACAACAACAACAACAACAGCAACAACAGCAACAACAGACAATAACAGCAACAACATTGACAATAAAATTCTGGCATCCCAGGTCCTTGGGAAGGACTCGATGTCTGGATAAAACAAACCAGTCAATAACACCTGTCTGACTGTGCAAAATAAATAAAAAATTAAAAAAAAAAAATAGTCTGTTGCAGGCAATACTGAGCTAGGTGGACCAAGATCTGACTCGTATAATGGGAGGAGAGCTGGTCTTGTGGTAAAAAGGTAAAGTGTGCCCTCTTGTTGGTGTCAACTCCTGGCGCCCACAGAGCCCTGTGGTTGTCTTTGGCAGAATACAGGAGGGGTTGACCATGGCCTCCTCCCCCGCAGTATGAGATGATGCCTTTCAGCATTTTTCTATATCGCTGCTGCCCGATAGAGGTGTTTCCCATAGTCTGGGAAACAGACCAGCGGGGATTCGAACCAGCAGCCTCTGGCTTGCTAGTCAAGTCATTTCCCCGCTGCGCCATTAGGTGGCTAATACAGTGTTTTTCAGACTGCATTCTTCAAAGTTCTGGGGCTTCCTGGAAACTTTGTGGGGGACCCTCAATAAGAAGATGAGTCATGGGTTTTGTGCTTTTTTGTAAATGGCTCTTGGTGTTATGTGTTGAATTGATGCTTATTGCAAACCTCTCCGAGCTCTTTGTTAACTGAGCAAAGAGGCTCCTTTTTAAAGTGGTGATACTCTTCTGTTTATCAGGGGGAGAGCAACTGGCCCTATCCAACCCCAGCACAGCATCCCTCCAGTGGCTATTGCTGGGGTCTGTCTTATGTTTCTTTGTAGACTGTTAGCCCTTTGGGGACAGAGATCCATCTTATTACTTTATTATTGTTTTCTCTGTGTAAACTGCTTTGGGAACTTTTGTTGAAAAGCGGCGTATAAGTATTCGTTGTTTGTTTTGTTATGGAAAAGTGGCCTCTAACTTTCCATAGAGAGACGTATGGGTGTCCAGGCTTCTCAGGAAGAAGAAAGCTGGCTGTTTTCAAGGTCCCCTCCAATGTCCATCTCTGGGAGAGTCCGGGGTGTGTTCTGGATTCATTGCTCACAAGCCGATAGGCCCAAAGCCTGGCTGTGCGCTCCCAAGAAGGTCCTGTAGAAGGTCCATTCATGCTGGGCTGTGGTTACAGCATGGAGAACACGGAAGGAGTTTGTTTGTTGTCAAATTTATATGCCGCTTTTCATTTTTTAAAAAAATCCCAAGGCGGTTTCTTGAAAGGAGACAGAAATCCACATATGCCACATTTGGGTCTCTTCCCTTCCAGATGGAAACTATATTACGAGATGTCCTTCCTTTTAAAATATCTTTTGAATCTCGCCATTTTGGCTTCCTTTCATTCACCTTGACAACTTTGATAACTGTCTGCGCTTTTCCTGCCCCCCCCTCCCGCCACCTGCCCCCACCGCCCACCTCATTGCATCTCCGTGCTGACAGCCCACCTGAAATAACCTCCTTTGCAGTTAATGAATAGGAAATGCACATCTGAGAACTGGGGGTGTGGGTGTACCGGGGGGTGGTGGTTGTCAAGCAGAGCTACAAACACCCTAATGAACTTTTGTATTGAATATGTGTCTGTCAAAGAAGCCATTTAAACATAAAATAAAATAAAGCAGGCTCTGGATTTCAACCCTTCATGCTAACCATGATCTGGAATATCTGAGGACTGCACTTCGCATGATCCACTCAAGGGCAGTTGGGATCTACCTCCTTGTCCTCTGCAAAAACTCACCATGCTAAACCTTATCAGCCAATAGACAGGCTAATGTTTCAGTGGTGCCGTGGGCAAAGATGGGGCCGGGGCCACAGTTCAGTGGCAGAGCATCTGCTTTGCATGTAGAAGGTCCCAGGTTCGGTCCCTGGCAGCATCTCCAGGTAGGGCTGGGAAAGACCCCTGCTTGAAACCTTGGAGAGTTGCTGCCCATCAGTGTTGACAGTGCTGAGCTGGGTGGGCCAAGGCAGGGTCTGACTCGGTAGAAGGCAGCTTCCTCTGTTGCTAAAGACACCCCCGCTTGAGAAGGCCACCCAGCGGAGTGGAGGCTCAAAGTGGCTCCGTCTCTGGCGCGCTCAGCCTGTGGGCGCAAGTCTTGTGCAGGAAGGATCGTGAAGAGCTTTGCACCCTTCCCTGCGACAGCAGGAGGTGAACACTGGTCTGGAGCCCAAGCTCCCTGCAGAACCCGCTAGTGGAACACCCTTGCACTGCTGCTGCGTCCGCCTGGATGTCGGCCATCCTGTTTTCCGTAGCTGTGTTGGACGTGCAGCCTGTAGGACCTTTTGCTGAGCTGGGCCCACAGACTGCAGGGCTGAATAGCCAGCTAGAGCTGAGCCCGTGACTTTCCTTGGGTAGCTTCCAACTTCCAGCAGTGTCCAGCTGCAGACCTTGGAAAGCTCACAAGCAGCGTGTGAAAGCCACAGCCTTTTCCGGCTGTCAGCCCCTGCAGCATGGTATTTGAAGGTAAACTGCCTCTGAAGATGGAGGTTCCATGCTTGGCTAGCATGGCTAACAGTGCATTCCTATATCTGCCATGCTTTCAATGAGCCCACATATTAATCATGCTCTTGCCAATCAGCATGTTATATTTGTGCAATACCTTCATTTTCCCATCCGCTCTTCAGCTGCATTGACCTGTTTTAATCCTTTTGCATGAAAGGCAGTATAAAAATCTAACAATAAATATATATATAAACTCTCGGGAGAGGAGTGGTGGGTGAGAACCAGGCTACTCTAGAACTACTCACGCTATCTCCACCCAAAAGACATCTTTGTTCCGATAACCAAAATACGAGAATAAGTGCTGGTGCAGACCAAGGACTACAAGATCCATACTGCAGTGCAGCTGTAAGCAAAGGAGAGGAGAGCTGGCCTTGTGGTAGCAAGCATGACTCGTTCCCTTAGCTAAGCAGGGTCCACCCTGGTTGCATCTGAATGGGAGACTAGAAGTGTAAGCACTGAAAGAGATTCCCCTCAGGGGATGGAGCCGCTCTGGGAAGAGCATCTAGGAGGTTCCAAGTTCCCTCCCTGGCAGCATCTCCAAATAGAGCTGAGAGAGATTCCTGCTTGAAACCTTGGAGAAACCGCTGCCAGTCTGTGAAGACAATACTGAGCTAGATAGAGCAATGGTCTGACTCGGTAGATGGCAGCTTCCTATGTTCCTAAAGCACGTGCATGTGTTGACATCTAGGGTGGGACTGCACAGCCCTGGCCCCCCCACAGATGTTGGCCCACAACTCCCACCATCCCAGACTACTGGCCTCTGTGCCTGGAGCCCTGGGAGTTGCAGACCAGCAACAGCTGCAGAGCCGAAGGTGTGGAGCCTTGCTCCTGGGCTTCTAACTCAAGTTCAGAAGGGACCGTGTTGATGGGAGGCCAGTGTGAAGTCCAGCCTGAAACAGGCAGGCGGAACGTGTATGGCGGATTCCCTGCTGGGGCCCCAGCTGCCCATGGCGTTCTCCTGCTTCACCCCTTCTTCCTTGGCCATGCAAATATCCTCTCTGTTAGGTCTCCCCGTTCACCCACCACCCCAATTCAAACGTTGAACGTCCCTCCATCTGTTCCATCCTAATCGCCCAAGGAGCACAGCCATGGAGTGGAAGGAGAGTATTTTGAGAATCCCCACCTCACCTAGTATGCGCCCAGTCCAAGAAGCCCTCTGCTGTCACACACGGGGTCCTTGGCACCTTTTTCATTGGTTACGGTCCTGCAGTACACAGCTTGTCACGAGAGAAGAGGTTCTCAAACGTGGGCCCCCAGCTGTTGTTGGACTACATCTCCCATCACCCCCAGCCACAAAGGCCATTGTAGCTAAGGATGATGGGATTTGTAGTCAAGCAGCATCTAGGGACTCAAGTTTGAGTACCCCTGGCCTAAAGTTTAGAACATGGAGGATAAAGTTCACTACATTGATCCCTTTTATTCTTTGAGTGTTTTGTTGGGCTTAATTACAACCAGAGCAGGTAGGATTGGGGCCCCAGAGTCTGCTCTGGATGCCTGGTCTTAGTCCTGGACTATCTGAGGTAACTGATGAAGAGGGTCTCTGAGCGCACGTGGAGTGTTTTAGCCCCACTCCCATTCAGAGGGCATGGCTTCCCAGCATGAGCATTGGAAGCGTGTCGGAATTCACCCCTGTCATTCACCATGGGATCATGTCCTTCCTTCTCATGTTTCAGTGCTGAGATCCCCATTCCCAAAGTAGAGCGCCAAAGGGTCTTGGGTCTGCTGGAAGGCCTCCTCTGGATCTGTTGTATAGATCCGCTTTGACTTGGAGGCCAACATGTACAACCAACCACTTTGTATATAATTGTGCTTTGGCAACATACTGTATGCTTTGGTAGTTTGTTGGTTCAATAAAAAAAATCTTATCCTATTATTTAAAAAAAATCTTGTCCTATCTTGGAGATGCTGCCAGGGTGGGAACTTGGAACCTAGATGCTCTTCCCAGAGCGACTCCGTCCCCGGAGGGGAAGATCTTACAGTGCTCACACATCAAGTCTCTCATTCAAATGCAACCAGGGTGGACCCTGCTTAGCTAAGGGGACAAGTCAGGCTTGCTATCACAAGACCAGCTCCCCTACATTTGTTATGGGGTGACTAACAAATAAAGTTTATTATTAACTAACTAACTAACTAACACACACAGAGGTTCATACACCAGAGCAGTCCACATGACCTTCGTCCGGGTAGCAGAAACCTCTTGCCCTAATTTGGGAGCTGGGCATGCTCCTGATTTTCAATCATGTGTTAGATAAAAAGAAGGTTGGAGATGGTGGGCGGGGGCAACTTGATCGTCAGTCAACCCCTAGCTGGCTAGGACCATCTACCTGTTCTAGATGGGGTCTCACTTCCCCAAAAGGAACAGGTTCGCAGTCTGGGAGTACTTCTGGATTCACACCTCTCCCTGGTTTCTCACGTTGAGGTGGTGGCCAGGGGTGCTTTCTATCAGTTTCGGCTGATACACCAGCTGCGCCCGTTTCTCGAGATCAATGACCTCAAAACAGTGGTACATCTGCTGGTAACCTCCAGACTGGATCACTGTAATGCGCTCTATGTGGGGCTGCCCTTGTATGTAGTCCGGAAACTTCAGTTGGTTCAGAATGCGGCAGCCAGGCTGGTCTCTGGGTCGGTCATCTAGGAGAGACCATATACTGTAAGTCCTTTACTGATGGAGTTACAGTGTTTGCCAATAGGTTTCTGGGCAAAATACAAAGTGCTAGTTATAACTTATAAAGCCCTAAATGGCTTAGGCCCTGGGTATCTATGAGAGTGTCTTGTTCACTACAAGCCCCGCAATTTTAAAAAAACACTTGAAAACCCATCTTTTCGCCCAAGCTTTCTCAGCTTCCTACATTTTTAGGTTTTAATTTCTGGTTTATTTTAAAATTGTTAAATTGTTTTTAGTTTTTGTATATGTTTTTAACTTGTTTTATGCTATTGTTAACCGCCCAGAAATGAAAGTTTGGGGTGGTGTACAAATTAGATAGATAGATAGATAGATAGATAGATAGATAGATAGATAGATAGATAGATAGATAGAATTTCCCTGCCTACCTCGTTCAGAAGTAGGGACGGAATCTGGGTAGGGCACATACAGGTGAAACTCGGAAAATTAGAATATCGTGCAAAAGTCCATTAATTTCAGTAATGCAAATTAAAAGGTGAAACTGATATATGAGACAGACTCATTACATGCAAAGCGAGATAAGTCAAGCCTTAATTTGTTATAATTGTGATGATCATGGCGTACAGCTCATGAAAACCCCAAATCCACAATCTCAGAAAATTAGAAGATTACATGGAACCAAGAAGACAAGGATTGAAGAATAGAACAATATCGGACCTCTGAAAAGTATAAGCATGCATATGTATTCAGTACTTGGTTTGGGCCCCTTTTGCAGCAATTACTGCCTCAGCGCGGTGTGGCATGGATGCTATCAGCCTGTGGCACTGATGAGGTATTATGGAAGACCAGGATGCTTCATTAGCGGCCTTCAGCAATTCTGCATTGTTTGGTCTCATGTCTCTCATCCTTCTCTTGGCAATGCCCCATAGATTCTCTATGGGGTCAGATCAGGCGAGTTTGCTGGCCAATCAAGCACAGTACACTGTATACTTTTCAGAGGTCCAATATTGGTCTATTCTTCAATCCTTGTCTTCTTGGTTCCATGTAATATTCTAATTTTCTGAGATTGTGGAATTGGGGTTTTCATGAGCTGTACGCCATGATCATCACAATTATAACAAATTAAGGCTTGACTTATCTCACTTTGCATGTAATGTGTCTGTCTCATATATCAGTTTCACCTTTTAATCTGCATTACTGAAATTAATGGACTTTTGCACGATATTCTAATTTTCCGAGTTTCACCTGTATCTATAGCACATGCTGGAAAACTAGCCTCTCTAACCCTAATGCCAGCTGTGCATCCTGCCCTGCGAACTACGAGTTGATGTTCTGAGTTTCAGGCCCATTTTTCAAAATACCCACGGGGGCTCTGTGTGTGTGTGTGTGTGTGTGTGTGTGTGTGTGTGTGTGTGTGTGTATAAAGCCCCACAGGGGCATTCCGACCATCCTCTGCACAACTTCGACACTCCTGCAGATGACGTTGCACTACAACTCCCATCATCCCTGACAAATGGCCACTCTGTGACTGGGGATGATGGGAGCTGTAGTCCAAAAACAGCGGGAGGGCCGAAGTTGTGCAGCCCTGCTGTGCTCCATAGTGCAGAGGACCTTGCCTGCTCCCCGTTCCCTTTGCCCTTCAGAGGAGCGGGTTGAAAACGTCCCCTCCTGCTTTTGAGCTCGCTGCAGTTAGCTGTTAAGTCTGAACCCGGGGGACTGTGCTGAGTTCACACGCGTCAGCGGTGAGGGGAAAGCACTCCCACAGGGAGGGAGGGCAGACTGGTCTGGAAGAATCTGAACCATGCTTTAGATGGCTGAACCAGCCCTGGACGAATCCTTCCGTTGGGAAGGGATGGAGGTCCCAGGGCATGGCCTGAAAGCACGGGAAGGTGCAGCCCCTTGGCTGAAACTATGCAGTGACTGAACCCAGGAACGAGGAAGCTGCCTTATACTGAGTCAGGCCCCTGGTGCATCTAGCTCACGCCTGTCTACTCGGACTGGCAGCGGCCCTCCAGGGTTTCAGGCAGGAGTCTCTCCCAGCCCTACCTGGAGATGCTGCCAGGATTGAACCGAGGACCTCCTGCATGCAGAGCAGATGCTCTGCCCCTGAGCTGCACTCTCCTCACTAGCACCCTTCTGACACCACTTGTGTGTCTGGCACTTTGGAATCCTTTTTCTTGCAGGCGGAGAACTCAGATTGCAACAGGACACTCTTTGGAGGCTTGTTCGGGTGTGATGTTTGTGGCAGAAGTGATAATGATCGTCTACCCTCAAACCTTGTGATTTTGCTGTGGTTTTTACACTTTTGTATTAGCCGGTGATTCGTTTTCAATTTTAAGGGGGAGAAACCCAAGACTTATTGCTCTCTGATGATGGAGTTAGGAGCCACTCGGATATTGCAGTCTGGTTTTTGCAGTCTGTTCTTTTTTTCATTCTGTGAACACTCCCCACATGGTGCTGCCTAACCACAGTCTCTGTGCAGCAGGGGTTCTCAGCCTTGGGTCCCCAGATGTTGTTGGACTACAACTCCCATCATCCACTGGGCGTGCAGATCATGGGAGTTGTAGCCCAACAAGATCTGGGGACCTAAGGTTGAGAAACCCTGCTGTACAGAGATTGTGAGAGACGTATTGTTGTAGGAAGAGTGTACCTACCAATATAGATCTCTGTGTTGCCTGTTTGCACCAGTTCTTTGGACTCTTGTTGGGGAATGTGTAACCTTCAGGAAGCAGCATGTCTCTGCATCTGCTGTTTTGCTCCTGCCTTCCTGCCCTGCTTGCGAGCTTCCCGGAGGCATCTGACTGGCCACTCTGGGAAGAAGCAGGATGCTGGACAAGATGGACCCACCTTGGTCTGATCCACCAAGACCTGTTGTGTGTCTTGGTAAACAGAAATGGGCCTGGTTCACACAGCTGTTCAACTCTGTGTTTAATGTGTGTTGCTGACATTAGCGTGACTGTGTGAACCCATGCTAAGGCGGGAATCTCAGGGTCATCTTGGCCCATTAACCACCTTGGTGTGGGTTCATACAATCGCACTGCCGTTGGTAACCTGCATTAAGCCTAGATCAAATGGCTGTGTGAACCAGGCCAAGGATTAGGAACATAGGAAGCTGCCGTATACTGAGTCAGACCCTTGGGCCAGCTAGCTCAGTATTGTCTTCACAGACTGGCAGCAGCTTCTCCAAGGTTGCAGGCAGGAGTCTCTCTCAGCCCTATCTTGGAGATGCTGCCAGGGAGGGAACTGGGAACCTCCTGCTCTTCTCAGAGGGGCCCCATCCCCTGAGGGGGGGAGATCTTCCAGTGCTCACACATCAAGTCTCCCATTCAGATACAACCAGGGCAAACCCTGCTTAGCTAATGGGACAAGGCTACTACAAGACCAGCTCTCCTCTGGATTGCTTACATCTCAGATCGCCCGCCTGTGCTGAGTCCTGCCCAGGGAGTTATTTGCACAGGGCTTCATGCTGCGGGGTACATGTTGAGCGAAGCCACTTCGAAGTACACTCGCGGCATTGAGGGAAGCAGCCCCTCCCCTCTGCTCTCAGGTTTGCTTTCGATGCAAGTTCACGTTTTCCTTCGTGTTTTCTTTCTAGCCAATGGTGGGAGGGGGGGGAGAGGGAGAGAGTACTGAAGAGCTACATCTGAATTTGTAAAGAGAGCATCCTTCTTATCATCATTCTAATGATTCTACATCAGTGCCTCTCCTTATACGCTCCGGCGTTTTCAGAAAAAGTAAATTAAAACCAGCATTTTTAAAACCCTGAAATACCGCAAGACAAGCTAGAATTCGCAAGGCAAAGCCCGACTTGTGTGTGGAGTGGGTCCAAGGATCTCGAAGGGACCTCAGGGTAAGTCTGGCTGGTGTGTCAACGCACACACTCTCTCACAAAGGAGATTCGGGGTAGAAGCCCTGTGTGTAAAGCCTCCGGGCAAGGAAACTGACATAAGAAATCGAATGAATGAATAAATGAGGACACAAGAGCAGCCCTGCTGGGTCAGGCCCTAGGCAGCCCATCCAGTCCAGCATCCTGTTTCACACAGTGGCCCACCAGATGCCTTTGGGGAGCCCACAGGAAAGTGAAGTATGCATGCCCTCTCTCTTGCTGTTGCTCTCTTGCAATTGGTATTGAGAGGCATCCTGCCTCCGAGGCTGGAGGTGGCCTATAGCCCTTGGACTAGTAGCCACGGATAGGCCTGTCCTCCATGAATTTGTCTGAGCCCCTTTTAAAGCCATCCAAGCTGGTGGCCATCACCACATCCCATGGCAAAGATGTCCATAGATGAATTTAGGCGCTGTGTGAAAAAGTACTTCCTCTAGTCGGTTCTAAATTTCCTGGCCTTCAGTTTCATGGGATGACTCCTGGTTCTAGAGTTGTGAGAGAGGGAGAAACATTTCTCTTTGTTCACTCTCTCTAAAGGTAAAGGGTGCCGTCGAGCCGGTGTCGACTCCTAGAGACCACAGAGCCCTGTGGCTGTCTTTGAAAGAATACAGGAGGGGTTTGCCATTGCCAACTCCCTCACCGTATGAGATGATACCTTTCAGCATCTTCCTATATCACTGCTGCCCAATATAGTACCAGTGGGGATTCGAACCGGCAACCTTCTGCTAGTGAGTCAAGCATTTCCCTGCTGCACCATTAAGTGGCTGTTCACGCCTACTCCATGCATAATTTTATACACCTCTGTCATGTCTCTCCATAGTCGCCTCTTTTCCAAACTAAAAAGCCCCCAATGCTGTAGCCTTGCCTCGTAAGGAAGGTTCTCCAGGCCCCTGATCATCTTGGTTGCCTTCTTCTGCACCTTTTCCAGCTCTACAATGTCCTCCTTAAGGTACAGGTACCAGAACTGTAGGCAGTTCTCCAAATGTGGCCTCACCATTGATTTGTATAATATTAATATTTTTATTTGCAGTCCCCTTTCGAATGATCCCTAGCCTGAAAAGCTCTTTTCCAGACTGGGTATATCATCAGTATCCTCCACCATGAAGACAGATGCAAATAACTCATTCAGCTTCTCAGCTCTCTCCTTATCCTCCTTAATAAGCCCTTTCATGCTCTCATTGTCTAAGGATTCAACTGCCTCCCTGGAAGGTTTTCTGCTTCTGATATATTTAAAGAAGTTTTTGTTATTCCCCTTGACCCTTCTGGCTATATGCTCCTCAAACTCTCTCTTTGCATCCCTTATTGTGTCTTTGCATTTATTTTGCCAGAGTTTATGTTCCGTCCTGTTCTCTTCATTTGGGCAGGACTTCCATTTTCTGAAGAAAGTCGTCTTCGCTTTTATAGTTTCCCTGACTTTACGAATATGAACATGTCAAATATTTATATACTGCTTTTCAACAAAAGTTCCCAAAGCAGTTTAAATAGGTATGAATAAAATGGCTCCCTGTCCCCAAAGGACTCACCATCTAAAAAAGAAACATAAGATAGATACCAGCAACAGCCACTGGAGGGATGCTGTGCTGGGGATGGAGAGGGCCATTTGTTAGCCTATTTGTTAGCCACGCTGGCATCAACCTGAACTTGGTGGTACTTTCCCTCCTTCTTGGTATACATTCCAACTGAGCTTCTATTATTGTGGTTTTAAATATGTCCCATGCTTTCTGGGGTGATTTGACCCTCCTGATGTTCCCTTTCAGCTTCTTTTTTACCAATTCCCTCATTTTTTAGAAGTTTCATCTTCTGAAGTCCAACAACATCTGTGGACTTCCTTGACAATTCTCCACTCACATATACGCTGAATTGGATCACACTATGGTCACTGCTATCCAATGGTTCTGCAACTCTGACATCTCGCACCAGGTCCTGGGCACCACTCAGGATTAAGTCTAAGGTTGCCCTGATTGGTTCTGCAGCCATCTGTTCTAAGGAACAGTCCTTTAGCATGCCTAGAAATTTGGCCTCTCTGTCAATACCTGCATGTGAATTTGCCCAGTCTATGTGCGGGGAATTGAACTCACCCATTATTACAGCTCTGTCTCTCTTTGATGCTTCTCTGATTTGCTTCTCCAGCTCTAGGTCACTCTCAGTGTTTTGTTCCGGGTGACGATAGCATGTCCCTACTGACACGTTTCCTTTCAGGCCTCGTATTGTCACCCATAAGGATTCTGGGGAGGACTCCGGTCCTCCTAGTTTTTCTAGCTGGTTGGATTTTACCCCTTCTTAAACATGCAGTGCTGCTCCACCCCCAATCCACCCCTCCCTGTCTTTTCTGCAGTTGGAATCCAAGATAACAGTGTCCCACTGGTTCTCACCGTTCCTCCAGGTTTCTTTTATGCCCACTGTATCTATGTTTTCATTAGCACCCAAGCACTCCAGAGTGCCCATCTTGGCTCGGAGGCTTCTGGCATTGGCCTATAAGCCCCTACATGCTGAATCTCTTCCCTGGCATTGGCATGTGCTATCTCCCTTACTGTCATTTGGCCTTTTTGACCAGCTGCCATGTGCTTCCGTCTGCTTTACTCCTGGTTCTACTCTGTCCCCTTCAGTTTTATCTGCAAAGTTTGCACCCTTGCACCTTGGGGGATTTTGCTTGCCAAACGAGATACCACCCAGTTCCTGCTGCTAATCCCCCTCCGGCGTCATTTTAAAAGCTGCTCTGCAACCATTTTTATTTTAAGCACCAGCAGTCTGGTTCCATCTTGGTTCAAGTGAAGTCTGTCCCTTTTGTACCGGCTTCACTTGCCCCAAAATGTATCCCAGTGCCTAACAAATCTAAACCCCTCCTCCCGGCACCACCGTCTCATCCACACATCCACCATCTCCGCCTGTCTCCCTGTCCCTGCATGTGGAACAGGTAGCACTTCAGAAAACACTACCATGGGGGTCCTGGACTTCAATATGTTACCTAGCAGCCTAAATTGGGCTTCCAGGACCTCCCGGCAACATTTCTCAACATCACTGGTGCTGACATGCACCACAACAGCTGATTCCTCCCCAGCACTGCCTAACAGCCTGTCTACACACATCTCTGACTCCCTGAGCTTCTCCAGGTCAGCCACCTTGGCTCTGAGGGAATGAACTTGTTCCCTGAGAACCAGGAGCTCTTTGCACCGAGCGCACACCCATGGCTTCTGCCCCTCTGGCAAGTAGTCATACATGCGATACTCTGTGCAATATACTGGTTAGTACACACACCCTGCTGGCATTCTACCTTCATAACTGGTTTGATTGGCTATTTAGAATATACAGAGCTTGTTTACTTGAAAGCTAGGTTTTAGCTGCAGTTGTCAGCTAATTAAAGGTTTCAGCTCTGTCCTCCAACTAAATTACAAAAGTGGGATAGTACTCACCTCATCCTTGTGCTGAGTGTCTCCTTTGTGATAAAAGGGGACCACTTGTGCGCCTCTGTGCACACTTCCCTGCTAAACTCCATGCAAAACTCCTTTGATATCTGTTAGCAAACTCCTATTCACAAAGTTTCAGGTAGCAAAGCTCCCCTGGTCTGAGCCTCATCTTCTCAAGAGCTGCTTCCAAACTGAGCCACCTCAGAAATGTGGCCCCTCCCACATGATGTGTGACTCACCTGCAGTTAATCTCCACTTACTGTCTCTCTAGGCACAACTGAAACTGCAGCTGCCCTGTCAAAAACAAACCCCTAGCCAGCCAGAAATCAAACTCTAGGAAAGACTAGCCCTAACAAACTCACTTTTCCTTTCCCCCTTGCTTTCTTGTTGATTGATTGATTTGCTCTCTTGCTTTCTTCTTTAGGAAATAAAATAAAAGTTTGCTGCCTGCTCTGGTCCGAGCCTTGTCTTCTCAAGAGTTGCTTCTAAACTTCTGGAAACTAAACTAACACAGTCAGTTCTTTTCCCCCAGGTTGTCAGTGGGGTAGTAATTTTTAAGCATTATTGGCTGTGCTGTAGACAGAAGCCCTATTCACACATGCTATGTTCAACATTCGTACGATCTGTGTACAGCATACACATGTAAAGATCTGTATGCAGGTATGGTGTATTCACACATAATGCTGAATTCAGGTACAGCAGCCAGCTTCCTATCTGTATCCTGCATTTGATGGGCCTGTACCCAGGTTCACATTTAAAATGAGCATAGACACACTCATTCCCACAACAACCTGTATGAGTGTACAGACATCTGAATGCAGGTACAGCGTCATACATGAATAGAGCTAAGGTCCAAAACTGTTCAAGTTTGTGTTGTTACTTGATCTTACAAATATTAAAAAAACTTGGTTTCTGTGCCTAGGTTCGGCCTTAGAACATGAAGATAATCAAAGGGTGCCTCTGAGCACATGTGAAGTATTATTCCCACATCACTGGTGGTTTCCACAGTTTGCCCTTTTCCTGGCTTAATCTGGGATTGTGGGAAGAAGTTTCTAAACCAGGTGGATTTCTCTCTCTCTCTTTCTCTCTCTCTCTCAACAGGCCCTATTTCTTGTATCTTGTGGCATCTTCTGTTTTAGACCAGCTCTCTTTGTAAGGTGGCAAACTTTTGATTTGCACTGCATATTTCTTCAGGTTCTACCCTGTACCACCCTTAGGCTCGCACAGTTCTTTGAGGGAGCAGAAGACTCCTGTCTTTTTTTGAGTTTGACGATCGTATAGATCAAAATCTGATGTTTAGGTCCAAATTTTTATGCTTAACATATGATATGCTGGGCGGGAGAAATCCCCTTTTGAAAGAAAAATAATCCCCATTGATACTTTACCATTTGCAGGGTGGGGGGTGGGGAGAAAAGGAAGGGATTTGGGTCAGCGGCCTCTTTTTTGGACCACACAACAGCTTTGTTGGGCTAGTCAGTAGCATACCTAAATAGTTTGCTGAAGAAAAGTCATGTGCAGCTCAGGGTGGGGGGAGAGAAGCGACTATAGGATTCTGATCGGGGGGGGAAGCAGTATTGGGGCTGTGCTGAGAAGGACAGTGCAACAAGCTCTTCCCTGAGAACTAAGGGGGGCCAGAGAGGCTGCTGATAGAAGTGGATGTCCCCTTCCTATGAATGTGGAGAGAGCGGGTTTGTACTGGATTCCCTGTTGGAGGGTGCGGGGAACCAGCGTAATCTGAGGCAGTGAGGCAGGTGCGTTTCCAGTGTGATCTGCCTGCATCCGATGCCGATGTGCAAGGGCTTTGAGTGCCAGGAGCCGCTGCATCTATCACTGAGCCCTCCGATGCAGCTGATTCTGGGGTGGGGACGCTGCATAGAACGGTGGGCTGAGCAAGAGTGACTTTGCCAGCATGTGGATTGGAGGACTGCAGGAAGAAGGGATGGCTGGTGGTTTTCCATGCGAATGCTCTCCCCCTCCTTTGGGTTCCTACCACAGAAGCCCCTTTCCCTCTCCCCTTTCCCTGTCTCCATCTCTTCCCCTGACCTTTGGCCCCCAATATTGAGAGTTTTTATTGCAAGCCATTAATTTCGTCTCCTTTTTTTAAAACGCACCACCCAAAACCTGCATGCCACCCGCCCCCCCCTGCTCCATGCGGGAGCAGGAGCCGGTCGCCATGACAACCCCAGAGCCCCAGTGGCTCCGTTGCTAAGAGACAGAGAGGCCGGGATGGATGGAGGAAATGCATCAGTGAGGATGAGGAGGGAGGGGAATGGAGGACCCACCCCTTTTGTGTGTGGGGCAGGGAGGGCATCAGGGAGAGGGGATGTCCATCAGCACCCACCCTCCTTCTCTCCCTCCCTCCCTCCCTCCAGGGGGCAGCCTGCTCCCTCCTGCGGCCCCTGTTAAGGTCTCTCTAGCGCATGGGCAGGCGGAGCCATAGAGGCTTCTCCCAGGCCCGGGGGTGGGGGGTGGGGCTGCTGCTGAGCAAGGATGCCGCACTTGTGGGTGAGATGTGGGGGAGCCTGCCCACAGGGGTGATTTGTGGTTCTGCAGGGATGGTGTGCAGTGAGGAGAGGCTGGTGTGGATACAGCAGGAGGAAACGGGTGTGTGTGTGTGTGTGTGTGTGTGCATGTGTGTGCACTCGGGGTCTTCAACACCTCCTCCCATTCAATATTCCTCTCGAGTGGGTGCATAAAAAGCAAGCATAATTTCCCTAGGTGAGAGAGACCCCCCCCACACACACGCAGTTTCTCTCCCCCCCCCGCCCGCTTTATGTTGTTTTTTTATTTTTACATTTTTATTTCCTTCTGTCTCCAAGGAGCTCAGGGTGACATGCACCCATGGATTTGTCCCTCCTTTATGTTTTTCTCACAACAACTCTGTGAGGTAGGTTTACTTGGGAGGGAGAGAGGCTGGCTTTCCAATGTCACACGGAGAGCCTCATGTGGCTGAGTGGAGATTTGAACTCGGGTCTCCTTGGTCCTAGCCTCACCCAAACCACCCCACTGCCCTATCGTTTCCCCCTGAGCAAGTGTTCTCAGGCTTGGGTCCCCAGAAGTTCTTGGACTACCACCTCCATCATCCCCAATTGTGGCCGGGGATGATGGGAGTTGTAGTCCAACAACATCTGGGGGCTTAAGCTTGAGAACCCTTGCCCCTGAGGTACGTTCCCCACATAGTGGTGGTTAACTGCCTGTTGGTAGGAAGGCAGTATGGGAACCTTTATATGTAAGGCTGCCCCATCAGTGTGCATGGGAAGGCCTGTGGGTATTAATTTCACAGAGATCCCTCTCTGTCCTGCATGCACCCTGTGAGAAGGAATTTCTTTGGGCGTTTCAATGGTCTACTTCACAGGAGATGGCGTTGGACATAACTTGTGGCTGGTGCTCCTTGGATGTCCCAAGCCGTCTGCACCCATTTTCTCATTTCCCCCCTAACAACAGTGTGGTGAGGTAGGCTGGCATTATTGTCCCCATAATTCAGGCCGATGGACTGGGGCTGGTGAGTGGAGGCCTGGGTGCATGCTCAGGGGCTGATGAATCCATGGTCTTACTCTGGTGCATCTTGAATTGCACCACAAAGAAGTGATTCCTGTGCACTGTGTGTGTGTGTGTGTGTGTGTGTGTGTGTGTGTGTGGTGAAGAGGACCTTTCATATGGTCTTTCTAGAGCAGGGCTGCTCAACTTTGACCCTCCTGCAGATAGGAACAGAGGAAGCTGCCATATACTGAGTCAGACCATTGGTCTATCTAGCTCAGTATTGTCTTCACAGACTGGCAGCAGCTTCTCCGGGGTTGCAGGCAGGAGTCTCTCTCAGCCCAATCTTGGAGATGCTGCCAGTGCCAGGGAGGGAACTTGGACGCTAGATGCTCTTCCCAGAGCAGCTCCATCCCCTGAGGGGAAGATCTGACAGTGCTCACACTTCTAGTCTCCCATTCATATGCAACCAGGGTGGACCCTGCTTAGCTAAGGGGACAAGTCATGCTGGCTACCACAAGACCAGTTCTTCTCTCCAAATATAATGAAATAATATGAATTCCTCCTTGATCTGTTTGGGCTAGGAACATAGCAAGCTGCCATATACTGAGTCAGACCCTTGGTCCATCTAGCTCAGTATTGTCTACCCAGACTGGCAGTGGCTTCTTCAAGGTTGCAGGCAGGAGTCTCGCTCAGCCCGATCTTGGAGAAGCTGCCAGGGAGGGAACTTGGAACCTTCTGCTCTTCCCAGAGCAGCTCCATCCCCTGAAGGGCATATCTTACAGTGCTCATACATCAAGTCTCCCTTTCATATGCAACCAGAGTGGACCCTGCTTAGCTAAGGGGACAAGTCATGCTTGCTACCACAAGACCAGCTCTCCTCTATAGAAGCCAGGTGAGTGGTGGAAGTGAATTCCCGTCGCAGGGGCTGCTGGGCAGCACACTGCTTCACCAAGCAGCGTTCAGGTGCAGTGAGAGCGGAGGTAAGCACCGAATTAATTTACTCTTAAAGGTGCCTCCTGCTGCCCCCCCTAGAGGCAAGTTCACGGGCCACCACTGAGTCCATACTGTCCCCAACACTCTTTAATATCTACATAAAACCGCTGGGAGAGATCATCCGTCGATTGGGTGCAGGGTGTTATCAATATGTAGATGACACCCAAATCTCTTTTTCCATGTCAGCATCATCGGGAGAAGGCATAACCTCCCTAAATGCCTGCCTGGAGGCGGTGATGGGCTGGATGAGGGATAAAAAACTGAAACTGAATCCAGATAAGACAGATGTACCTATTGTGCGGGGTCAGAATTTGGGCGGCAATCTTGATCTGTCTGTTCTGGATGGGTTCACACTAGCCCAGAAGGGACAGGTACACAATTTGGGAGTGCTCTTTGTCTCAGGTTGAGCCAGTGGCCAGAGGTGCTTTCTATCAGCTTTGGCTGAAACGCCAGCTGTGTCTGTTTCTTTAGATAAATGACCTCAGAACAGTAGTACATCTTCTGGTCACCTCCAGACTTGACTACTGCAATGCACTCTTTGTGGGGCTGCCTTTGTACATAGTCCGGAGACTGCAGTTGGTCCAGAATGCAGCAGCCAGGATGGTCTCTGGGTCATCTCAAAGAGACCATGCTACTCCCATACTAAAGGAGTTACACTAGCCACCAATAAGTTCCCGGGGAAAATACGCGGTGCTGATTATTACCTATAAAGCCCTAAACATATTGGACCCAGGGCATTTAAGAGAACATCTTCTTTGCCGTGAGTCCCACCACCCACTGAGATCATCTGGAGAGGTCCGCCTGCAGTTGCCACTGGCTCATCTGCTGGCTACTTAGGAACAGGCCTTCTCTGTTGCCACCCCCCCCCCCCCGCCCCAGACTCTGGAATGCACTCCCTGCTGAGATAAGAGCCTCCCCTTTTCTGACAACTTTTTAAATGTCCCTCATTTCCCCCCCCCCAAGCTTTTTAATTAGATGTGTGGCTTTAAATCATTTTAAGGTTCTCATTTTTGTTTTCATTTGCTTCATGTTGTTGTAAACTGCCCAGAGACTGAAGTTTGGGGTGTTCTACAAATTTGATAGACAGGTAGTTCGAAAAAAGCCCAGGACTGCTGCACCCGTGCTCTAGTCTAGGCACCCATGCAAGGACACGGCCCGCCCCTACCCCTGCCACATGCCCCTGAACACTGCAGCAGTGCATGCCCAGCCTTGTGCATGTCCTCACGTGCAGGATTCCCCCCGGGGGTCTCTCTGCAGCACCAGCGATCCGTGCCTGGGTCTCTCGGTGGGGAAACACTCCAGGCATGCGGGTGCTGGGACGGCCTCGGCTAGAGATGGCCCACCTGTGGGCACCGCCGGTTGCCAAGGACCCCGTGCCACCAATGGCACCCTTCCTCCCCCCCCCCCCCGCCCCGCTGCCCCTCCTGCCAGGCACTCCACTTGCAAGTCGCTGCCTGGGGAGAGGCCCAGAAAGGCACCTGTGGAACCCCCGCCCGCCCCGCCCTGCCTGGCCCCCCTGTGGCATGTCCCGACTCCGCAGTTGACCCTCACTCGCACACCACCGGGCAGCCCCTGAAGAGCTGCCCTGGGCGTGTGTCGCGCACTGCCTGAGCGGAAGGGCTGCCGCCGTCGTGGGCACACCAGAAAAGGCCTCACACGCACCCTTGCAGCTGCAGACACCTCGCCACTGCATTGGCTCTCTGCAGCACCCTCCTTTCGCCTCCCGGCATCCCGATCCAAGGTCCTGGCAGTGGCATGCAACAGCTCGCCCCCCGCCCCCCCCCCCGCTCCGCATTCCTCCCGCTAGCCCAGCGATGGGTCTCTCTCTCTCTCTCTCTCTCTCACACACACACACACACACTGTTTGCATTACACACACACACACCCCGAGCATCCTCCTCCTCCGTCCCTCTCCCAGCCTTCCCTCCCTCTCTCCTCTTGCATCAATTGGATGCCTACAACCTGAGCATCCTTTGCTTCACCCACCCCCAGCACAAACGCTGCATCTTGCACACACACGCGCGCGCACACACACCCTGCGACTGTCTCACACCCACACCGCATCCAGCCCGGCTCGCTCTCTCTCTCTCGCTGCTGCTGCTGCTGCTGCTGCCGGCATCCTCCCTTGTACTGCATCAACCCTTTAATCGCATCCCTCCTCCAGCCTCCCTCCCGCCCTCTCTCTGCACATCTTCTCCTCCCTCCTTCGCCCTTTCACGTTCCCTTCGTCTAGTCGTGACGACCAAGCCCCCACCTTCTTCCTCCGGCTGCCCCCACACGACACCCCCATCTCCACCCCCCCACACCCCCATGAAGACGAAGAACAGGCTCTCTTCCATGTGTCTCTGTGTGGTAGGTGTTGCCTCTTCTATCTTTATGGAACCCCCCCCCCGAAAAAGCAGAGCCAACACCCCCCCATCTTTAACCCTTTCTGCAAGGCCACCCCCACCAGCAACAGGTCCAGGAGAGAGAGAAAGGGAGGGGGTGGGGGCGGCACAGGGTCTCTTCCTAGATTAGCAAGCAGGGAACTGTCAAAAGAGACTCTGTGTGTGTCTGTGTGTGTGTGTGTCTGTGTGTGAATAAATAAATCTCTGGGCCTTAGTCTTTAAAGGGGTGCTTATGTCGATGGGGGCGCTAAGTCCCAAAGGCAAATACTGACCCACCCACCCCCAAATAAAATGAAGGCATTCTAGGATCTTGTATCTGGCAGGTTTAAGTGAGATTATATATATATATTTGCAACTTTCGTCATGATCATCATGAAGAATGATCGGTTGGCATAATTACTTCTTTTACTACTTCCCCTGGAAACCCCAGCAGCAAAGTCTGATCGCACCTGTGCTGACCCCCACCCCCATCGTACCTGTAGCTACCAAATAGCCCTAGAGTAATCCCTCCCATCACAGCACAGCCCCCGCTCAATAGCCCCACTGCCAGGACAACACCCCCAAATCTTGACAACTCTCCCCCCATCCCGTGTCGCCTGCTTGTCCTGAAGCTCTGCTGTCCCGTCCACTCCCCCACCCTGCTTTGGTACTGCTCCCCAAAAGCAATGTGTGCTCTACCTGTCCGTTTCCAGGTGACTAGTCAGCCACCCCCCCCTCGCCACCCCCCCAGTCCAACGTGACTCCCCAGTCCCTGCCCTTCCCAGCACAGAAATCCTCCAGCTGCCAGCATTCACACAACCAGCTCAGCCTCCGGGGGAAGCAAGCCAGGCCGTACCCTGAACTGGGTTCCTTCCCTGTGGCCAGCTGCACGGCACCCTCGGCACTCCCGTGAATCGTAAGGAGGCCCCCTTTTCCGTGGCCTTGGGGACCTCAGGGCTCACCTCCAAGCCTGCCCTTCACCCAGTCTGTGCACTCAAGTACTGCCTCCCACCCCTTTCCCCAGAGACTAAGGCCCTGGGCACGCCGTGCCTCGGTTTCCCCAGCCAGCCCACTGCTATATCAGCAGCTCTTCCTCCTCGGCTGAGGAAGGCCTGGCCCCCACGCTGGAGCTTGGTTCTGGGTGTGAATGCCCTCCTGGAGCGGAAACCTTTCAATTACTGCTGTTTGTCTAGTCTGTTACATTAATAAGTGATTTATTATCATCCCCATTCATGCAGGATGTATCTCTGGTTGTTTGTGGCCTACAGAAAAAGCTCTTGTTGGTTGAGAAATTGTCGGCAGCAAGCCAGCTCGGTTGCATTTGGCTGTTGTTAACCTGGGAGGGGGTATTTCTCTTTGTGACTCGTCTTTTACAAACAAAAACAAAGATCTATTGCTCCTGCCAACTACACCACCATGTCTCTCCTGTCGTTCAAGTTTCTGGTCCTCATTGTTTGTGCCAGTCAAAACATCACAGTGGGTGATGATGCACAAGCCTTGTGTGCATACGTGTGTGTGTGTGTGTGTGTGTGTGTAACCCCCCGCAGCCTAAATACTTCTAAGCACTCCAAAGTGTCACAGGATGATGCATCCTTTTGATGAAAAAAAAAGTGCATGAAAAAAAGAAAGAAAGAAAGAAAGAAAGAAAAGACTTTATTAGGAAACTTTCTGAGTAATTGCTGTTGATGCATAGAACGCCTTATTTGGTTTCTTAATTATTTTTTCCATATTCATTTCAGAGGAGATTGACAGTCCTCTTGAGATTTACTCTTAAAAAAGTCTGATCTTTTCTTAGATGAATGATAAATGTATGTTCAGAAAACATTTTGAATGGCTAGATAACATCATATATGACCATTGTAAAAATGTGTGTGTGTGTTGGGGGCAGTGTCAAGATTTTGCATTTTTTAAAAAGCCTTCTGTTTTGAATGAAGACTATGTTCTTTCTGCCCAATGAAGGACAACTTAAAAATTCTGATTTCAGCAACACATTCAGAAGGATTAAATAATTTATATGGAATAATTGCAAATATTTTTAGGCCTTCCGACTGAGAATATGCATTTAAATATTAGGCCAGGGTCCCCATATGTTGGGTCCCCATAGGTTGCTGGGGAGGCCTGATTGTGACTGGGAGTGATGGGAGTTGTAGTCCAACAACATCTGGGGACTCTAGGTTGGGAAACCCTTTAGACTATAAAGCTTGTGTTTCTTGTATCATATGTCCAGGATGTTTGGAATGCTCCAATGTTACATGAAATAATCATGGACTTTTAAAAAACCCATATATAAAAGGTCCTGTGAATGGAACTAATTTTTCCACCCCCAGATCTGTATAGATTTCTGTTCAGGACCCAATGCTCAGTTTACAGTTTGTACTTGGGTACAAAATAAAAGCCTACTTGTTATTGCCAAACTTGAAAAGATGCCCTGTGTCCCTTTCAAGGTGGGGCGGGTTGTGGGTTCCCTCCCTCTCCTAGTTTTGCTGGTTGAGACGGCTGTTTGCGGGGCCTCACTGTCAGGCTGGCCTGACTTCGCAGTGGTTCTCAACTCTGGGTCCCCAGTTGTTGGACTACAAATCCCATCATCCCCTTTGGCCACTGTCACTGGCAGTGGTGGGAGTTTTAGCCCAGCAACAGCTGGGGACCCAAGGCTGAGATCCCCTGGCTTCGTCCTATTGTATATTGTGTGTGTGTGTGTTTCTATTGTGCACTCTCTCTTTATCTTCTGGAGGGCTAGTTTGCCTATGTGTGGACTAAGTGTTTCATGTATGTGCCTTTCTGTGCTCTCTGATTCCCTCATGGGCTGTGACTCTCCCTCTTTTCGGGTATCTCTGCCTGGTAAATCAATGTCTTGCAACCTTGCCTTCTGGGGAGGTAAGAAGGGACCTCTATAAATGTTGTCCTCTGTGCATACATGTGTTTGTGTGGGGGGGTGACAACATCTCAGGGTCCAGCCCCCTCCAGGAGCTTGCCAGGCGCTGATTTTAATTTGGAAGGGCAGGTGTGCATTCTCATATCGTCTAGATTTACTTTGCATTTCTTGCGAGCCATCGGGGAACACACCACATACGATTTGGGTTTTTCATTGCACATTGGAGATTAGCCCAATTTATGTCCGGGTTAAAAAAATCCACTTTTTGCATCAGGGTTTTGGGCACACTAGAAATATCCGATATCTATCTATCTATCTATCTATCTATCTATCCATCCATCTATTTATTACATTTGTACACCATCCCAAACTTTCGTCTCTGGGTGGTTTACAATACTATAAAACAAGTTAAAATATATACAAAAACTTAAAACAATTTAAAAATTTAAAAATTAGCCATGAATTAAAACCTTGAAATTTTAAAGAACAGAAAAAGCTTGGGTGAAGAGATGGGTTTTCAAATGCTTTCTAAAAATTGTCAAAGAATTTATGTCCGGGTTTAAAAAATCCACTTTTTGTGTCAAAAAGTATGCCCCATCCCTTGCACTATTTCACGCCTCTTAATCCCGCAGTAAAGCTTGCTGTCTGGGAAAGGCCCCTGCTGGTTTCGAGAGTTAACAAGGTGGGAGGGGAAGTGCGCTGGGGCCAGGGAGCGGCCGATGCATCTTGCTCTGTGTCTAGCCCAATGCGCGCGCATGGGATGCCGGGGTGCTCGTTCCCTTCTGTGCTCCTCCCCGCTGCAAGCACAGATAGTAACTGTGAAGGAATATGCTTCCTTTGCAACCATTCTGTTGTAGCCGCCATCTTATTCGAGAATGCGGTGGGATGAAACTTTTAAAAGTTTTTAAAAGAAACGGAGACATGTCCCCATTTCAGGAAAATGTGAGTGTGGGACTAAGGCGAGGCTCTTGCCACACCCTGGATCCACCCCACAGCCACTAGAGAGGAGTGTCGAGCAAGGCGTCCTTTGGGGAGTGGGGAAGAAGCCATTGAGCTGCGGGTTTTGATGGGAGAAGGGAGGCCTCCCAAAATACCTCAGGCGGGGCACTGGTGCGAACCTGAGAGGCAAGGCACGTAAGGAACAGAGGAAGCTGCCATATACTGAGTCAGACCCTTGGTCCATCTAGCTCAGTATTGTCTGCACAGACTGGCAGCGTCTTCTCCAAGGTTGCAGGCAGGAGTCTCTCTCAGCCCTATCCTGGAGATGCTTTGGCAACGTACTGTATGCTTTGGTAGTTTGTTGGTTCAATTAAAAAAATCTTGTCCTATCTTGGAGATGCTGCCAGGGAGGGAACTTGGAACCTTCTGCTTTTCCCAGAGCGGTGGCTCCATCCCCTGAGGGGAATCTCTTCCAGTGCTCACACTTCTAGTCTCCCATTCAAATGTAAACCAGGGTGGACCCTGCTTAGCTAAGGGGACAAGTCATGCTTGCTACCACCAGACCAGCTCTCCTGCTCCAGCCCAGAAAAGAGTGCTGCAATTGACTCCATTTGGGCACCCCAGTTTAAACGTTCTGGAGCAGGCCATCCAAACGGTGCCTCCGATGCCTCTGGTATAACTGAGCTCTGAACGAGCAAGGCTGTGGCCCCAATCCAGAGAGCCCGGTGCTCGCAAAAAGGCAACTCCCACTGAAGGTTTTCCGCCACGGAACCAGCTGTCATGGGTGGCAAGTAGTGCAGATCTTGGGTGCCGCTGAGGCTAGCCGAAATCCAGACAGCGAGCCTTTGAGGGGCAGCAGCCAGTGGGAGGGGAGTTCTTCTGCGCAAGCCCCGAGTTGATGGGCATTTTTAAAATAACCCCCAGTCCTTTGCCTCCCGTTCTGGATTG
Organism: Hemicordylus capensis; assembly: GCF_027244095.1. Classification (NCBI taxonomy): domain Eukaryota; kingdom Metazoa; phylum Chordata; class Lepidosauria; order Squamata; family Cordylidae; genus Hemicordylus; species Hemicordylus capensis. Next base: position 2,220,464 of record NC_069662.1, on the reverse strand, counting down.
CTTCCCTTCCACTCAGCTTAAATGCTGTTTTTCTGTTCTCGGTTTAATCTCAAATCCACTAACAAGGACAACAGAGCTTAACCTGGCTTCCTTGCACGGATGAGGAGGCCAGAGCGGACCACTTACCTTTGGCCAAGGGCTCGCGTCAGCCCCCACTGGAACCAGGCCTATGTGCCTGCCAGGGAGATCCGCCCGCCACGTTCTTTGGTCCACCCTAGTGCCTCTGTGGTCATCCCCTTTATCTTGCGTTATAGACTGGATCCTAGACTGAAAACCCTTCAGAGCAAAGGACCATCATATTAGTTTGCGCTGGTATCACACTTTTGGAACGTGCCAAGCATCTTGAAGTGATCCTTGCAGCAAGAAGGACGAGGCCAAAGCTCAGGGAGCCTGCAGGAATTCCCAGGTTCAACCCTTGGAAGCATCTCTGGGGCATTTGCCAGATTACAGGCTACAACAGTCTCACTCCTGTCCACTCCGTGTGCTTCTGTCCTGCCTGCGTTTCGACATCACAGTCCCTGCGCTGTCAGCAGGGTGCCGGTCACATCTCTGATGCCTTCTTTGGGGTTTCATCTTTGCCTTTTAGTGCTACAACATTGCATGTGTGTTGCAGGAAAATAGCTGCATTTTCCCACTGTAGGAGGGTTGCTGTTTACGTTTTCAAAATGATCCTGCCAAGCAAAGCCCAAAGCATTTTACTGCTGAACAGGGTGTACTCTGGAAAGCGTCCAGGTAGATCCATCGCTGTCTGAAATCCTGGAAAGCTACTGCCAGTCAGAGTGGACAATACTGAGACAGACAGTCCAATGGCCTGACTCAGTATAAGGCAGCTTCCTATGTTTCTGGCAGGCAGTTTTCGGGCTGTAGCTCAACGGAAGAGCAGAAGAGGAGAATCTGCTTAGCCTGTAGAAAGTCCTAGGTTCCTGGCAGCATCCCTGCCCGAAACCTTGGAGAGCTGCTGCCAGTCAGAGTAGACAGTACTGAGCAAGATGGACCAAGGGTCTGACTCCGCATATGGCAGCTTCCCGTGTACTGTCCTAACAAGCCCTTAAGGCAGGGGGTTCTCAAACTTGGGTCTCCAGATATTGTTACAACACCAGACATGTGCATTAAAAATAATAATGTTGCCCCTAAATTATGCTCCCTCTCTGTTTTGCTCAGCAGCCTGTATTTGAGGCCTAGTGGTTAGAATATTTGAACACAAACACACACACACACACACACACACACACACACACACACAGCCTGTCTATTTCTCTCATGCTGAATTAGTTGTCATTTGATAATTTAATTATACAATTTTGCATGGTGTGGGGAGAGAGAAATTTCCCTCTCTCTTTCTCTCAGCACTAGAGCCCGGGGCCACCCCAATAAACCGAAGGCCAGAAAATTCAGGACTGACAAAAAGAAGCACTTTTTCACAGGGTGCATAACTGATCTGTGGAATTCTCTGCCACGGGATCTGGTGATGGCCACCAGCTTGGCTGGCTTTAAGTGGGGCTTAGAGGACAAATGCATGGAGGGCCAGGTCTGTTGATGGCTAGATGCCCCCGGATGGATGCCCCCGAATACAAGTTGCAGCAGGGGGGCAAGAGCAGGAAAGGGCAGGCGTGCCTCCCAGAGGCAGCTGGTGGGCCACAGACGGGCCTCCTGGGGCCTGATCCCAACAGGGCTGCTTTTTCTGTCCTGCCTTTGACTGCCATTTGCACACGTGATTGGAATCCCTTCCAAAAGCACCAGGAGGGGATGCGAAGTCTCGTTGTTGTTTCTGCAGGGGTGGATCCATGCCTGCCATGCACGCGAATCCTTCCCAACTGTTGCGTTCCCTCGGGGATGATCTGCGGCTGTGATGATCTCGGTTTCCATGATCCCTGTGGAGTGTAGAGCAAGGAGGTCTACCCAGAGGTGCGCTGCTCTGCATGTGCAGGCACCAGAAACGGGGGCTGGCTCTGACATGGTGGGGCCTGTCCGCTGAGGCTGCGTCTTGGTGATCAGCAGCCCCCACCCCCCTGTTTTTAGGGTGTGCTGCGTTTGGAACAGTGTGGGAGCTGCAGCTGCATCTCTCTGGCCTCTTCTGCTGGAGGAGGGGGGTGTAGCTGTTGCCTGGTGTGGGGGGAGAATCTCTGATTAACGCCAAGGATTAATGAGCTCAGAATAGCCCACACAGACCATGACTGGAGGACACAGCTGTGAGGAGGAGGGAGCTGGCTAGAGGTTGCTAACTACCGCTGCCCCTGCTTAATTTATGGGGAGAAGGGTCTCAGGCCTCACGCCTGCCCCCCCCAACCACATAGGTGTAGAGTCTGGCAATTCTTTTATCCATGAGCAAAAGTCTCTCTGCATATGCTCAGAGACACACTTCTCTCCAGCTGACCAATAGGCTAAAAGTACATAAAAGAGAAAACAGTACTAATGCGTGATGGGGGAGACTAGAGACTGGAAGGTGTGAGGCATTCCCCCCCCACACACACACACCCTACTCAAGGAGGTAGCTGCTGCAATCATCTGCAGTTCCCCTGTGACAAACATTAACTGAAAGGGACACATGAAAGAAACAGTCAGAATAAAGTGAAATTGGCAGCACCAGCTTGTAATATACCCATGCAGAAAGTGGGGTGTAAAACCCGACTGGTGTCCACTAGAGGGCGCTGCTCGCCCAGGAATAATTGTCCCCCCTTCACAAACCAGCCCCATAACACTCTAGCACCCCCTGGGGTACAGGATATTTTGCACCTTGAAAGGGCAAAGAGTGCTGGAGTGCATATGAAGCATTGCACAGTGTTGGGTTACTGTGTGGAGAGTAGGGAAACTAACCTTCTACTACTTTGGAGATTATATACTGCTCTTCAACACAATTCTCAAAGTGGTTGATATAGAAAAATAAATAGTGCACAAATCAGATGGTCCCTTGTCCCCAAAGGGCTCACCATCTAAAAAGAAACACCAGAGAGACACCAGCAGCAGCCACTGGATGGATGTTGTGCTGGGGTTGGTTAGGGTGCAGATAACGGTAATGCTAACCGTGGTGCATATCAGGGAGGATGGATCAGGATCTGGGGAGAGATCTCTAGGCAATCTGCAGTGGAGAGCCACCAGGTTCTGACTCCCATGAGATAAGTAATCACAAATCAGATTGCAAATCGTTGCATCCCTCCCATCGCTGGCCTTTGCGCGCCTTGCTTGCTTCTTTCCCAGAGTTCCGGGGTTCCTCTCCTGGGACCCAACACAGGCCTCTCTCTTCTTGGGTTGCCTTTGGCCAGCTGGCTGTCTCCCCCTCTGAGCCACCCTTTGGATCTGGCTTTGCTCTGCCCTCTTTCGAGGCTAGCTCTGCTTGGTGGTTCTTCCTGGAATTCCAGCAGGAAGCACAGTGTAAATCTTGGAAGCCGGATGTCTGCCCGTACCTGGTGCATACTATGGGGCTGGGGGCGGTTCACCCATAGCAGGAACCTGCAGCTTCCTCAGGCCAGAAGAGGAACTTGAAACTGGCACTGCAGTCAATCACAGAAGAACATAAGAAGAGCCCAGCTGGATCAGGCCCAAGGAGGCCCATCGGGTCCAGCCTCCTGTTTCCCACAGTGGCCCAGCAGATGCCTCTGGGAAGCCCCCAACTAGGAGCTGAAGGCAGACACCTCTCCTGCAACTGGTATTCGGAGGCATCTTGCCTCTGAGCCTGGAGCTAGCCCATAGCCATCAGGACTAGTCGCCATTGCTAGGTGTGTCCTCCCCGGACTTCCCTAAGCCCCATTTCAAGCCATCCAAGCTAGTGGCCATCATCACATCCTGTGGCAGAAATATTCCACAGGTGAATTATATGTGGTGTGAGAAAGCACTTCCTTTTGTCGCTCCTGAACTTCCTGGCCATCAGTTTCATGGGATACCCTCTGTTCTAGTGTTTGGGAGAAAGGGAGAGGCATTTCCCCTACCCACTCTCGCCCCACCCCATGCATAATTTCATAGACCTCTACCATGTCTCCCCTTAGTTGCCTGTTTCCCCTAAACTAAGAAGCCCCAGATGTTGTAGCCTGGCTTCATCAGGAAGGTGCTCCAGGCCGCTAGTCATCTTGGTTGCCATATTTCAGTCTGTTGGAAGTGGCTGAGCTGAGCCAGAAGTACGCCCCCTGGGTGCTATCGCTTTGCAGCCATTGGTCTCGATGGCAAAGGGGGCGGGCTCACCTGGAACGAACCGGGGTTCATGAAGGGGATTCGGATGTAGCACGAACCGAACCGAAAGTGGAGCGTTACTAGTGGTGATAAGGCAACTTCCATTTTTGGTTACACATTTGGGTTTCCTGCCCCAAACTAACATGCAGTTCCTGCCATACAGTGGGTTCACATGATCCCGGACCGCCAGGTAACTGAGGCTGGAAGTAGGTTCCGTGTAATGTCTGAAACTACCCTAGATATGAATATTTGCATTGACTGAACTTTAAATCTTGTCACAATCCAGGATGTGGGCGCAGCTCAGGGCCAGTCTGCACACTCCCCAGGCTGGCCCTGTTTCCGGGTGTCCTGCAGCCCAACCCAGCCCTCCACAACCGGGGCTTCTTTGCGCGTCTCACAAGCCGAGCGCTGCTGAGCCTTTTGCTGTGATGATCACGCAGCCAACTGGGCTTCATTTCCAATCACACTTTGTTTAGACAACTTAAATGAAAGAGAAAGCTGACAAGAATACAAACAGAGTCAGGAGATGAGATTTTAAAGTGGGAGAGAGAGAGAGAGACGAAACCGGAGCTTCCGTCGGCAGGGTGCGGTGCAGGGTGGTTCTCTGGACTGTGTGTGTGTGTGTGTGTGTGTGTGTGGCTGCCAGAGGGCCACGCGGTCACCGGGCCTTGTGTGCCGTGCAGAGGAGGAGGGCGGCCACACCTTGGTACGAGTAGGGGCTGCAAGCCAACTTGGTGGGCCACCAGTAGCTGTGTGACCAGCAGAGGAGAAGGGCATTCCAGTCTCCCCGCCCCGGGAAATAATCACAGCCATTGGCATCTTCACTTCTTTGTGATGTAAACTGCCCTGAGCCATTTTTGGAAGGGCGGTATATAGATCAAATTAATACTAATAATTAATAATAGACGCTTCAGAGGGTTCAGATCCCTTTCCATGCACAACCTTCCACATCAGCAGAGATGCTTGTTATTTGTTGGCAGGGAAATCTCCCGTGCCTGCAGATTCGGAATCGCCTCGAAGGCGGGGCTGTGCCCAGTATTCCCTAGCCGCCCGTGTGTTTGGGGGGGAGCTACTGCCCTATTCAGTGCTTTTCATTTCTTAGTCAGAGCACAAACCATATCAGAACTCCTCGCAACAGTCTTGAAAGGCAGGCCTGCTGCATTCATATCCTCCTGTCGCAGTGCCGGGAGGGCCCGAGGCGGAGAACGGCTTGCTTCACGGGGTCGCAGCAGAGGCGAGATTCGAACAAAGGACCCTGATTGGTAAACCAGGTCAAGCTGGGCAGGGGCAGAGAAGGGCGGTGTTTATCTAGGCCTTGCAGCCAATCAGAGGGCTGGTTCAGGAGCCCCTCGGTGTCTGGGGAAGAATGGCTCCTTGCTGCTTCCCAGGCCTTTGCTGGACTCCCTGATCTGCCGTAGACACAAGGCATGCCTGGGTTCCTGGCGCCGCCTGCAGGAACGGACCTGCCACCTGCAGCCCCTCTGCCCAGTGGATGGGCCCGCCTGCTTGCTGTGGAGCTCTCTGAGATGTTCCAGCTGAAAAAAGCCGCCGACATCCCCCCGCCCCCCCGCGTCCCATTATTACAAAGACTTCTCTGTCATATATTCAAAAGGCACCGCTTTATTTATATGAAATGCTAGGAATTTAAACCCTCTTCCAAAACAACGAGGATAGCTATAGCTTTCGTTTCCGTACAGCAGGGCTTTCAACTTGGGGTTCCCCAGATTCTGATGGACTACACTCCCATCGTGCCCAGCCACAAAAGGCCATTGCAGCTGAGGATGATGGGCGCTGTAGTCCAATGCCACCTGGGGACCCCAGGCTGAGAAGTCCTGCCATTTAGGAAATAACAAGGGAAAAAGCCTGCTTGACCCCAGGATTTGTGATTTCTCTAGATTGAACATCCTCTCCACTCCACAATTTTAATTTTCAGCAAAATCCACATCAGGGTACCTGTATCTGAACCTCTGTGCATGTGCATCCAGAAGATGGTTTGAGATTTTCCGTAACTGGGGAAGCATCGGAGGAGACCATTCTCAAATCGGGGCAAGCGGGATACTTGTGTTGTTTAGAACAAAACTTGCTCACTTTATTTAATCTTGTTTACATCCCCCACCCCATCCTCCTCTAAGGAAAGTAGGGTGATGCACATGGTTTCCCTTTCATTCCTTCCTCACCACAACCCTGTGAGGTAGGTTAGGGTGAGGCAGAAGAGACTGGCCCAAGTTTATCCAGCAGCGACATGGCCGAATAGCTGGATGGCGGAGCGTCTGCTCTGCATGCAGAAGGCCCTGGGGGTTCAATTCCATGGCTGCATTTGCAGGCGGGGCTGGGAAGACCCGTCTCTGCCTAAACCCCTGAAGTGCTGCTGCCAGTCAGTGTAGATAATTCTGAGCTAGATGGACCGAGGGTCTGGCTCGGTGTAAGGCAGCTTCCTACGCTCCCATGAACCCAGGTCTCCCTGTGACTAGTCTGACACTAACCACCGGACCACATTGGCTCTCTCTAATGAATACTCGTTAAAATTTGCTTGTGCGCATATGTTTGCGCACGAGAAAGAGAAATATTTATTTTTCTAAAAATTCAGAAAATTTTCTGAAGTCCTCCCATCCAAAATATTAAACAGTAAAGCCTGCTCTTTGGAGAAAGATACCTAGTATTTTAATGTAAAAGTTTATTACAATATATTTTAATATAAAAGTTTAAAAGCAAGCTGAGTGATGGACGGAAGAGAAGAGAGCAAGGCCAGGCGTTCTCAAACTTGGGTCCCCGGATGTTTCTGGACTCCAACCCCCATCATCCCCAGCTGCAATGGCAGACGCAACCCAAAGGCCGTTGCAGCTAGGGATGATGGGAGTTGTAGTCCAAAAACATCTGAGGTCCCAAGTTTGAGAACCCCCGGTACAAGGGTAAAGGCCGGGGTGGCCAACCTGAGGCTCACCAGCTGTTAATGGACTACAACTCCCATCATCCACAGTAAATTTCAGTTGGGGATGATGAGAGATGTAGTCCAGCGACAGCTGGAAAGCCTCAGGTTGGCCCCTCTGGTACCGGCTGCTTGTCATGCGATTGTACTCCCCCCCCCCCGCAGTCGTGTCCCCCCCCCATTTCTCTCTCTGCCTCTTCCTCTGGCATCTGCCGTTCTAATCCTATTGTGGATGTGAACATTTCTGATTAAACTGGCCGCGCAGCGCGTTGTCTACAAGGCTTTATCCCCCGGGGCATGGCCAACTGGTTGCTTGGGGGGGGGGGTTGGCTTGTTCAGGAGGGGCCCGGGAAGGAGGAGGCTGCAAATCCTTGGGCAGCACGCTGGATCCCACCCTTGGTGCTGAAATCCTGCCAGCCCCGTGCTGCGCTGCCGGCTTCCACAGCCGCTGACGCCTTGTGCAAACAACCACATTGTTTGCCCGATCAGATCAAGTCCCTGGCAAGCAGCTTCAAGACACCGAACCCACAAAGAGAAATCCCCGGCGAACCCCAAACGCACGCCCGCGTCCTTTGGCTTCCCTGCACAAGGAAAGGTTTCCTTCCTTCCTTGCGAAGGCCAGGAGGAGGCGGCGTGCAGAAGGGAGGGCCCACCTCTGAGAAGACCCTGCACCCAGTGGCCAGGCCTCACCTCAGATTCAAGGGGGCGGGGCGGGGGGAGACCGGCCCCCATCCTGGGAACGCCAAGCATGCTGGGGCTCCTGGGGAAGGAGGACCGCGGTCATTTTCATCAAGTCTATTTAGGCTTTGGCCTTTTAAGAAACAAGCCGTGAGACTCAGAAGGAGCCCGGCTGCCCCTGGTTCCTTCCGTGTTCCTTCCCACCTTCGCCCGGGTCTTGCAGCATTTCGTAATGAGCATGGAGCGCCTGGCAAATCTGCAGAGTGGTGGGGGGGGGGGGCAGGCAGCCGGGAGTTCTGCAGATGTGGGGCTGCAGCCACTTCGATTTCCCCACTTCTGTGATACGTGGGTAGCATTGCCCAGCAAGTGCCCAGGGAGAGGGCCACGGTAGGGCTCGGGGAGCAGACTTGAGTCCAAGAGTTCTCAAACTTACATAGGAACAGAGGAAGCTGCCATATACTGAGCCAGACCCTTGGTCCATCTAGCTCAGTATTGTCTACACAGACTGGCAGCGGCTACACAGACTGGGGGGCGGGGGGGGGGATGAGGAGCTGGTGAAATGGGCACCAGGTCGGTAGGCAGCAGTTGTTGCGGGCCAAGAGAAAGGGATGAATGGAGAGGCTGGGGACGAAGGACTGTGGGAATTGAGGAGAGGAGGAGACTTCTCCAGAGCCTGTGCAGAGTGCGTTTGTGCCCTGCAAAGCAACCTCTCACACAGAGCAGGCCTTCCAGTGCAGGGGAGGAGGAGGAGGAAGCATCTTCTTCAGGCTGGCTTGAAACCCGGAAACTCAGGGGTGAGGGCACAGTGTGTGGGGCTGTGGAGAGGGACGACCCAGTGCGTGTGAGTGTTGGGGGGCAAGGGGGAGGGGAGCCAGGGACAGTGCTTGCTAGCTCAGATGGTTCCGAGTCGAAGATTAGGCTGGGGTTCTCAAACTGGGGCCCCCAGACCTTGTTGGACTACAACTCCCATCATCCCTGGCCACAGTGGTCAAAGGCTGAAGGGATGATGGCTGCAGTCATCCAACAACATCTGCGGGCCGAAGTTTGAGAGCAAAATCAGGGGGACAAGGGTAGGCTATTAGCGGGTGGGTGCTACCAATAGAACCTCCATGTCCAGAGGCACTGCACCTCTGGATGTCAGACACTGGGGGCAAAAAGAAAGAAGGCCTCCCGTCTTCCTGCCTTGCTTGTGGGTCTCTCAGAGGAGGCCTCCGATTGTCCACTGTGGGGAGGAACAGGAGGATGCTGGATCAAGGTGGATGCTGGGCCAGGAGGTCTGTCCCTGTGGGGCTGTTCTTAGGTTCTTGCATGGCTTTGTCTCCCGCTGTCCCTATTTAGAGCGGAACGCCCCTTGCTTTCGGCCTTTAAATAGGGATTAAGCAGAGTCCTAGAGGTCTATTGGCTGACTATTAACCACGAGAGTGATCTAGAGCCACCACGGACAGCGGCAGTCTACCTCCACACACATACAGGGCGTGGGGCTGTTGCTCAGTGGCAGAGCGGACAGGGCCTTCTCTCTGCCTGAGCCCCTGTACAGCCGCTGCCAGGTGTCTGGTCCCTGCTGCTGCTGCTAACTCGAGTTCAGGTAGCGGGGAGGCTGGGCAGCTGCTGCCAGTCAGAGTCTAGACAACCGCGCGCCCGTGGGACTAGGGGTCCGTCCAACTCCAGGCGGCTCCCCAGCTGTTCACCAGCCGCAACGGTGGGGCGGGGATGGCCGCCTTGCTGCCCCCCCCCCGCCTTGGCCCTATTGCGAGCGATGGAGGAGCCTCCAGCGGCAGGCAGGGCCCCGTAGGCGGCCGTCCCGGGGCGCCTGGGCAGGCTTCTCGAGGATGCTCTGCTGCTGGGGGGAGGGGAGGCCGAGGCGGCCGGCCTCGGCTTGGGAGGGGAGGGAGGGGGAGGGGATTAGGACAGGCGGGCGGGCCGGCCTGGCAGCAGCAGCAGCTGGCGCCGGGCGCAGGCGGGCAGGCAGCGCGGGGTGCGGCGGCGGCGGCGGCGGCGGGGTGCCCCCGGGGCGAGGCGGCGCGCGGCCGATGGGGGCGGCAGCAGGCGGGGGGGCGCGAGGGGGATGGGCCTGAACGGCGTGTCCCCCCCGTTCCGCAAGCTGGGCTGCTTCTCGCCCGTCCTCTGCCAGTGCAAGATCACCTGCAGCAACCGGACGCTCTCGCTGGTCTTCGGCTGCAAGGTAGGCAGCGGCGGGCTCGGGGTGCGGGCGGCGGGCGGCGGGGACGGGGCGCGAGCGGCGCTGGGGCCTGCTGCTGCTTCCGCCGCCTGCTGCGCCCTAGGCCGGCGGGAAGGCGGCTGCCCGGGGACCCCCATCCGGGCGAGGCGGGGAGGGGGCGCGTGTGGACGCTTCGACACGTGTCTGGGTCGTGTGGCCCGCTCAGCCGCTCGGCCCCGCGCCGGCTCCCCCTGCCCCGCCGCGGCCGGCGCTGTCCGTGGTGCTGGCGCTGCTTCCTGCCCCTCGCCCAGCCTCGTCCTCCAGTGGGCCCGACAGAAGCCTGCCTTGCCGGCCACCTCGGGGCCCTCCTCCTCCTCCTCCCGGCGGCCCCAGGGCCTTGGGGATGGCGGGCTGGACTGGAGCCTGCTGCTGGGAACTCTCGAACCCAGGCCCTCCCGACTCGGGGCGGCAGCAGCAGGGCTCTTGCTGCGCGGGGGAAGGGGGGGGGCTCGTCTTCCCGGCGCGCGAGGGGGAGGGGGGGTCTCCGAGCGGTGGCTGCCTGTTCTGCCGCCGCCGCCGCCGCCGCCTCTAATCTCGGCCCGCCCGAGGCGCCTTGGCGTGCTTGTGAACCGGGGATTAGGCGCCCTAATCTGCTGACACGGAGGAGCGCGCCGAGGCAACTGGCAGCCGCCAGCCAAGGCCGCGGAGGGGGGGGGGGGGCGCTGCGGAAGGGCCGGGCGGGGGGACACGGCGGGGAAGCCCCCGGCGGCTGCAGCTGGCCCAGACCGCTCGCCGCCAGATCTGCGAGCAGCAGCGATGCAGCCCCCTCGCGGGCTCAAACAGCACCCATCTGGGCCCAGGCCAGGCGCCTCGACCCCCGCCCGGCCGCCCCCACCCAATATCCGCCGCCAGCCGCCCTTTTGCCCGCCGCCTCTCTCTCCCTCGGTGCCCCTTTTAAGCAGCTTCCTCATCAAAGCCGGGGACAGAAGAAGATCAAAGAAAGGAGCGAAGGCAGTGGAGAGGAGTCCCCCAGGCGCAGGGGAGGGGCTGGGAGAGCACTGGGGTGTCCGCCGGGGCTGGCTCTGGCAGGCAGTGGATCCGAGACCAGGGTGAAGGGAGGCTTGCTGAGGACTGGGGCTGCTGGGTGGGTGGGCAAAAAGGGTCCCTACACCCCTGGGCAGCCCCCACCCCAACCAAGAATCCCATGAGGGAGTTACTGATTCTGTTGCTGCTGGTCTCCGCACAGGAGTGCTGTTGGAGCCTCTGAAGGTGTGCAATCCTAGAGAGGAGAGCTGGCCTTGTGGTAGCAAGCATGCATTGTCCCCTTAGCTAAGCAGGGTCTGCCCTGGTTTGCATTTGAATGGGAGACTGCATGTAAGCAATGTCTGAGATTCCCCTCAGCGGACGGGCCGCTCTGGGAGGCAGCATCTCCAAGATAGGGCTGAGAGAGACTCCTGCCTGCAGCCTTGGAGAGGACACTGCCAGTCTGTGCAGACAGTACTGAGCTAGACGGACCAAAGTTCTGACTCGGTAGAAGGCAGCTCCCTCTGTTCCTAGAATCTCCCTACATCAAGGGGTTTCTCCAGACCCTGCCACAAGTCAGCAGACATGAAAATGTGAGCTGCCCACCCCCGCAAACGCTGAGCAGGGCAGGCAGCCCTCATCTCTGGAAGAAAGGAAGCACCCATGGAAAGACACCCACTGAGGGGACGGAGATAATCAGAGTAGAGTGGCCAACCTGAACTCACCAGCTGTTGTTGTACTACAGCTCCCATCACTCCCTGCCGTGCTTTGTCATGGCTAAGGATGATGGGAATCCTCCCTGGAGTGGGGTCAGTTCATTAGGCCCTACTGAATCAACTAAAACGGGTTCTCCAGCCAGGATGGTGGGAGTTGTGCTCCAACAACAACTGAGGATCCAGGTTGGGAGAGCCCTGAACTCAGAGGCACCCCTGGTTAATCATTCAGCCCTTGGAAGAATCACTTAATAGAAGAGGTACTTCTAAAAAACAGCAGAAAGCAGGAACCAGCCAGGGAGAGAGGAGGGAGCCCCCCTCACTTTCACGGGGACTCTCTCTTCTTCTGAGATGCCGCTACAAAAGAGAATGTGTCCCCCCCAGCCCAGCCCCAGATATAGTTGGCTCACACTGATTTGAGTGACCACCCTAGCATCTTACCACAACTACCTGCGAATCATAGCTTTGTTTTTAGATTGTGAGCTCCTTTGGGGACGGCGGAGCGTCTTAATTAATCTGTGGGATTCTCTGCCACAGGATGTGGTGATGGCCACCAGCTTGGGTGGCTTTAAGTGGGGCTTCGAGGACAAATGCATGGAAGGACAAGTCTGTCAGTGGCTACTAGTCTGAGGGCTCTAGGCCACCTCCAGCCTCAGAGGCCCAATGCCTCTCAGTCCCAGTTGATGCCTCTCAATAACAGCAGGAGAGAGGGCATGCTCTGAGCTCTTGCCTGGGGGCTTCTCAGAGGCCTCTGGTGGGCCACTGTGTGAAACAGGACGCTGGACTGGATGGGCCTCCTTGGGCCTGATCCCGCAGGGCTTTTCTTGTGTTCTTATTTATTTTTCTATGTGAACCACTTTGAGAAAGTTATTTGTTGAAAAGCGGTATTAAACAAACAAACAAACAAACAAAGGCAGTCAGTTTCCAGGCAAGAGCATTAAACCTGGGTGGCAAGAAGCTTGTTCCCTCGAACAACTCCCTTCATGATCTCACTCCAAGGGGCTGCAACCAACGCCATCCCTTCTGCCCAAGAATCCCTCCTGCTCCCCTACTCTTTGAGAGAACCCAGGAGTCCTGGCTCCCTCCGCTCTCCCTTGAGCCAATCCAATCCTCTTTTTGGAACTTGGCATGAGTTCCATTCTTTCCTTCTGCAGGTTATACATTAGGGGGGGAAATGCTTTTGGGTTTTTCACCTCCACAGGTTTAGGGATTATCATCGCCCAAATGTGCTACCAGACCAGAGAGATGAGCTTTTGCAGAGGTAATGCTTTGTCTTGCATTTATTGTATAGGTATGGAGCAACCAATCACTGCCCAGACTGCCTGCCACCAGCCAATCGGAAGTCGAGGCTGTGTTGTGTGTCAGTAATTAGGTTGTCCCACCAGGTTGGAGGTTCCCTTCTGCACAAAGGGATCCAAGGGCACACCTCACAATGTGCTTGAGGGACAGTCCATGTGCTTAGGTCCATGTGCTTATGTGCATTTGTGTATAGCAAATAACTTTCAACTGGTGCTATGGTTAGGGAATGTTTGCGTCCATCACACAGAATTTGCATTCAGGCCTTAAGGCTTTTCCTTGGAGTTAGCGGCATCTGCTGATCATTGTCTTGGGGTTGTCTGTCTGTCTCTTTCTTGTATCTAAGACTGTAGTCTTCAGTCTAAAAGGACTCCAGCGTGTCTGCATATTTTTTCTAAAACCATAAAACCAGCGGAATCAATGTCATCAGTAAAACGGGGGAACTCAGAATGTCTCCATATTCTGATGTAGAATATGTAGAATATTGATATAGATGGAGGCATTCACATGTTAAGTTCAGCACTCGTACAACAACTGTACAGTGTACATGGGTACAGATCTGTACGCAGGTACAGTCATTCACGCGTTATGTTGAACACAGGTACAGCAGTACACTTCCTGTCTGTACCATATATTTGAAGGGTCTGTATCCAGGTTCACTTTTAAAATGAACACAGGTACAGTCATTCACACAAACACATGCACGAATGAGCAGGCATCTGTAATGTCTGAATTGGGCTTATAGGGCTGGACAATTAAGTTTGGCCTCAGTGCTGAAGGACATTAAGTTGGGCATCAGGCAAGCCTCTCTGGGGAGAGAATTCCCTGCAGGGGCACCACCACTGAAAAGGCCCTGCCGCTACCCTGGAGGTGGGGAGATCCAGCGAAGGGCCGCTAAGGCAGGGGTTCTCTTTGGCCATTGTGGCTGGGCATGATGGGAGTTGTAGTGCAACAGCGTCTGGGGACCTAAGGTTGGGAACCCCTGCAGCAGCAGACTCAGCAGAGCAGGACTTTCCTCTTCCATGTCCTGCCCTTCGTTGCTCAGAGGAAGAGTTCTGGAGAAGAGAGAATTTCAAGGGCGTTGGCTGGAACAGAGATGCAAGGGGGTCCATGTTCAGGGCTGGGTTTGCAGCTAGGAAACCTACTGATGAGCTTTGCACTCGCTGCTGAAAACCCCCATTCCTCTTGGGGTCGCTTGTTGGTGCAGGCCCCGCTCCACCCCTTGCCAGGAGCCTCCAGCCATCCTAGAGCCCAGGGGCCGTTTCTCGTCTGGAAGGCAGGACGGAGGAGCAATGCTGGCCTGCCGTGGCTAGAGCTGGGGCAACCCGGGTCCAAAGCCTGCTCAGCCACGAAGCTCCTCCTGGGGTGCGCGTGCCTCTCCACTGAGCTTCCTCCCTGGGCCGAAGTGAGGAGGGAGCGGGTGTCGCCCCATAGCTGCTGGCTGGTGCCCATTGGAGGGTCAGGGTGGCAAATGAATCCTAGGCACACAGGCAGCTGCCTTCTGCCGAGTCGGACTGTTGGTCCATCCGGTTCCCCATGGCCTGCACTGACTGGCAGCAGCTCTTCAAGGTTCCAGGCAAGAGTCAGTCTTCCCCAGGCCTACCTGGAGATGCTGCCAGGGACGGAGCTGGGGACCTTCTGCATGCAAAGCAGAGGCTCTTCCACTGAGCCATGGTGCCCCACCCCACCCTCTGTCTTTGTTTAGATCAGGGGCTCCCAAGCGTGGGTCCCCAGATGCCAGTGGACAACAAATCCCATCATCCACAAAGGTTATTGTGGCCAGGGGTGCTGGGAGTTGTAGTCCTGCAACATCTGGGGCCCCACACTTTGGAACCCCTGGCGTAGAGGAAAGGACAACTAGGGGATGAGGGTGTTTTATATTGTCCTGTATTCTACCAAGAAAACCACATGGCTCTGTGGTCTCCAGGAGTCGGCACAACCTTTCCTTTCCTTATATTGTCTTTTCCTGAATCCAAGGCTCAGTTTTTTCCAAGTTCTTTGATGTTAGGAATCAGGGGGTTGTCTCAGATTCAGAGCCCTCTTGCTTTTGGGTCAATACAGGTATAAAGGTAAAGGTAAAGTGTGCTGTCAAGTCCATTTTGACTCCTGGAGCCCCCAGAGACCTGTGTTTGTCTTTGGCAGAATACAGGAGGGGTTGACCATTGCCTCCTCCCACGCAGTATGAGATGATGCCTTTCAGCATCGTCCTATATCGCTGCTGCCCGATAATAGTACCAGTGGGGATTTGAACTGGCAACCTTCTGCTTGTGAGTCAAGCATTTCCCCTCTGCGCCACTTAAGGTGGCCAATACAGGTATACCCTCTATTTAATCTCTGTTTTCCAGTGGGTCCTCTTAAATACAGAGTCGTCTTCTATTAGGGTACATACGGTAAAAAGTTGCCTGGAGTGGAGAAAGGGAGAGGGCCCCCCATTATATTGAAATGTGGGTCACCCAAAGAAATGGGTGGCCAGAAGATTTGGGGCAGACAAAAGCAATACCGGTCTCCTTTTGTTAAGCGGATGAGCGGTTAATCGTCCAGGATGTTTCCCCAAAGGGAGCAATAATGGAGATATCATCCGAGCTCTCTCCTCCTGCCTGTTTGGCCCCAGAGCCTGGGAAAGGCAGCTGTGTGGAAAGGTGGGAGTGAGCGGGGACCACTTTGGCAGGGGGAGCTTTGCTGGTTGGGTCAGGAGCAGAGAGAGAGTGGAGCTGGGAGCAGCTCCGCCGGGGGTGCCACAGCAGCCGGGCACCTCTGTCTCCGCGGGCGTGCATGGAGTGCGCATGCAGCTGGCCTCTCCACTGATGCGCCCCCATCTCTCTGTCAATAAAGCCGAGATTATTCCAGGCAGGCTCCGAGCTGCCGGTCTCCTCTCCTCCTGAGGAAGCCAGACCCAAGCCGTGCCGTGCCGTCCCTGGGGTCCCTGGGATGTCTTGCCGCCTCGGGGGATTGGGGCCCTCCTGACAGCCCCCCCGTCACACTCTGCAGAATGCAGCGATGGCATTGGCTGCCCCACGATGTGGTCAGGGGCGGATGAAGCTTTTGGCTGCCCTTTCACCTTCTTAAAAAACTGCAGCTGTGTGGGGGTGGTTGCCGTGGCTGCGGGGAGGGGGAAAGGGGAAAGTCCCCCCTTTTGCCCCCCCAAACAGGGTGGGGCATGGCAGTGGCTGCGGGGAGTGTGGGGGAGACCAGGAAGGAGGGATTCCCAATTTCACCTTTGTTAATGTCGCCGCTGCTGCCCCCAGAGAAGGGCGGCAAAATTTGAGGCGTGCAAAATCTGCTGCTCCTCAAAGGATGCCGCCATAGGCAAATGCCTCCTCTGCCTCTCCGTTAATCCGCCACTGGCTGTGGTGATGGCTGTGGCTTCGGTGGCTTGAAAGGGGGATTAGGCAAATTCACCAGAGGAGGAGGAGAGGTCTCTGCATGACGTGGAGCCTCCATGTTCAGGGACAGTTTATTCCTGAGTACCGGTTGCTGGGTGGGGCAGAGAACAGGAGGGCGCTGTGGGGCAGCTTTAAAGGGGCAGCTTTAATGGGTACTTTGTCAGTTGATGTCCCTGAATCTAAGGACGCAGGTCACACACCAAGGGCGGCTGCAAGAAAGTTGTGCAGCTTTGAGGCTCCCCGCCCGCCTGGCTGCTTGCTTTCTCCCTCCTTCTCGACTGGATATTGATGAACTCACCCAGGGCTTCTCAGCCTCGGGCCCCCAGATGTTGCTGGTCTACAGCTCCTATCACCCCCATCCACAACAGCCAGAGTTGCCGGGGATGATGGGAGCTGTAGTAGCCCAACAACATCTGGGGGCTACTGAGGTTGAGAACTCCTGGACTCGTTCAAAATACACCAGACAGCTTGGTTCACAAGGCAAGTCCGTCACACATGATGGGGAAGTGAGAAATGCAACATGTACTCTTATGCGTGGTGTAGTGGTTAGAGTGCTGGACTAGGACCGGGGAGACCCGAGTTCCAATCCCCATTCAGCCAGGAGACTTGCTGGGTGACTCTGGGCCAGTCACTTCTCTCTCAGCCTAGCCTACTTCACAGGGTTGTTGTGAAAGGGAAATTCAAGTATGTAGTGTGGGCTCCTTGGAGGAAGAGCGGGATAGAAAATGTAGATAATGATGATGGCGATGTGTGGAAGGTATAGAAATCTGGCAGGACAAGATGACCCCTCCAGGAGCATCTTCTTCATGCTGGCTGCCTCCCCTCATGGACTTGCAGCTGCCAGATCCCGTGGCCTCTGAGTCTTCGTTGAGGGAAGTGGCCGGGATTCTGTGGCACTCGGTGTGTCTTTTGTCCTGTGCGGTTTGTGCCATTGCCCTGGTGACGGCAAGCATTCCCACTCGCGTCCACTTTTTGCAAGCCTGGTGTGGGAAGAGCCCCAAACTTCTGGACTAAGCAGTTTGACTGTACAGGGTTCCAGGTTCCTTGTTGAACAGCTGATCAGTCAACTCCCACAGTGGGATTTTCTCCCTCAGTACAACATCCGTGTTTTGCCCAAGAACCCTTCTGGAGCTGTGAGCGGGGGCTGTTCTGATGGGACAGAATCGTCTCGGCCCATTCCTTGTCGTCAGTTGGAGCCTTGTGTTGCCTTGTAAACCAGAAGCCAGAGGAAACCACATGGTCCCACCGAATCGTGTTGGAAAGGTGGGACCTGGGCAATGTTCACAGTTTAAACAAGAGCTTGAGTTGTTTAAAAAGTATAGGAACAGAGGAAGCCGCCATATACTGAGTCAGACCCTTGGTCTATCTAGCTCAGTATTGTCTGCACAAACTGGCAGCGGCTTCGCCAAGGTTGCAGGCAGGAGTCTCTCTCAGCCCTCAGCAGGTGCTCTTCCCAGAGCGGCCCCATCCCCTGAGGGGAATATCTGACAACGCTCACATGTAGTCTCCCACCCAAATGCAAGCCAGGGTGGACCCTGCTTAGCAAAGGAGGCAATTCATGCTTGCTGCCACAGGACCAGCTCTCCTGGTTACCTGGGGCCAGTAGTTTTTAGCCACAGTCTGGAAAGGGACTGTAGTGAGACAGCTGGGTTAGTTAGCTCCAGTCAGCATGTAGATATCAGTCGTGTGTGCCTTAGGGAGCAACCCTTGATTTCCTTATGTGTGACCCCCCTCCCCACACACACACTTTTCTCTCCTTCCTTCCCACAAGCCACACTGTGTGTTTGGCTGAAAACTCTGTGACATCACAGCAACTCAGCCAATGGAGGGAAGGGGTCCTGTTAGATGCAGGCTGTGGCAAATCTTCATGGATATGAGTCTGAGTGGAAGATCCCAGGTTACAAGAGCTGGTATTTCTGCTTGTCCAGTCGGTGGTTCAGAGAAGAAAGCAAAAGGTTGCCAGAACTTTGTAGAATTAGGCATGATGTGGAGAAGCGGGCGGGGGTGGTTGGGAGAGATGTTTTCTCCCCTCTCTCACAACACTAGAACTAGGCAGCATTTAGTGAAATGGATTGGCAGGAGGTTAAGGAGAGGGAAGTCCTTCATACAATGCAAAACTAAGCTTGGGGAACTCACTGCCACAGGATGTAGCAATGGCCACTGGCTTCAGTGGCTTTAAAAGAGGATTCAACAAATGCAGGAAGGAGTATAGGACAATCAAGGACCATCGCTGTGTTCAAAGGCAGTCTCTCTTTGAATAATACCAGTTGTTGAGTATCACACCAGGTGTCATCAGGTGTTCTTAAAGGCCTTTTTTTAATGCTCCAATGGTGTTTCTTTCCAAAATGCATTGCACCAGAACAGAAGCAAGCTGTTGTGTTGTGTGTAGTGTGTGCGCGCACGTGCAAGAGAGAAAGAGAGAGAGAGAGAGCTGTTCTCTGGGAAACCGCAACAAATTTCAGCCAAGAATATTTCAAGTTTCGACCTGTTCAAAGCAGAACTGCGAGGTGTGTTTTTGAGATGAGGACAAGCAGTGGTGGTGGGGAGTTAATGATCCCTGTCCAGCTGGTGAGGAAATTCATGGCCTGCAGCTGGAGGGAGGATGGGTCTCTTGCCCCAAATGCCCAGCCCCTTCCCCTCATATTGGATGGATCTTTTAAAGCAGGGGTAGGCAGGCAGCCTTGGCCAGTTTCCATCCCTCATGTTTCTGAGTAGGGCGGCTGGGTGAGACTCCTGCCGGAAACCTTGCTGCCAGCCAGAGTCCTTCACACTGAACGAGATGGACCGAGGGTCTGACTCTGTCGGAGGCAGCTTCCTCGATTCCTGTGTGGCTTCTAGCCAATCGGGACGGCAGGCCTAACCGGTCAGTCAGGGTCTGGAACCTCTGCCCCCACCGAATGATTTGGACCTCCTGGAATCTGGTCCTTTCCGCTGTTTGCATTTGAATGGCTGCTTGAATCGGCTCCGGGTTCCTCTCCTGTGCCAGGATTCATTTTTTACCGGGGTTTTGTTCTGTGCCCGCCGCACCTCAAGTGCAGCACGAATGAGTCCCCTCTGCTCCATTTTTTGGTTAATCAACACGATAATGGCCTAACTCCAGGGAGGGTCTTCCGTTGCTGTCACGTGCCCCATTTTGGCTCACGGAGGTGGAGTTGCTTCCACGTGAATGTGGAGACGGAGGCTGGGCTGAGCGAACCCTCCTCAAGCAATCCGGACGCCGCCAGTTATCTGCTCTATCCCTGCTGCAGTTAGACGGCAGTTTAGTGTGGGTGGGGTGTGTGGGCACAAGGCGCTGCAGGGAGCAGAATCCCAGCAGGGCCCGCCTAAACCGCCCCCGGGTGGGCTTCATCCAGAAGTGTTACAATGGCACATCGCCCCTCCGCCCTTCCTCAGAGATTGGTTAGGAACAGAGGAAGCTGCCATATACTGAGTCAGACCCTGGGTCCATCCAGCTCAGTATTGCCTACACAGACGGGCAGCGGCTTCTCCAAGGTGGCAGGCAGGAGTCTCTCTCAGCCCGATCTTGGAGATGCTGCCAGGGAGGGAACTCAGAACCTTCTGCTCTTCCCAGAGTGGCGGCTCCATCCCCTCAGGGGAATCTCTTACAGTGCTTTCATTTCTAGCCTTCCTTTCATTTGCAACCAGGGCAGACCCTGCTTAGCTATGGGGACAAGTCATGCTGGCGACCACGAGACCAGCTCTCTTCCCTTGGTTGGGGTGTTTTATGTGATCAGAGCCAAGTGGCTACCCAGAGAATCAGCACAGGTCCTCGTGTGGCAGGCAAACGATATTTTCTCTGGCCTGTCACACTAATATTTTGCTGCAGGGCAGAAGGAATTCTCCCCCTGCAGGTTGGACTGTGGTTCCGTATAGGCTGAAGCCACCCCTTGGCCAGTGCCTGTGACGTCACTGGGGAGGAGAGACGCAGCTTTCCTTCTACCTTAACCCCCACCGATAAGGGGCTTTTTAGGTTGAGACCTGTGTATTGAATTCCGATCCAGATAGATTCTCAGCGGCATCCTGCATGCACAGGACAGCCGTGGTCTCCTTCAGGCAGGGCATTCCATATCACTTTGGATCAACACCAATAGTATGTTTCCCCCTGCAAAAGCAGTCTGCTGAATACCACCAAATAATTTCATTAACTGTATTTTGCTTATTGTGAAACTTATTTTATGCCACGCTCCAGTTTAACAAAACTCCCACGGCAGCTCATAACAATCACAAAAACCCCAGAACAGTAAAACCCAAGTAGAGTGATAAAATCTGTAGTAGCAGTAAAATGGGGAAAAATTAGATTAAAACCAGCATGTTGGGAATATTGAATATTGAGAGATATTTGGGGCAAAAAGCCGGTCTTTGCCTTTATCCGCCTCCTCCTCATCTGCTTTTATGATTGCATTGTCTGTGTGCATGTGGAACATTGGAAGCTGTCAGACCCTGGGTCCATCTCGCTCAGTATTGTCTTCTCAGACTGGCAGCGGCCTCTCCAAGGCTGCAGGCAGGAGTTTCTCTCAGCCCTATCTTGGAGATGCTGCCAGGGAGGAACTTGGAACCTTCTTCAGGCAAGCAGGCCGGGGCTCTTCCCAGAGCGGCCCCCTCCCCTAAGGGGACTGTCATGGCACACAGTCTCCCATACAAATGCAAACCAGGGCAGATCCTGCTTAGCAACTGGGTCAGTTCATGCTTGCTACCACAAAACCTTAAATGCTTGATTAACAAGCAGAAGGTTTCCGGTTCATATCCCCGCTGGTATGTTTCCCTATATCGGGCAGCAGTGATATAGGAAGATGCTGAAAGGCGTCATCTCATACTGCGCGGGAAGAGGCAATGGCAAACCCCTCCTGTATTCTACCAAAGAGAACCACAGGGCTCCGTGGGCGCCAGGCATCGGAATTGACTTGACGGCACACTTTACCTTACCACAAAACCAGCTCTCCTCCCTTTCCGGAACATCAGAGGAAAGGTCTGTGCCCCCAAGAGCTTACAATGTAAAATTCAGCACCAAGGAAGGGAAGTGGAGGCAGGGGCAAACCGGAGAAGAAGCTGTGTTTCTTTCAGCTGCGTGCCCTTCCTGGGGAGCTCATTCCCTTCTCCGGGCGCCCCCCCCTTGCTTCAGAGGGCACCAGCTGCAGATGTCCCACTGGCAAGAGATGCTCCCTCCCTCGTAGCCCTGTTCCGTGCTGACATTTCTGCAGGTCTTCCAGGGCAGGCCCAAGGGTCATGGCAGCTGTTTAGTCTGAATTGTGCCAGGATGATGGTGGCCGGGCTGTCCCTGTCCAGGGGGGTGCAGCTGGTGGGTGGTCCCACGTGCTACGTGGTTGCTTGGACTTCCAGAGACAGCGCTGGGAACTGGGACAGAAGCAGCTGCCTTTGACCGAGTCAGGCCCTGGGTCCATCTCGCTCAACAGTGTCTGCTCTGACCGGCAGCAGCTTTCCCAGGTTTCAGGCAGGAGTCCCAGTCCCAGCCCGACCTGGAGATGCTGCCAGGGGCTGAACCCAGGACCTTCTCTGCCACCGAGCGACACCCTGTACCCTCCCTATCCCTCATCCCCAGGATGTGATTCTTCAGTG